>NC_056505.1:26020112-26039942 GCF_014905685.2 Nematolebias whitei | reverse complement strand
GGTTTGAGAGAGGAGTAAAGGAGGCCATCTTGGTGAAAATAAATCGTACATCATTAAACAGGGCTGAGGCCTCTGTGTTCAACCATCTCCCAATACATTGCTGTTATTGCTAGTATCACTCAGCCCTCTGTGAATAGCAAGCGGCCATCAGGGCACTAACGATCAGTTGTTAAGCTGATGGTTCTCCCTTATCATGTGAACAACAAGTTTTGGCTGTCACCATCAAACTGGTTGATCCACTATGAGAAGGTGCTGTTTATAAGACTCTAAGTTAAATCAGGTCCTCTGGATGGGTAAAAAAAAATTGTAGAAATGTTTCATCTTTCATCCAAAAGACTTCTTCAGTTTGACGAGCTGTACTAAGCTCAGTCTTATAAATAGCACCTTAACACCAATAGTCTTGGCCCGATGATGTTGATCTTCTGTGCTGGGCCATCCTTTTGGCCAGTGGCTGTTTAGTTTCCCCGATGTAAGACTGATCACAGCCCTCCTGACACTGAACAGCATACACAACATTACTCTGTTTGTGCCGGGGGACTGGATCTTTGGGATGAACCAGTGTTTGCCGTAATGTATTTTGGGGTTTAAAAGCCACTGGGATGTTATGTTTAGAAAATAAACGTCTCAGTTTCTCTGATACTCCCTCAACATACGGAATGACCACTGGTCTGGGTCTGGGTTCCTCCTTTTCACCTGATGGCTGACTGGAGTCCTGTTTGGGTTTCTTCTCTGCTTTCAGGAAGGCCCAGTTAGGATATCCACATTGCTCTAGAGCCTGTCTTGTGTGGGATTTCTCCTTCTGCCTGGCTCCTGAGTTAGTGGGGATGCTGTCTGCTCTGTGATAACTTTGTGGTAACTTGACTTAACTTTTTTTTTATTTTTCTACCTGGATTATTGAGCATGCATCAGGATGTTTATAAGACTGTTTGTTTGTTGCAGCTCCTCAGGCTGAAGAAGCCTTATGGACAAAAGACAAAATGTTTCCACAAGAATCCATCCAGAGGAACTGACTCAACTTTGTTAGACCAGATTGTAAAATTAGGTGGTGCAAATAAAAAATTAAGTTATTTGGTAACAAGTCAGTAAGTGGACTGGGTGTAAAAAAATAAAAAAATAGAGAAGCTGAACCTCTTAGAATTACAGATGGGCATAGTTCCACTAGTCTACAACAACTGTGTCTAAATATAGTGGGACAAGTTTAGAATGATGTTCCTAAAGTGAAATTTGGGAAGACTTGGACACTTTCACAAATCATTGTCCGTAAACACAGCTCACCATGTTTTTCATAAATGCTGCTTAAAGCTCTGTCATGCAAAGAAGAAGCCATACTAAATACAATCTAGAAAAATGCAGCCATCTTCTCTGGCCCAAAGCTCAGTTAAAATGGACTGAGGCAAAGTGGAAAACTGTTCTGTGGTCATCCAACAAGGTTAAGTCAGGTCCTCTGGATGGATTCTTCTTGTTGAAATGTTTAATAGTTTATCTAAAAGACTTCTTCAGTCTGTGGAGCTGCAATTAACTCAGTTTTATAAACAGCATCTTCTCATAGTGGATCAACCAGTTTGCTGGTGACAGTCAAAACTAGCTGTTCACATGCAAAAGGAAGACCATCAGTCTAACAATCAATTGTTAGTGCCCTGATGGCCACTTGCTATTCACAGAGGGCTGAGTGATACTTGCAATAACAGGTAAGTGGGTGACAACTGGACATGGAGGCCTCCGCCCCTGTGCTGTGGTCAGAAAATCAAAATCTGACATTTGTTTAGGAAATCGTGAACGCCATATCCTGAGTACTGAAGAGGAGAGGGACCATCCAGCCTTTCATCGGTGTACAGTTTAAAAGCCTGCCTCTCTTCTGCATGATTGATACCTTTCCAAGCAAGCATCAAAGTGTATACAGGTTTAAGAACAACATGTGCTCCCATTCAGACAATGTCTCTTTTTCGGAGGTCTTGTATATTTCAACAAGATGATGCTGAATCACAAACTGCATCCATTACAGCAGCAATCTGAGTGCTGAACGGACCTGCTTGTAATCCAAGCATCTCGCCAACTGAAAACCTTTACAACATGAAACAATGAAAAAATAAATAAAAAACAGAGAAGACCTGGGACTGTTGAATGGCTGGAATCCTCCATCAGACAAGAATACCTCTAAAAGCTAAAGCTGCTGGTCTCAGTTCCTGGATGTTGACAGCCTGTGTTCATGGAAGAGGGGATGCTCCATGGTGATAAACATGGCTGTGTCTTGTTTACTTTGAGATGTGGTGGATGCTGCCATAAAAATTCAAACTATATTATATTTTCCTTAAAAATGGTACAATTTAATATTTTAGACTATTTTTTTGTTTACAATGTTCTATTGTAAATAAAATATGGGGTTTATAAAGTGTGAAGATCATTGCAATTTATTTTAATTATTTATTACTGGAGACCCTAACTTTGTTGGAATTATAGTTGTAAATAGAAATACAAGTAAAATATCTTATACAGATGGGCAGTCAATTTCAAATAAGAAAAAACTAATAAAAAAGATGATACTTTAGCTAAATACCTACAGTATACTAAGGAGATTCCTAAGATCACAATGCAAACATGTGGGTGTAAAATCTCATTTATTTAGTATGAAACAACACTATTTACTACCGTAGATATTATGTTGTCTAATCCAAGATTGTGGTCATTTAGCAAAAGCGTCTTTGAACTATTTATATAAAAGCTGAAGGCCAGCGATGTGGTCTGAGTCATGCAGGCTGGTATGCTGAGCTGATATCATACAGTGACTAACGGTGCTGATAAGATGGCACACATGATTTGGGGCTTTACATTTTTAAAAAGCACATGTTTGTAGTAACGTAACCAAAGTGCGAGCTGAGGGTTGATGGAGCTGATAGAGGAACATTTGAGAGCTCTCAGCCTCTAATCTGTCTGACTTCATGAAGAATCCACCCTCACAGGAACCTGGGTAACAAGTGACTGAAGACTTTAACCATTTTCCTGTTTACTTTTAAAATCTGTGTAGGAATCATACATAATCTCAACCACCATACACAACTCTATATTATATCATCTCGTTAAAACAGTAGATGTTATGGCCCATGTTTCATACATGCGTCTTGAGCATCAAATTGGAGAAACACAGTTTATGACCAGAATGATGAGCTAATAGCCAATTCAACTGGGGCCAAGACCAAAGTGGATTTGCTCTAAAACAACTCCACTCTTTCAAATCTCATATCAATTTATACCTTAAAAACCTTTGAACAATCACCAACTTTGAAATAGATGTTTTTTCCTGGCAAAAACTCTATGAGATTCCTGCAGGAAGTGCTCCAGGCTGCACTAGAACTGTTACGACCACATGATTTATTTAATGTGAAAATGATTAAGATGTGAATGTATAAAAAGAGCATTTGCAAGAACTCCTATGACATAATTTGAGCTTGGAGTCGTTTTAAAATGGCAGGAATCTACTTTGGTCCTGACCATGATCAGATGAGCTGTTCGCTCATCATTCTGATTAGAATTAAACTTTACTTCTCCAAGATGGAAGTCTTTCAAGGCCTACCTACAGCAGGTAAGATATTGTTTATGACACCACATTGAAAGATCCAAACTGTCACTTAAAAAGCACCACGGATGTACATTTTTCACACAGCGATGTCAGCTTAAATAACAAGCAGATTAGTAAAAATCTTGTGAGTTGCTCCATAATAAAACAGAAATTTGAACTTTAATTGATTTCCTTAAACTCAAGTGTGTTATCAACAGAAGCAGCTGAACTATTCACTAAGCCCTCAGAGTAAACAGGTAATTAGTCCCGAAGAGGGCAGATAGCATCTGTTATGACGGCACTGAGAATCTGACTGTATCTGGGTGTCTCTCACAAGCTGTAGTATGTGAACAGGCTCATCAGATATAGGAGTTTGTGAAAGGGTAAAGCTGAAGGTTAGAAAAACTGTCTCTATTGTCCTTGCTATTGTGCTATCTGCACTTCTGCACGCTCAAAGAGACACGGTACATTGACTCCCAAACAGCGAGGACTTTAAACGACATCTTCATGTTAGTCTCCTCCTCATTGAGCTTGGGGTGTGCCTGCAAAACTGTCTGTGGGCCTCCTGTGTGCATGTAAAAACATCTGTATACGTTTTACCTGTATTCTTTGTTTCAGACAAGACTATTTTTTGATGTGTGTGTGTGTGTGTGGCTGGCTGTGACCTTTATTTATTGTTATACTTTTCATATTTGACTTTATTTACAAATATTTTCACATTAAGATATCTTTGATAATTTCAAAAACATTATTTTTGAAAACTACTTCCACATATTAGTCCTATTTACAATTGTATGCTTCTTGTGGTGTTTAGTTATTGTTCTGCTACTTTAGCTTTGACCTATCGTTCTGCTACTTTTGCCTGCAAATATATTTAGCCTTTAGCTAGTGTTTTACTACTTTTTAACTAGTCTTTCACCTCTGTGGATTTTAGATAACCTTTAGCTACATTTAGCTTTTATGTGATCTTTTGTTGCTTTTAAGTTTGAGCCAGACATTTGCTGCTTTTCACTTTTTCCTCTGCTTTGCTATATGTTTAGAGAGTGTTTTAGCTATATTAGACTTTTAGCTCCCTTTTAATTATTTTTAGCAGTTAGCTAGCCTGCAAATACTTTTGGTTTTAGCTAGTGTTTTACTATTAATTAAATTTGCTTTTATCTTTCACTAGCCAGGCTTTTGCCACATTTAGCTTTTATTTGACCTTTTGTTTTAAGTTAGCCAACCTTACACTGCTTTTATAACGTTATGTTAGTTTTTAGCTAGCTTTCTGCTACTTTTAGCTCTAGCTAGCCACATGCTACACATAGCTTTTTGCTAGTGTTTTGCTACTATTGGTTTTAAGCTAGCATTTTGCTTCATATAGAATTTAGCTAGTGTTTCACTTCTTTTTACTTTTAGTGTTCTACATTTTAGAGCATTTAGCTACTGACCATTTAGCTCTTAGCTAGTGTTCTGCTTCTTTTAGTTTTAACAAGTCTGTTTCAGCTTCAGCAAATTTTAGCAAAGTTTTTCAGCACATCTGATTTTCACAGAAATTGTAATATCTCTAGTTGAATTTGTAATTGGCCTACAGTCTGTTGTGGAAAATACTGTCATTCTTCTTCATGGTGGCCAATGACGCTTTAGGAAAACAAGCAGATCTTTGAACGTGATGAGGAGAAAAGTAACTCTGACCACAAAGTCAGACTTTGTCAGTGCTCCAATATGCCGTGACTGTCTGACTAAACTGTCAGAGCTGATAAAGTGTTTTAACACAGCCTCGATCTTCCCATGGGAACTCTTGAAGAACTTCCTCTGATATTGTAACTGGATCCCTTATGTTACCGAGCAGAGCAGCTGCCTTTCTTCTCCCATCAGCAGACATTCACCACACAACTTCCAACTTATCCGATGGGTGAAGCTGATTGAGCTGCTGCAAATTGTGTCTTTGTGTGGGCCAGAAAAAGATGAAGAAAGAAATGTGAGTATGCAGACCATGAGAGAATAGTAATTTTCCATCGTAGTTATTCAGAGATAAAGTTATCAAGTGGTAAGACAGTTTACTGCAGATTAAAGTGATTAGAGAAAAGTACAAGACTGAAGACATGGAGGTGAGGGGTTCTCATTGTGCATTTCAGATAAACAACCTGCTCATGGACGAGGGCAAAAACCAAACACTCCGGTGTTACAGCAGTGTACGTGTCCAAAGACATGCAGTTTGGGAATAAAGCTCTGCACGTTCACAGTTTTTTTTAAACATAATTTTTTCATTTGTTTCCTTCTCAAAAACAAAACAGATGATCTCACATGCAAATTATAAGTCTTGCAAATGTTTATGGACTGACAGACACAAAAAGGGAGCGGAATAAACGTGCCTGTTCCTCTACCAGTTTTCAACATCCAATTCAAAATCCCACCTCTCTGATGGTATATGGGCGCACTAGTGCTTCTTGCATGGGCAACTTATACATCTGGAGAGACACCATCAAACTGGAAAAGTATATACAGATTTAATAAAAACATGTGCTTCCACTCAGACAATGTTTGTTTCAGGGAAAGTCTTGCACATCTCAGCAAGACAATGCAAAACTGCATACTGTATCAGAAAAAGGGTTGTAAGCTCAATCATACAGGTAGATAACAAAAAAGGTTAAATCATGTCATCTGAACCAGTTTCTTTAAGAGAGAAATGTTTCGTCCCCCATCCAGAGGACTTTCCTCTGTCTACAGCCTGCAACCACATCTGTCCCATACGTCAGTGCTGTGTTTCAAGACAACCTCCTGCTCAGGAAACCCAACCAAGCCAACTCAAACTACAGGACTGCATTTTAGTAATAATTATTATAATTAAATAATTGATGTTAATTATTAATAAATAATTAATAATAATAATAATAATAATAATTAAATAATAATTGCAATTAAATTCTACAAATTCAGATAACGGTTGCCAAATATTTTGGTCATCAATTTATTTATTTTTTTTACTTATTATTTTTAGTTCCCAGATCATTTTAAATCCATATTTGCAACATTTTCCTAAATGATGATGAGTCGCTAAAACACAGAAAAACAATTTTTTTCAGAGTCAGAAATAAGAACAGGAATTTTGCAAGTGTATTTTTTTTTTTTAGAAACAAACACTTGAATATCAGTCTAATGCAAATTTTTGAAGAGAAACCCTGATTTCTCAGGTTTTTTTATTGAGTTTAAACAATATTTATTTACAATTAGACGCTCAACTAATCAAAATGCAAAAATGACAATATGTGCATGTTCCCAACTTATTGTGGATGATATATATATATATATATTTTTTACATGAGGCCCCTTGGCACATGTTTCATGTGGTAAAATTGTTTTCTTCCTGCAAGAGTAATATGACTGTAACTTTCCTTTTATTATTGTGTTCAATTTATGCTTGCCCTGGTCATTCTTCTCTTCTTTTCTTTGCTATGTTCAATTCTATTGTTATTTTGTGATGATGCAAATAAAGATTTTGTGGAAGGAAAAAAAAAAATCAGACAGGAACTACATTTGATGATACTACACTGCCCTCTTTTGGAGCTGTAATAGTACTGATGGACAAACATGCATAAAATAAAAAGTTTGCTCAAATTACTTCCCCCCGCCATAATTACTCAAATTTGAAAACAAATACAAGCCAAACATATTTCTGTTCTACTTTAACATGTTTTAAATCAGAGATTACTAAACTGAAACACAATCAAATCAACAGTACTAAAATACCATTTTTGGTGTAAGGCAAAAAAAATAAGTGTTGTAAGCTCAATCATCCAGGTAGATAACTTTAAGTTTCTCACTTAAAGAAACTGGTCCAGATGACACAATTAACCTTTGTTGGTGTGAGGCAAAGTATTTCAAAATCATTAAACGATAATGTGATCTTTTAAAGCTGCTGGTGAATGTAACCAAACACTGACAGAAGAAGAAACTTCTTGTCCATCATCTATAACAGAAGACAGGTCCATCTTCAGAATCAAACCCGAGCACGTCACATTCCTCATCTTCATTTATTTAGTTCAGCTCCAGTGGTTTCATACTGCAGCAGCATTTTCACAATCATTTATTGTTTGCATTGTCACTCTTCCAAACATTCCTGTTCTGGACACAGAACTCAGCACAAATAATCACACAATATTCCTATTTTTCATCTTTTGAGCATAAATAACATGAAAATGTTTACAATATGAAAATTCCAACATAGGATCAACAGCTTTCCTCTACAAAAAAAAAAAAAAATAATAATAAAAAAAAAAAATCGAGGGCTGGTTTAAAACTTTTCTTCTTTGACTGTAAAGCTAATTATTCAGTTAAAACTCACTGAGATCCAGTTACTAAAATTCCTCCTAGTAAAAGTTCAGAATGAAAGTCCAAGTCTTTTATGGTCCTTTGAGCAAAAATATATAGGATATTATTATTATAAGAAAAACATATTGGGTCTAGCTGATGATCTAAACTAACTTGAAGTCAGTCAATAATTAATGACTTCCAATGATTTCAAGACTTTTTAGCTGGTTGAATAATTATGACTTGAACTGATTAATTTGAAACTACCTTTTTAACATGTAAATTGTGTCTCTGCTAGCTGCAGCTGATTACAGTGATCAGTGTCTAATCTATACTAACTTAAAAAGTCCATTTTCAGAATTCATGTAAAGACATCAGATAATAAACAGTTACATGAATCAGGCACGCTTAGCACAGCATGTCAAGTTCAAGACTCGACAACAAAATAAGTTTAACTTACTAATAACTCATCAACACAATCACAATTCCAATAACAACACATTCAGTGTAGGACAACACTCCAGTAGTCAATTACATGTCAGGGAGACAGAAAAGTGGGTGAAGAATTTATCTGACAGACAGCTCACCCAGCCGGAGACAGAGATTCTTGCCAGGGGACTGAACTTTGCAGTTGCACCAAGTAGAATTCCTCTGGTGGAGATGATCACAGCCACAGAATCAGCCATCCGCAACAACAAAATGAAAGAGGGTGAAGCAGAACAGCTCAGAATCAAAGTTTCAGCCTGCCTCAGCAATGCCAAACCACCACCTTCCAACATCAGTAGAGAGGAGAGGGATGCACTCACCACTTTTAGCAAGGACAAAAACATCATCATTCTCCCAGCAGACAAAGGAAGGTGCACAATGATTTTGAATCAGAAAGACTATCATGAGAAAGTTATGACACTCCTTAGTGACTTAAACACTTATGAGCCGCTGAAATAGAGATACAGGAAGTGGTTACAAGAAGAAGTTGATAGATTGCCTTTGGAGCAGGACAAGGATATTGACCGTATTCTGTACCACAGACTGTATCCAGGGGAGGCCACACCTAGTCTGTATGGTTTACCTAAAATCCACAAACAAGGTGTACCTTTAAGACCAATTGTTAGCATAATTAACTCTGTCACTTATGTTTCCAAATATCTGGCGTCTGTACTCATCCCTTTAGTTGGCAGCTCAGAACACCACATACAGAACACCATGGACTTTGTGGATAAGGTGAGGGATGTCATCATGGAGACTGATGAAACAATGGTCTCTTTTTATGTCACATCACTCTTTATGTGCATTCCTGCTGATGATGAAGTAGAGGTGGTCTGTTTAAGGTTAAAATCAGACACCACCTGAGCAGCACGACCACGCTTTGTTTGTTTGTTTGTTTGTCATTTTTATTCATTTCATATTTAAAACACAAAAACAATTTAGAAACCAAATGAAGAAAAAAAACACGTCATAAAATGAAAGGTAGCAGAAGAAGAAAAATCTTATCATACAGTATCTGCCCCTTGTATAAAACAAAATCAATTCAAACAATAATCATCTATAAGTAATATAACAAAATAAATAACTCATTTCCACAGAACAACTGTGTCAACTCTTGAAACTGTGCCTGCAGTCAACCTACTTCACATATGGGGAGCAATATTATAGGCAGAAACATGGGTGTGCTATGGGGTGTCCAGTTTCTCCTATTGTTGCCAACCTGTACATGGACGAGGTAGAAAAGAGAGCCTTGACGTCCTTTTCAGGGACACCACCAAGTCATTGGTTCAGGTATGTCGACGACACCTGGGTTAAAATTAAATCTCAGTAAGTTCAACATTTTACTGACCACATCAACTCTATGGATAAATACATCAAGTTCACACGAGAAGATGTAAAAAATGGAAGGTTGGCTTTCTTGGACTGTGAGGTATAAGTTTCTGATAGAGGACATTTACAAACTGAGGTGTACCGCAAACCCACCCATACAGACCAGTATTTGCAGTTTGACTCCCATCACCCTTTGGAGCACAAGTTAGGAGTCATGAACGCTCTGTACCACAGAGCAGACAGCATCCCCACAAACTCAGGAGCCAGGCAGAAGGAGAAATCCCACACAAGACAGGCTCTAGAGCAATGAGGATATCCTAACTGGGCCTTCCTGAAAGCAGAGAAGAAACCCAAACAGGACTCCAGTCAGCCATCAGGTGAAAAGGAGGAAGCCAGACCCAGACCAGTGGTCATTCTGTATGTTGCGGGAGTATCAGATAAACTGAGAAGATTATTTTCTAAACACAACGTCCCAGTGGCTTTTAAACCCCAAAATACATTACATCAAAGACGGGTTAATCCCAAAGATCCAGTCCCCCGGCACAAACAGAGTAATATTGTGTATGCTGTTCAGTGTCAGGAGGGCTGTGATCAGTCTTACATTGGAGAAACTAAACAGCCACTGGCCAAAAGAATGGCCCAGCACAGAAGAGCAACACCATCAGGCCAGGACTCTGCGGTCTACACTCATCTCCAGGCCAGCGGTCACTCATTCAGGGACCAAGATGTTTACATCCTGGATAGAGAGGAACGATGGTTTGAGAGAGGAGTAAAGGAGGCCATCTTTGTGAAAATAAATTGTCCATCATTAAACAGGGATGGATGGAGACCTCCGTGTTCAACTGTCCCCCTCTTACACTGCTGTTATTGCTAGTATCACTCAGCCCCCTGTGAATAGCAAACAGCCATCAGGGTGCTAATGATCCATCATTAGGCTAATGGTCCTTCTTGATCATGTGAGCAGCTGGTTTTGGTTGTAAGCAGCAAACTTGTTGATACACTATGAGAAGGTACTAATTCTCCTCCCCTGAATTTCAGTTTTACTCGACTCTGAGGGGGGGGGGGGGTATGTAAATTGTATCCAATCAACGCAACTCTGACCAGCAAAATGGGTGCTAAGTGAGTTGCATACATTAAATTTGATTATAACTCCTACTCTCAATGTTTAGAAGGAAAATAATGACTGCTTTGTTTATCCAGTAACACCATTATTTCACAGATGTGCATTTGGGTTTTGCACATAATACAGGTACACAACAGGGGTTCTGTTTGAAGCTCTCTCTAACTGGCAAACTTCCTTCATTGCCATGGTGATCACGTCTCTTGTTCTTGGGGTATGACAAAGTTCTGTTCAACTGTTGAATGCAGATTACAGAGGTGTCACCCTGTCTGGCTTTTCGGGAAAGAGAGTTAATAAACTTTGCAGGAGGTAAATCCTGTAAGGAGTCATTTGGGCTGGCTTTGCTCAGGAAAGAGTTGATTAGCAAAGAGAGAGTGGAAGAGTTTATTTCCAGTGTCTCTTGAGGACAGAATGGGGACTTCTCTGAGGGGCGTAGGACACTACATAAGTACAGTGTATCACAAAAGTGAGTACCCCCCTCACATTAATGCAGATATTTAAGTATATATTTTCATGGGACAACACTGACAAAATGACACTTTGACACAATGAAATGTAGTCTGTGTAAAGCTTATATAACAGTGTAAATTTATTCTTCCCTCAAAATAACTCAATATACAGACATTAATGTCTAAACCACTGGCAACAAAAGTGTGTACACCCCTTAGTGAAAGTTCCTAAGTGTCAATATTTTGTGTGGCCACCATTATTTACCAGAACTGCCTTAACTCTCCTGGGCATAGAGTTTACCCGAGCTTCGCAGGTTGCCACTGGAATGCTTTTCCACTCCTCCATGATGACGTCACAGATCTGGCAGATATTCGAGACTTTGTGCTCCTCCAACTTCCACTTGAGGATGCCCTAAAGAAGTTCTACTGGGTTTAGGTCTGGAGACATGCTTGGCCAGTCCATCACCTTTACCTTTAGTCTATTCAATAAAGCAGTGGTCGTCTTAGAGGTGTGTTTGGGGTCATTATCATGCTGGAACACTGCCCAGTGACCCAGTTTCCGGAGGGAGGGGATCATGCTCTTCTTTAGTATTTCACAGTACATATTGGAGTTCATGTGTCCCTCAATGAAATGCAACTTCCCACCACGCTTGACTGTAGGCATCACACACTTATCTTTGTACTCCTCACCTGACTGCCACCACACATGCTTGAGACCATCTGAACCAAACAAATTAATCCTGGTCTTATCAGACCATAGGACATGGTTCCAGTAATCCATGTCCTTTGTTGACATGTCTTCAACAAACTGTTTGCGGGCTTTCTTGTGTACAAACTTCAGAAGAGGCTTCCTTCTGGGAAGACGGCCATGCAGACCAATTTGATGTAGTGTGCGGCGTATAGTCTGAGCACAGACAGGCTGACTCTCCACCTCTTCAATCTCTGCAGCAATGCTGACAGCACTCCTGTGCCTATCTTTCAAAGACATAATTTGGATGTGACGCTGAGCATGTGCACTCAGCTTCTTTGGTCGACCAACGCGAGATCTGTTCTGAGTGATAATAAGGTGTAAAATAATTAAAAAGGTGTAAATAATAAGGTGTATTAAACAAACAGCAGCCCAAACATGAGTCTGTGGTGAGCAGATGGATATGAATGAATACAGCAGCATGGATAATCAGCAGCACAGATAATTATCACCAATTAAAGTGGCATTACAGTGATTTTACTGGTTAGAGATTCATGAGTCTAACAGCCTCAGGGTAGAAGCTGTTCCTCAGTCTAGTGGTTCTACACTTAATGTTCCTCAACCTCCTTCCTGAGGGGAGTGGGGCAAAAAGTGTGTGCTGGGTGAGTGGGGTCCTTCATGATGCAGGTGGCTCTCTTCCTGCATCTTGAGGTGTAGATGTCTGTGATGGTGGGGAGACTGACTCCAACAGACTTCTGTGCAGCCTTCACCACTCTCTGCAAAGCTTTTCTTTCTGCAGCTGTGCAGCCTCCATGCCACACGTTGATGATGGAGCACAGGATGCTCTCCACTGCACACCTGTAGAAGGTGGTGAGGACTGAGCTTCCCAGTCCAGCTCGTCTCAGCCGCCTGAGGAAGTAGAGTCTCTGATGAGCTTTCTTGATCAGGCTGGTGGTGTTGTTGCCCCAGCTGAGGTTGTCATTCAGGGGCACCTCAAAGTACTTGTAGCTGGAGACCACTTCCACTGCAGATCCTCCTATGTTCGGGGTGGAGGGGGGGGTAGGTGTGTTTGTTCCTTCTGAAGTCCACAACAATCTCTGCCTTCTTCACATTGATATGAAGGTTGTTCTTCTTGCACTAGCTCTTCAGGTGTTCCACCTCCTGCCTGTAGCTGGACTCATCGTTGTTTGTGATGCATCCCACCACCGCTGTATCATCTGCAAACTTTATAATATGACAGCCTGGATGGGTAGGTGCACAGTCATACATGAGCAGAGTGAACAGGAGAGGGCTCAGCACATAGCCATGAGGGGAGCCAGTGCTGAGGGTTATGGAGGAGGAGGAGAAGTTGTGGATCCTCACAGACTGCGGTCTGATTGTTAAGAAGTCTAGGACCCAGTTGCAAATGAAGGGGTTTAGTCTTAGTGTGAGTAGTTTGTCCATCAGTGTTTGGGGGATCATGGTATTGATGGCAGACGCGAAGTCCACAAAGAGCATACGGACGCACGAGTCCTGTTCCAGGTGGGTGAGAGCAGTGTGGACCACAGAGGAGATGGCGTCTTCTGTAGATCGATTCTCGCAGTATGTGTACTGGTGAGGGTTCTCGTTGAGGTTTGTTTTGATGTGGGCCATGACCAGTTTTTCCAAGCATTTAGCGACTATAATGATGGTGGTCACTAATCATTATCGTTTTTTCAACTGTCATCTAAAGGTCAGTTTCAAGTCCATTTCTGATTTATTTATGTAGCATTTGAACATACAGTATGTAAACTAAGAATTTGGACTTGTAGCAGGGCACCAGCAATTTGATGTAAATTTATGTAGGGGAGTGGTGGCGTAGAGGTTAGAGAGGTGGGCTTGTGATCCGAAGATCGCCGGTTCACGCCCCGGCCCCGACAACATCAAAATTGTGGGTGGGGTAGGTGAAACACCCACACTTGCCCCCACCCTCATTCGCCCCACTCTGGGCCCATGAGCAAGGCCCTTAACCCCCACCATGTGCTCCCTAAAACAGGTCTCTCTTGAAAATGAGTTCTCGTGGCTCAATGAGACTAACCTGGATAAATAAAGGCTAAATGAAAATGAAAAAATGTAAGATTCTCAAAATTAGCTCTCAAATTAAAATGAAGTTGTTTTGTTCTATTAAAATAGTGCAAACCACTAAAATTATTACCAGGATGTAGGGCTGGGTAATATTTCAATATTTTAAAAATATTGAGACAATTTCATTTGCAATGAGACTTTATCAATATAAACAATAGTGTTATACTTCAAAATCCGCCAGCTGTCTTCTCTTTCTCCCACGCAACCACTACGCTCTCTCTCAGCCCAGCCCCTCACTCGCTCCCCGTTAGCTGCTTCTCCAGGTGAGACGGCACGTAGTATGACTGGACATAGCGGACAAGGGGGAGAGCGCGCAGGTAGGGGCTGGGTTTGCAGTGAGTGAGAGGAGGGAGTGGGCCGTGTGAGAGAAGAAAGAAGACAGCAGAGCCAGCAGATTTTCAAGTAGAACTATATAGTTTATATCGAAATAATGTCAAATTACACGGTGAATAAAATTATACAGATATTTTTTAAAAATCAGTACATTGCCCAGCCCTATTCTCTACCAACGTTTGCTGCAAGTCAGCCAATGTGACTGTTTAGAAAACAACTGTCAACAACATTCTGCTGTGAAAGAATGCTACGAGCTACTAATAAATCTACACATTTGGATGACATCACAAGTTTAGTTTGTCAAAGTTTTGATGCAGGAACACATGTTCAGCTTAGAAAACAGCGACAAACTAAACAACAGCGTTGTGCAAAAGTGTAGACGTTTAATATTAGCCAATATAGCATTTTTTTTTAGATTGATACACCATTATTTAAGAAGAGGCTGTTGTTATTTAAAATGCAAAACAATAAAAAGGTACTTTTTTAGCCAACCATTTCATAATAAAAAAAAAACTACCTTTATTTTTATTATTTTACACCAACTAATACAATGCAAAATTACATCACTCTATTGGAAAAAAATAAACATTTTAATCACACTAACAAATGAAAAAAATTAAGACATCAGACTATTGTCAGAAAATAAACTGTATCAGGATGACAACATTTTGATTATGATTTCCAACATTTATTTGGCTGCAACAGACAGCACACCCTTTCAATTTGTAGTCATTCAGATAAAAGCTGCAACTATTTGCTTTACAACTGATGGTGTCTGTGGTGGATTTGGAGTCGGGCTTTTTTTCCCCATTCTAATGCAAAAGACAACAGAAAAATCAATAATATGTACACACATAAACTAAGTAAAATCCACTGGTTAAGATAAAATAAACTATTTGAAGGTTAATTTGGTATATAGGGAATAGGTTAAAATTTAATTAAATTTAAACCGTTGTAGAAAAAAAAACTGATTCTCAAACAATCAGGTGTAGATTTCATCAAATCTAATAACACAAAGCTTTGGAGGAACAGTCAGAATACAGAAAGTAATGCATTACAAGTACACAAAACTCACAATGCATGCTCTGCCTTGGTTCTGATCCTAGTCTTGTCCTAGTGTTTACTGAACCAAACCCAGGCAGCTACTAAAAAGAACAATCTCTCATAAAAGAAAACATCCTCAAGGTTCCTTACAGTAAAGGGGGTTGATGAGTTAATGGCACCATCACTCCACAAACAGTGAGACCAAAACATTATAACATACCATTCAGATCAAATGACAGAATAAGATAAGATGGCTCACACATAAGGATCATTACATAATGAAGTATCACACATACATATATTTCCCTGACAAAAGCATAAACAGCATTCAGAATACACAACCTACAGATGTCAATGTGGTAATGGGCCATAAACCTCCACACCTCACAGACTATTTAACAACAAACCTGAAAACTAGTGGTGGTACATGTGGGTGTATTGAACCGTTTCAGTACAGCATGTTCGGTTCGGTCCACGTTCGTACAGTTTCGTTTTTTTTTTTCACTCATCAAATTTTATTAACAAGATTATGTGCCGTGGAACTAAAGTTCCATGAGTTAAAGCAAACGTTAGATTGATACACACATTTAACATAATTTCGAGAAAACAAATAATTGTTTAGGTGTTTAACTTGTTAATTTTTTGTACAGCGACTCGTCAAGTGCACGAGTTTACTTCCGCATATTGGGTTTTGAAATACAGCTGATGACCATCACAGTGCATTTATTAAGCAAGCGTTCGATTGATACACACATTTAATATACAATTTCAAACAAATAATTGTTTTTGTGTTAAACTTGTAAAATTCTTGTTAAAAGACCTCCTGTACACGCTCCTGCGGCTACCATTCAGCAGCCCATCCATTTTTGGCACAACACTGGCCCACATTTCTGGGTTGTCAGTGGTGACGCGTAACAAACGTGACCCGTCAGCTGTGACGCATAATAGATGCGATGCACACGGCGAAGCGACATGGAATTTTCCACTTTATTAGACAAATGTGAACTGATGCAACTTAGAAGGCGGAGCAACGTTTATGGCGGAAAATACGGTAATACAAATACACGAAAAAGAACATTCAAGTAAACAACCTATTTAATTCCTCTTTTTAAAATATTTTATTGCTTAAAATGCAATAACATGCTGAACCTCCATTTCAGTTTCAAGTCTGTGGTATAACAAAACTCTTTTTTTCTAAAATGCAAAAACAGAAAAGAAATAAATAAGTTTAAATTGAAGGTGGAGATGATCTTCTGGAAGCCTTCATCTTCCACCACGGACAGCAGCTGCATGTCTGAGATGATCATATTTAAAATGCTGTTGTGAACTCAGCTGCTGCACAACCGAACATCCTGGAGCCCTTTGTACGAAGCTGTCCAACGTATGACTCTGCCATTTACTGAAAATAAGTATAATAAAATTATAATTTGTTTGTTCATTGTTATACCTTAATACATTTTCAAGTGTACTTCATTGGCTATTATAAAATTATTTAATATTGTTAAGGGGTAATCTGCACTTTCTGATGACCATTCTGCAATCAAAGTAACATTGGTATGTCAGTTGTATCTGATTGATACATTTTAAGCTTTTATTCAAGTGTGAGGTTTGAGGATGCTTTCATTAAAACCCTCTGTTGGTGTTGTGCCAAAAATCGATGGGCTGCCAAATGGCGTCCGCAGGAGAGTGCACATGACTTTAACAAGAATTTAACTAGATTAACACTTAAAACCAATTATTTGTTTGCTCCACATCATAGTAAAGGTGTGTCTCAGTCTACCCTTTGCTTAATAAATGCACTGTGAAATCATCTGTATTTCAAAACCATATTAGCGGAAGCAGTGGGCACGCGCAGACAGACGAGCCTCCGAATTTCTTAGAAATTTAACAAGATAAACACTTAAAAACGGTTATTTGTTTGCTCAAAATTATAGTAAAGGTGTGTCTCAGTCTAACGTTTGCTTAATATAAGGACTTTAACGGTCAAATCAGCTATATTACCTGCCTCGGTGCTCCGGGAGCGCGCAGAGGGAGGGAAAAGGCAAGGACGAACGCTGCTCGTTTCTTCAAAATTTAACAAGCACCTAAAAACAATTTGTTTGTTCGAAATTGTAGTAAAGGTGTGTCTCAGTCTAATGCTTGTTTAATAAAAAGGACTTTAATGGTCAAATCAGCTATATTTGCTTCCTCAGTCCTCCAGGAGCGCGCAGAGGGAGGAAATAAAATGAGGAACGCTGCTTGTTTCTTCAAAATTTGACAAGAAAAGCACCTAAAACAATTATTTGTTTGCTTGAAATTATAGCAAAGGTGTGTCTCAGTTCAACTTTTACTTAATAAATGCACTTTAATAGTCAAGTTAGATGCATTTCACCAGGGCAGTGTAGCTGGTTTGACTTGTTCCAAGCAGCAAACAGAACGAAGGTGGGGTTGTATGGCAGGCCGATTGTGACATTATTAGCTGGTGAAGATTATCAGTCATCCAGGGTATGGTAAATTTAAAAAAAAAGTTAAAGACAAAAACAATAAAGTATAAAGTAAACTATAATAAATAAAGTCCAGTTGTTTTTGTATTGAACTTGTTGAATTTGTCATTATAGCCACGTTTACCTATTACATTATACAACGACAAGCCTTACTGCTAATACTAATTTGCTGCCATCTAGTGGCCGAAAATGGTACTGTTCAATTTTTTATTTTTTTTTCAGTCATCAATTTTTTTTTTTCAGTCAGAATGAATGAAAACGGTCATATCTCAGCCAAAAATTGGTTTATAAATATGGGGGGAAAAAAACAAATACGTCGCTTCGGCCTATAAAAAAACAAAAAAACAAACAAAAAAACCTATACAGGTTAGTTTAAAAAGCGTTCAATACAAAAAGGCATATCACCAGCATATACAGGTTAGTCTCATTAAAACACAATTAGTTCATTTGCATGAGAGACCTGTTAAATAACCAGTTAACTAAATCACAATTCCCTCAGAAATTACACGAACATTTCATGAGTTTGACTATTTGAAAATACAAGTAATTTAATTGGTTGTTAGGTTCTCTCCACTTATTGCACAGCCACTGAACCAGTATTTTAGAACCAACATCTATAGTCCAAAATATATGTGAGGTTTAATTAAATTGTTTTTTAAAAGTATTATTAAGAAACTAAGAGCAAATCAAAGTTTGGGAACTTGTTGAAAATTGACACAGAATAATATATTTTACAAAATCAAAAAAATTATTTTGGTGATAAGATACCAGTTGCATCTTATGGTCTATAATAGTTAATTTAACACTTACAGCAGCCCTTCTAAAATAGTGGGGCGCGCCCCCCCTGGGTGGGCCCGGGGCGATGCCAGGGAAGGCGCATGTGACCCCAGGGAACATTCTTTTTTTGCAGCAGGGAGTAGTTTTTGTTTGTTTTTTTCACCATTCTCATTTTGTCGCGTGCGTTCCTGCAACTGTTTGCTCGTACTTCTCAGGCTTACTAATAATAGCGTTGTGAACAAATATGACTGCCTTGTCATTTGGGGAGCCATGCTTGAAACGTGTCGCTCCCCTCTGCTGCTGAGACGATAAATAAATAACTAAGACACCTCTGCTGCATGTGTTTTATGTCCATGCGCTCTGGATGTCACCCACAGCACGCATACAACAAAGAGTAAACTCAAAGCGAGAGCGACACCTGCCCCCTTCTTTCTTCTTTTGCGTTGGCAAAACGTTTTAGTTTTATTGATGAGTTTGTCAAAGCACAATTGTGATTTTTTTTTTGTAAATACAGAAGTAATGTTTAATAAATGTTAGGACTCTGTTCTTTGCTAACAAAATATATTTGCCTCCTCAGTTAAGCAGCTGTGTGTTTGATGCTCTGGACGCTTGTCACCTACAGCATGCAAGCGACAAAGAGTAAACTCAAAGCGAGAGGGTTACCTGCCCCTTCTTTCCTCTTTAGCATTGACAAAATGCTTTAGTTTTAGCCATGAGTGTGCTCATTAATCCTGACTTCCTCATTTTGAAAAAAAAAAAAAATAAATCAGCACAAATTGTTTTAATTTTTGTTTTGTAGGTCTACATGTTTTATATAACACTCACGAGTTCAAATGTTGCTGATCAATTTGAATTTATTATTTATTGATTATATTTTATTTTTCAGTATCAAATGGTCAAAAATGTTCACAGTTTAAATAAGGATTTAGTTTTGATCTTTTTTTCAGGCAAATTGATGCACTTTAATTTATTTCTGTTACAGACTAAAAACAATAAAGTTATTCTTCGTTGTAAGTTGATCTATATTCTTTTTTATTTAATGTTAATAAGGACACGTTATGCAGAGGTGTACTTATAACAATTTTATAGCGAAAAGATACTATTTACAGTTGCGGCGGAGAGTTGGGGGGGCGCAAAATGTTTATTTCTTCCTGGGGGGGGGGGGGGGGGGGGGG
>NC_056505.1:25965162-26020012 GCF_014905685.2 Nematolebias whitei | reverse complement strand
GGGTCGTAACAGAAAATAATTGAGAAGCACTGAATTACAGTAAAAAAGTTTTCACTCCTGTGTGGACTGTAATGTGTCTGCTTAAATTTCTCTTCAAACTAAATCTTTTCCCACAAAGTTCACAAAGAAATGGTTTTTCTCCTGTGTGGACTCTCATGTGTATGTTTAAACTTGCTTTCAAACTAAATCTTTGTCCACAAAGTTCACAAGGAAATGGTTTCTCTCCTGTGTGGACTCTCATGTGCAACTTTAAAGATGTCTTCGCACTAAATCTATGTCCACAAATTTCACAAGGAAAAGGTTTTTCTCCAGTGTGGATTCTTATGTGGGAGTTTAAACTTGTCTTCTGACTAAATCTTTGTCCACAAAATTCACAAGGAAACGGTTTTTCTCCCGTGTGAACTCTCATGTGTATGTTTAAACTTGGCTTCTCAGTAAATCTATGTCCACAAAGTTCACAAGGAAATGGTTTTTCTCCGGTATGGACTCTCATGTGTTTGTTTAAAGTTTCCTTAAGACTAAATCTATGTCCACAAAGTTCACAAGGAAATGGTTTGTCTCCTGTGTGGACTGTCATGTGTCTATTTAAATGTGCCTTACTGCTAAATCTTTGTTCACAAAGTTCACAAGGAAATGGTTTGTCTCCAGTGTGGACTCTCATGTGTCTGTTTAAATTTGACTTATGACCAAATCTTTTTCCACAAAGTTCACAAGGAAACGGTTTTTCTCCAGTGTGTAATTTCATGTGGGACTTTAAACTTGCCTTCACACTAAAATTTTGTCCACAAAGATCACAAGAAAATGGTTTTTCTCCTGTGTGAACTCTGATGTGTGCATTTAAATTTGTTTCATTACTAAATCTTTGTCCACAAAAAACACAAGGAAACGGTCTATCTCCTGTGTGGACTCTCATGTGAATGTTTACACTTGGCTTATGGCTAAATCTTTGTCCACAAAGATAACAGGGATATGGTTTGTCTCCTGTGTGGACTCTCATGTGCGAGTTTAAATTTGTCTTATGCCTAAATCTATGTCCACAAACATCACATGGAAACGGTTTGTCTCCTGTGTGGACTCTTATGTGTGAGATCAAAACGTTCTTCGCTCTAAATCTTTGCCCACAAACTTCACAAGGAAACGGTTTGTCTCCTGTGTGGATTCTTATGTGTGAGTTTAAATGTGATTTTAAAGCAAATCTTTTACCACAGTAATCACAGCTTATTGATTTTGGCCTTGCTAGGCCTTTCCTGCATGACTCTACCTTTTTCTTCTCTCCAACACATTTCTTATTAAGCAGACAGCTTGATGACTTCACTCCTGAATGACTTGGCATGCAACTTTGAAGAGTCCGGTTACTGACATACTGCTTTCCACACTCAGAGCTCAAAGATTTGTTGACAGTTTTTACCTCTGATTCAAGAGCCCTGCTCTCTTTCCTGTCTTTGATACTGTCTTCACATTCTGATTCAGAGTCTGATGAGTTCTTTAGTGGAGAGTCAGGATTGGTTATTTCACCATCCTCTTCATTGTCCTCATTAACGTCAGTCTTTGAAGAGCTACAACTGTCTTTGGGGGTCTTTAAATCTGGGTCCCTGGTAAGTTTTTTTTTATCCTCACTCTTTAAAGGAACTGTAGTGACCAAAAACCTGATATTGGTCTCCTCCATAATGAATAGGTCTGCCACCAGACTGTTCCAAGGGTCTTCTCTTCCACTTTTAAAAAGAGGCTCTGGGTCCTGCTGGTCCAAATCAGGCCTTCAATCTTGAGGAGCTTCTTTTAATCAGCACCAAACATATACAGGAACCACTGAAACACATGTACATTAAGGACAATGTTACTTCAACTCTTTCTCTCTCAAACGCATGCATGGACGAACACACACACACACACAATCATAGACACACACACACACACATACACACGCAGAGTGCTATTTTTAATATTTTACAGATATAATAATATTAATTTTGTGTATAAATTTAATGAAATGAGATACATAACACTTGTTTTGATCTATGAATTGGAGCCTTCGAGTTAAATTGCAGGAATGCAAAATGGAATTGCTGTTAGACAATGATTATGTTTGAGGATTACTTTTAATAATGTGAAATGAAAAACAGGTTCATGTAATCATACTATTGACCCATCACAGGTCTCCGGAGCTGTGCTGAACTGGACATATTAATTACTGTAACTGCTTGTAACTTAACATTTTTTCAGATGATGAAATGACGATGAAGCAGGGACATACTTGAGAAGAACCGATTGGCTGATGTTTGTTTAAGTAATGCTTTGACAATGTGTTAATGTTAATGTGTTGTGTTAATAACTACTAATTACTGATCAGTAAAAATACTAAATAATGTTTTTAGAACTATTAACCTTAAACTGTTAAGGAAAGAAAAACATGCATGGGTAGATGGCTGTACACCCACACCCTCTCCAATCTCTATAGAGCTTTAGAACGTGACGTCACTTGTCCGTGGTGCGGCGGCTGATGGGATAGGGTGGGGCCGGATCCACCATTTTTGCAGTCTTCCATATTATAAACTGTCGAAAACAAACTTTCTCGCTGACTTTTTTTTTATCTAAGTAGGTTAAAACAGTTTAGCGATGGTCCGAAATTGCTGCTTTATTGGATGTTATGTCCGGTCACACGACCGGAATTGGGATAGACGGCATCTTATTATCAGCTGTTGCCCTCACAGACCCCTGAAGCTGTCACAGTGATGGTCAGCTACCTTGGGCAGTCCCTGGCGAGTCCTCCTCATGGTGTATCCTGGTCTGATCCACCAGAGAACCCCAGAAAGACAAGTGACCTGGTGCCTTCAACACTGACCCGGTAAGAAGCAAAACCTGGTGACAGTTTTGCAATTCTTGGTCTGGTTATACTATTTTAGCTGATGCAACTTGGTTAATCATTCCCTGGCTTGCAGTGACAATAAATGACTTTATCTGATCAGATTAAATAACTTCTTTCAACCAAAATTCAAAATAAACTATTTATTAAAATAGCCAAACTGTCTAAATTCATGCACGTATAAAACTGAAATAATTCCTGCTCAAAAAGTCAATTTTATCTTAGATGAGAATTAAGCCTTGATTGAGTCATTATTATTGTTGTTGATTTTTAGTTTGATTATTTTTGTAACAAAACTTCAAAAGACAACTTTGTTCTCTTCATTCAAATGTTATGATGTTCAAATGTTATTCATGTTAAAAGCTACCCAAACAGAAAACCTTGGCTGAATGCAGAGGTGCGTACCCTGCTGGAAGCCAGGAACACTGCCTTCAGGTCTGGAAACTCAGAGGAGCTGAGTAGGACAAGAAAAGAGCTGGTTGCTGGTATTAAGAGGGCCAAGGCCACATATGCAAAGAGGATCGAGGGTCAATTCATCTCACAAGACCCTCGGAGCATGTGGAGGGGCATTAAGTGCATAACAGATTATAAAGGAAGGAGTGAACAATGCCCCAAAGACCCATCTCTGCCTGATGCCCTCAACAAGTTCTATGCACACTTTGAAGACCCGAACAGACCACCCAGCACCAGACTCACCTCGCCACCGGATGAAGAGCATCTCAGCGTGACCTCAGCAGAAGTAAGGAGTACCTTCAGGAGGATTAATCCGCACAAAGCAACTGGCCCAGACAACATCCCCGGAAAAGTGTTGAAGGAATGTGCTGATCAGCTCTGTGAGGTGCTGGCAGACATCTTTAACACCTCACTTACCCTGGAGACAGTTCCCACCTGCCTGAAGACTGCCACCATCATCCCAGTCCCAAAAAGCTCTACAGTGACTGGTCTGAATGACTATCGGCCAGTGGCCCTCACCCCGATAGTCACTAAATGCTTTGAAAAACTGGTCATGACTCACATCAAAACAACCATCAACATCAACGAGGACCCTCATCAGTATGCATACCGTGAGAACCGATAAACAGAGGATGCAATCTCCTCTGTGGTCCACACTGCGCTCAACCACCTGGAGCAGAAAAACTCTTACGTCTGTATGCTCTTTGTGGACTTCACATCCACCTTCAACACCATGATCCCCCAAACCCTGATGGACAAACTATCCACACTAGGACTAAGCCCCTCCATCTGCAACTGGGTACTAGACTTTTAAACAAACAGACCACAGTTAGTGAGGATCCACAACCTCTCCTCCTCCACCATAACCCTCAGCACTGGCTCTCCTCAGGGATGTGTGTTGAGCACCCTCCTGTTTACTCTGCTCACATATGATTGTGCAGCTACCCATCCAGGCTGTCACATTGTAAAGTTTGCAGATGATACAGCGGTGGTGGGATGCATCACAAACAATGATGAGTCCAGCTACAGGCAAGAGGTGGAACACCTGGAGAGCTGGTGCAGAGAGAATAACCTTCACATCAATGTGAAGAAGACAAAGGAGATGATTGTGGACTTAAGAAGGAACAAAAACACCTACACCCCCCTGAACATAAGAGGATCTGCGGTGGAAGTGGTCTCCAGCTACAAGTACTTGGGTGTACACATGAATGACAACCTCAGCTGGAGCAACAACACCACCAGCCTGATCAAGAAAGCTCATCAGAGACTCTACTTCCTCAGACGGCTGAGGCGAGCTGGTCTGGGAAGCTCAGTCCTCACCTCCTTCTACAGGTGTGCAGTGGAGAGCATCCTGTGCTCCAGCATCAATGTGTGGCATGGAGGCTGCACAGCTGCAGAAAGAAAAGCTTTGCAGAGAGTGGTGAAGGCTGCACAGAAATCTGTTTGGAATCAGCCTCCCCACCATCACAGACATCTACACCTCCAGATGCAGGAAGAGGGCCACATGCATCATGAAGGACCCAACTCACCCAGCACACACACTTTTTGCCTCACTCCCCTCAGGAAGGAGGTTAAGGAGCATTAAGTGTAGAACCACTAGACTGAGGAACAGCTTCTACCCTGAGGCTGTTAGACTCATGAATCTCTAACTAGAATAATCACTGTGAAAAACCATATCATGTTGCTGCTGATCTGTTTCAATGTTGATGTGTTCATGCGTGCACATCTGCTCACAGACTCATGTTCATGTTTGTGCTGATGTTCAATGTTTTATGTTATGAGTGCTTAGTGTATATTTAGTTGATGTTTTTCTTAGTTCATATCTTAGATGTTATTACTGTTTTTCTTATACATTTTATTGTTGGATGTAACTGGGACCCTGTGTACATAATTTCGCTCCACCACATGTACCACATGAGGTGCGAATGACAATAAAGAAACTCTGACTCTGACTGATTCTGACTCAAATGAATATTAATTTGTTCTAGTATAGAACTCCCTGCAATTAATGGAGTCTAATTCAGTGACTGATTCTAATTATTAATTATTAAAAGGGTAAATATATTAATTAAGTTGTTGTTGGTCAGTAAACTGACCAGCTGGTGCCCTGCTTTAACGAGAGCTAAATAAATAAAATAAATGTAGTGGAGGGGAGTGGAGAAAGTGTCACCCTTCTTTATCCATCTCTTTCACCCTTTTTATTGCTACAGTAATATTGCATGCTATTTCAATTCAAATCCACTGTAGTTACCATGCCACGTCATTAGATGACGCTGTGAATTTTGTACCTTCACCTAATGCGCATGCGTGCTGCCTCGGCACATTGTTTTCCTCTGGGCTAATCAGCTAACAACAACGTAACGACAAGTTAAAGGTGGATTTTGGATAAGAGTCTACAGATTTGACGCCAAGCGGGACCGCTTCGTCTAACGGCTCCACACCGGTCGCTGAGTGGACCAGAACCGAGTCGACTATGTCGGACTTTACTCCGTGATAATCAGTAGCTGTTTTACAGCAGGTAAATCAAATGTTCTTAATAATGTTAGCTTGCGTTTACTTCAGTTACAAAACAACCAACTGAGTTTTTATTTTTTCCTGAAAGAAGAAGCAGCTGTCCTTCCACCAGGCGGACCGGTTCTGAACAGATGAACTGCAGAAGGACGTCGAAGAGAGAGATGTTGATGAACTATTTATTTAAAAATTCCCCTCAGTTGTTTTATTCAATCAATTCAAGTCCAGTTAACGTGTTTTAATAGTGTGTACAGTTTAAATATCAGTGTTTGTGTGACATACAGTTTGTGGTGTCGAATAAATAAATAAAAATTAAACCTGATGTCAAGCTTGTTGGATTTCATATTTTTATACCTTTTTTTTATATTTCCTATCAAGCATTCAAATGTCATGTTATACAAAGTGTGTGTGTGTCTTTCTTCAAGGGTTGAACTATATTTATAGAAAATGTTTACTAATTCTAACTATTTTACCCTTACATATAATCCTATATTAGCTAATGATAATTTTACAAGTTCACATACACACTGATTAATATAAATAAAGCTAGAACACATTTCTTTAATTTAGACTTAATATAGTTTGACTAAATAAAACCCCTCAGGTTCTCTCTTAATAATAACAATTAGCATTTAATCGTTTAACCATTGTTTGATGATGGGTCAGTTTAGATGAGAGAATACAGGTTTAATCTTCACAGTAAAGTACCAGAGAGTTTTGCTAAATGTGGGGGCAGGGTGACTTCAACTGAACTAAAACACAAGTATAAGTCAGAGGGATAAATTAAGAACACATAAACATGAGTTAGTTAATAATTAATAGTTATTAATTATTCCTAGAAAGAAACAATTTTAACTCAAATATCAATAAGGTATAATCAAGCTAAACTGAAACTAGAGTGTGAACAGTCCGAAAGCAGACAAGAAACCAAGCCTCCATATCTTATCTCTGGAATGCAGTAAGAGGGGGGCGGGCTAGACCAGTAACCATAGTAACCGGGTCTAAACCAATCAGAAAGCTAGCCTTCTCAAACTTTGATAAAAGCCGGAAATGACACACGCCCAGCGAGCATTTCCGGGGAAGCGCAGACCGAGACGGTTCGTTCTTTAATGCTCCAAATATATGCATATATTTTACAAATGTAATTGTTTGTCTCTGAATACTTGTAACTCCTGTTTGTCAAATAAATCTTTTGAACTAAGGTGACCGTCTCAGCTGTTTTGAACACGAGTGTGGCAAAAAGCCACAACACGCTATATGTTTAGCATCATTTTACATTTGAATTACAGAATGTCCAGATAGCTTCATTTAGCTCAGAGCTTCATTATATTTCACACTAACAATAATACACAGTATTTATGTTAAACTGTTATTATTTAGCACATTTAGATGTTATAGTGCAGCGCGACGTGTGCGCGTGCCTCGTTCTATAAACAGCGACATTAGAATTGGATCAGATTGCGTCTCTTCCAACACAGATGTTGGTCACAGCACCTAGAATCTGACGTAGATTAACTACGAGATTAAAAATATATTCCATCAGTCATAGTTCAGAAAGCCGTGTCCGCCGCCATGTTGATAGAAATATAGCGTCTGTCCGTGCATGCGTGTGATTTAACACAAAGCCTCAGCGGGAGATGTTTACATTATCAGCAGGGGGTCAGCGAAAAACCTCCACTCTGGAAGGTGGGTTCAGAAACCTCCAGATTCAAAGAGGGGGTCCACTGGTGTTGTGTAACTGATCAGCAGAACCGCAGAGAGAAAGCTGCGGATGCACTCAAAATATGTGCCGTGTAAACGACCCCTTAAAGTTGCATTATGCGTTTTTGAAAGTGGAAATCTGAGGCCTCCTCCTCTGTTAAGAGATGGCTTTTCCCTTTTTACATAAATTGCTTCCTTCACCCCCCTCTCAAACCATCTGTGTTCTCGGTCTAAAATGTGCACATTTTGGTCCTCAAAAGAGTGTCCCTTATCTGTGAGGTGGAGGTGAATAGCTGAATCTTGTCCTGAAGAGCTAGCTCTCCTGTGTTGAGCCATGCATCTGTGCCTCTTCACAGACGCATGGCTCAACACAGGAAAGCCTGGAGGAGTTTAAAATTAAAATAATTTATTTTAAACAACAAAAACAAAATGCTGGCATGGCAGCAAAAACTTACAACAGGAACAGGCAGGCAAAAACAGGACGGGTACAGATTCGGACGGGAACTCAGAAACCAGAGACAGGAGGACCGTGTAGTCTGTGTAAACAGAACAATGACCGGATGAAGTGAGTTTTATTAATGTTGGAAAATTTTAAAGTTAGAATCAAATCCTGCTAACACAAAACATACTTTTTATTTTAATCCTAGCTTTAAAGTGGATATTAAAGGGATTAAATGGCTTCAAACATCTGCTAAGTTCATGGCATAAACCAACACAGACAAGTTCCTGTTTTTAGTATTTGACATCACTTTATAATGTAGCTGTTTTTGTTCCTTTTTTTTTATACATATATAATTTTCTTTTATTTTTCAGTTCATACTCTTTTTTTATGGTTGTCTATTCAATTCAGTTTATTTATGTAGCGCCAAGTCACAACAGAAGTCATTTCAGGGCACTGTACAGAAACATTAAAATAAGTCAACAGAAACATTCATATATAAAAAATAATAATTTAAGACTATTTATCTGCACAGACTGCTTTGCATTTAACTCCATCACAGAACTCTCATCTTGAGCTGATAAATATCTCCAGGGGGGTAAATGTAAACTATATCTGGGCTGCAAATATTCAGTCAAGCTGTGAAGCAGACAGTCTGATTTCAGTTAGCCACGCTCAGCCTGCTCCTTCTCCGAGACGGGCAGACTGAGCGAAGCTGACTGAAATCAGACTGTCTGCTCCGGAATGAACAAGAGAAGCACACCGCTGAAGCCACGGAGCTCGAACGTTCAACTTAAAACTAACGTTACCGCGGTGCTTGGCTAAACAATTCTCGTTCGCATGAATGTGGTGCTTTTTCAAATGTGTATGAAGTTTGTTGTATTGTAGGTCGTGACAGAGCTTCCTCCTCTCGGTACAGCGGCTCTGCAGACATTGCACGTTGCTGTCTTGCAGTGTTTAGTGTAAAATACTTCCACAGAGCGGACATGTTACGATGAAAAGTTGGTTAGCCGTTAGCAACAGTGCTACTCAGTGTTCAGCCCTCAAAAGAGTATTTACTCATGTTTTAGCTAGCTGCAAACTATGAAATGGATTTACTGAATGTGAGGTGGGTCTTATTACTCTGGGCTTCATGAAACATGTCTCCGTTCAGGAAATCCATTCCATAGTTTGAAGCCAACCTGCAGAGCAGGTCATCAGACACAGACATGCATCATGGATCGGAAAGATTGGCAGGTTGGATCGGAAAAATCCGATAGGTAAATTATGCTGGTACCAATACCAGATCGAATCAGCCCCATCACTAAAATAAAACAGACAGGGACAGAGCCTGTCAAAAGTTGTTTAAATGCTGCTATCTGTTGTAGATGAACATATGCTGTGATATATTCATAAATTAAACGGATTCTTTCATTTTTCTGGACTGAATAATGTCGTGCATTGAATTTGATAAAATGTATCGTGAGACGTTAATTTTCTTTGACCCATCAAAATGAATGCGGTCATTTATTTACAGAATCAAAGTTTAACATCACACATTTACATTAATTTTGCAAATTGGAAAATAACAACATGGTTAATTTAACAAGTTTTACAAGGAGGAAACAATTCGGCGATTGTTTCCCTTGCTTCCAGCTGTACAACAGACATTTCTAAGAATATCTGGAATGATTTCTAGCAGATAGAAGAGTTTAAAGATGGAAATTGAAGTTTAAGTTGAGAGAAAGGAGGGATGAGGGAAATGTGTGTGTCGGCATCAGAACGGCACTCTCCGGTGAGTTCCCAGCTTCTTCCCCGGTACACTTAGGTGGTATAAATCAACTCTTTACCTGGAGATGTCTCCACTGGTACGAAGTTCCATTTAACGCACCCTTTCAGCGTCTCCGTAGGAACAGCTGTGAATCGTCCGAAGTAGTGACAGTACTTGTTGACACAAGTTCACCTCTTGGTGGACTCACATGAGTGGAGTCCGTCAGAAGTTCCACTCAGAGGTGGAAGATGTCATAATCCCCACAAGACTCGGAAGAGCTCTGGATCATGCCTGGACTTCTGTTCTCCCCAGCACTGGAGCTGCAAACGACTGAAGCCGGAGCCTGAAGCGACTGGTTTGAACTAGGAAGTACCGACATTTAAAGAGTTCTATTTCCGGTTCACTTGGGAGGTTCCTGATTGGTCGTTTCGACCAGACAGGGGTGTGTTTTTGTGACGTAAGAGGTCACTAGAAGTCAGAAAAACAGCAAGAATGTTATGGAACAGATTGAAAATGTTTTAAAGACAGACGAGAGGAATATTTAGGCGAGTTGGGGGAAAACAGGTGCCAGCCTCTATATTTACGTCTGAGAGGATTTAAAAACATGACAGTTCGCTCCAACAACTTGTTTTGCGTTTGACTCCAACCTTGGACCAACTTACACTTGCTCATTCAAAGACAGAAAATCAGAAAATGCGTAATTACTCTGTAACAGACCTTAACGTGATTTCTACTTTGCATGAGGATTAAAAATCACTAATACTGTTTCACATTTGATTAAAAATGAGTAGTTCACTTCAACATTTAAAAATGGTTTGAACTAAACACACTTTGATTATCAAACATTTGTAAAATAGTAATGATAATAGAAAAAGAGAGTGTTCTTTCAACTGATCAGTGCAGGACACCCAGAAAGTCTCTGGATGAACTTAATCTTGTGTTTCTGGACTCAAATCAATGAAATACAGTTCTTGTTCCAGGCAGGCCCTCAAGGCCAGATTTTGACCTGAGGCTTAGTTCACTACACTGTCTTTGCACCAAGCTACGTTCACATTCGGATTATGTGGTTTCAAGTGGGTTAACAAGTTAGACGTGTTGCGTGCTGCAGATCCAATATCCGTGAAACAACGTCGACACACAGCTTTGGATTTGTTCACTTGTCTTTTAACAAGAAAGCCATAATGTGCCCAAACAGGAGATCGCCACGAGATGGCTTATTCGTTGCCTGCTAGGCTGCTAATGCTACGCGTGCTGCAAGATAATAGCACCGTGCTGAAACATGCTTAGGAACTTTAGTTCCACGGTGCATAACCTCTCGTTAATAAAATCTAATGAGTGAAAAAAATAAACAAAACGGTAGCACGTGGACCGAACCGAACTTGCTGTACCGAAACGGTTCAATACACCCACATGTACCGTTACACCACTAGCAACAAGTCCTTTTGGGTTGAGCTCCCCGTTTGTGAGGACATCCTGCAGGGCTGAAGCTATGTGCTCTCTGGTGTGGTCCTGTGGAAAGTAACTAGTCTGGAAGCAGGCACTTTTCAGTTCCCAGTCTTGAATAAAATGTATAGTCACACTCATATACGGCTCGCAGGTCCGGCTGGACCACATGTCGGTGGTCAGTGTGAAGCGAGAGACTTTGTGAGCCAGGCAGCCTGTCATTCTCCAACTTCAGTATACATTTCTGGCAGTACTTTTCTTGAAAAGTAATTACGACTCTGTAACTGGTGTCTTTGGTCAAGGACTTTCAGCAGCTGTATAAAGCCGTCTTGTTCCACAGTTGCGACCGGAACCATGTCTTTAGCGATATAAGCCGCAGCTTTAGTAATCTCAAGCCACCTTTCACTGTTCCTCTCGTACAGCACAGCACAGGTAAAAGAGTTTTTTTATCGTAATTTGTGTCAGGGAAGGAAGATGGGAAGTCTTCACAGCTGGAGCTGCAGCACGAAGGTTCACACACTCTTCATACTCCACTTTATGACGCCGTTTTAAATGCTGAAAAAGGTTTGTTGTACTCAAACCTTTCGTCTGTACTTGTTTTGTATACAGATTAAATATTTCTGCTGCTCACCTGAAAAATTAAATCCGAACCATCTCCAAATAACGGAGACGTTTTTTTCCTGCTCACCAGTTCTGCGACTTGCTCTCTACATTTTGTGATAAATTGTGGCTACTAAGTGCCGCTCCACCTGGAGAGAAGCAGGAAGCAGGGGGAGAGCATGCGGGTAGAGGCTGGGTTTGTAGTGGGAGAAAGGAGGGGCAGTGGGATAAAGAAGACAGCCGAGCCAGCAGATTTTCAAGTATCACTACCGTATTTTCCAGCGTATGTCAGTTTTTTGCATAGATTTGTCAGTCCTGCGACTTATATGCCGAGGCGAATTATATACGTTTTTTTTTCTAAATGAAGCCGTTTTGACCATTAAAGTGCATTTATTAAGGAAAAGTTAAACTGAGACAGACCTTTGCAATAATGTCGAGCCAACAAATAATTGTTTTTAAGTGTTAATCTTGTTAAATTTCTAAGAGCTGCAACAGCGAGTCCTCCTGTGCATGCTCGCTTCACTCAGCTGCTGCAGGCGGAAGAATGCTGAAGAGCTAGCAGCTCCAGCCGCGATGGATACCACCGCGCTATTTTAGTAATCAAGTAATCTATTGATTATTCTGACGATTGAGTAATCAAAAACAAAATTTGCCAGATCCTGAAATAATTACTCATTTTATGAGTAATACAAACACACGAAGAAGAACATTTTAGTAAACAACCTATTTAATTCCTCTTTTTAAAATATTTTGTTGCTTAAAATGCAATAACATGTTGAACCTCCATTTCAGTTTTAAGTCTGTGGTATAACAAAACTCTTGCTTTTTTCTAAAATGCAAAAACAGAAGAGAAATAAATAAGTTTGACTTGAAGGTGGAGATGATCTTCTGGAAGCCTTCATGTTCCACCACGGACAGCAGCTGCATGTCTGAGATGATCATATTTAAAATGCTGTTGTGAACTCAGCGGCTGCACAACCGAACATCCTGGAGCTCTTTGTACGAAGCTGTCCAACGTATGACTCTGCCATTTACTGAAAAGATGAAGATTAAATTAGTATTTGTTTGTTCATTATTATGCCTTAATACATTTTCAAGTGTACTTCATTGGATATTATAAAATTATTTAATATGGTTAAGGGGTAATCTACACTTTCTGAGGACCCTGCTGCAATCAAAGTAACATTTGTATGTCAGCTGTATTTGATTTATGCATTTTAAGCTTTTATTCAAGAGGTTTGAGGATGCTTTCATTAAAACCCTCTTGTGACTGAATTATTTTTAACAATCACAGAAAGATCCAAATGCTGTAAAATAATTTTTAAAGATTGGAAAACTGAATGGAAGTTTTAGTATAGAAATTGAATAAGTAAGATGAATAATGTAAAAGCTTGAGTTTGTACATTGAGTTCTGCAGACCGTTATTATTTAGTCTTGACTGATTAGCTATAAACGTATATGAAGAATCTGAGAATATGAGAATCACCAGAATATAAAAAGTAGTAATAAATGCAGAATAATCCCAGTTTTCAAGTTGTAACAGTCCAAAAAAAAAGTCCACTGATACTGGTGATTCTGTGCTTCTTGTCCTATTGGACCTTACAGCCGTCTTTGACACCATCAACCATGAGATCCTCATTGCTAGGTTAGAGCAGTGGGTGGGCATCACAGGGTCAGCCCTCAATTGGTTCAGATCCTACCTCGCTGACAGATTCTTTTGTGTCTCCATCAAGGATTTTAGTTCTGCGGCAACAGAGCTTAAATGGGGGGTTCCGCAGGGGTCCATCCTGGGTCCCCTCCTATTCTCTCTATACCTGCTGCCACTTGGTGATATTTTCCGGAAACACAACATACCCTTTCACTTCTACGCTGACGACTGTCAAATTTACTTCCTCCTAAGACACAATGGCACATGCTCTATTCAACCTCTGCTCGACTGCCTGGCTGACATCAGGGACTGGATGGCTTTAAACTTCTTAAGGGTGCATTCACACTAGCCCCGTTTAGTCTGCTTTAATCGAACTCTAGCTCGTTTTCCTAGAAAGTCCGGTTCGTTTAGGGAGGTGTGAACGCACCATCGAACTCTGTCACGGAACAAAAAGGCGAACTCTGGCCCGGGCTAAAACTTAGGTCTCGGTCCGGTAGAAGCGAACTCCAGCGCGGTTTGCGTACGGTGTGAATGTAAACAGACCAAGCCCCGCTCCGCAGGGTAAACAAACACGCATTTCTCTGACCTTATATGGAGCCGTCAGCTGCCTTGTGTGGAAAAACAATATTCTCCATGGTCTTCTGTCTCATCTTCTGCTCATGCTAAGTCCATTTTTGAAAAATGACAAAATATAACTCCTAAAACTGCTAAAACTTGATGCCACTTCGTTTTTATTTACAGAAGAAGAAGAAGACGTGTCTTCAGAGGTTTTTGTGTCGTTTCTTTCAGTAGTTCTTGGTGCAGCGCCCCCCCAGGGGAGCGGGGGAATAGGTTGGTTCAACAGGTTGGCTCGACTGCACAGTGCAGTGCGAATGCTAACGCACCAGCTCAAATGTAAACAAAAGGTCATGAATATTGGTCCCGAACTGAACCGAGTCTACCGGATTATCTGGTGTGAAAACGACCGAAGTTTCAATGAAAAGAAGTCTGAAGTCATGTTGTTCCCTCCCAATGACACGATCACAAACCACTGCATTGACCTTTCTACTCTAACCCTGTCAGAAAAACAAAGAGTCACTAATCTGGGAGTGATAATGGACCCTTCCCTGAAACTTAACAATCATGTAAATATGATTGTTAAATCATGTTTCTTCCAACTGAGGCGGCTGTCTAAACTGAAGCCCATATTGTCCAAAAAGGACCTGGAGACAGTAATACATGCAATCATTACATCTAGGCTTGATTACTGCAATTCACTCCTGTTTGGTATCGGTCAGACCTCCATTGCAAGACTACAACTTGTCCAGAATGCAGCAGCCTGATTTTTAACCAGTACAGGCAAAAGAGCACATTACACCAGTTTTGGCCTCACTGCACTGGTTACCGGTTCACCTTAGAATCCAGTTCAAAATACTCCTGCATGTCTACAAATCGCTGAACAGTTTCACACCCCCCATCTCTCTGATCTGCTACAACCGTATGTCCCACCACGTTCCCTGACGTCAGCGGACCAGTTGCTCCTCACAGTTCCAGGAACTCGTCTTAAGCGCAGATGTGACAGGGTCTTCTCTGTAGCAAGACCAAGACTTTGGAACGAGTTACCTCTGCTTGTCAGACTGGCCCCCTCCCTCTCGGTTTTCAAATCCTGTTTAAAAACACACTACTATTCAGTAGCTTTCAACACCAGAGGATCTGTGTTTTGAACCTGTATGCTCCACACTGGTTTATTGTCATATTTATTATCTGCATCGTTTTTATATCTATATTTTTGATTTACTTCATTTGTATATTGTTTTGTGTGTTGTCTATTGTTCTGTCTGTACATCACTTTGGTTGTCCTTGTAGCTGTTTTAAGTGCTCTATAAATAAAATGGTATGGTATAAGCAGTAGTAGCAAGAAAAAAAAAATCCTACTAATTCATGGAAATACATTTACACTTGAAATATTCACCCTAAATATCTCATTTAAGTCAGGATGGAAGTACAGCAATAAATAAATGTGTTTCAGCTCATGCCGTCAGTCTGTTGCTGCTTTTATTGTTAACAAACTTGCATTAAGTCCTGCATAGTTTTTTCCTCTCACACAACTTACAGATAACCCCCTGCCGTAGCCACTATTAGTCAGTAGATTTAACGTTAGCAAAAATATGCCTCATTTTACATCTTTAACATGACAGATTATCACACATTTAGGTTAACGTATTTTGTAAAGAGAACAAACGATACCTGTTGGGAGCTGTGGAGGAGTTTGATGGATACAGCAGGTGTTTTCTCTTCAGACGCTGCAACATCGATGACCTGCTGCTGTGGTTACTCCAATTCTGCTTTGCTGTGGATGCATTGTGCTGTGTTGTCTTTTCTGTTTAGCCTAAAATGTTCCCAAACTTTTGCATTTTTGTCGTTTTCGGAGCAGTTCAACCGTTCCCTCCATAGCTACAAACTTAGTACATACGTGTTAGCGGAAACACTAGCGGAAGTGGTGTGCAACACAAAAACCTTCCGGCTAGACCACAGTGCTCTGAATAGTTTAACGAAGCTTCGAGGCAGATCAATTTGCCCCGAGGATTTTTGTAATCGAGGTACTCAAATTATTCGAGGAATCGTTTCAGCCCTGATCCACACCCTCAGAGCGAACATTTTCTGCTGCTGGAGACACCATCAGTCAGGAGCGGGCTTGTTTGTGTCCAGAAAAAGCAGACATGTTGATTTTTCTGAAGAAAAACTGCTAAGTGAAAAGGTCCTCTCTATGTATCAGTGAGCATTAGGCACTGATGTGTTACTTGTTTGCAACTGTTCTTTTGCATTGGAAATTATTTATTTTTTATGTAAGAAAACTGCTTGGAATGGAAAAATACCCAAGTTAAAAAATTTAACTAAAGATTTGTACTGTAATATGTAATGTAATTTTCTTGTTAGAATTTCTTGTTTATATTAATTATCAAATTGGTATCGAAAATGTATCGCCAAGGAAGCGATACTAGAGTGAAGGTATTGGTGCTGGTATCGAAAATTTTTGATTGATACCCAGCCCTATGCTTTTGGTTCTACTCCGGATGTGGTTGTGAAGTCCCTGGCATGTGGTTTTCTTGAAATCCAGCAGGCTTTTCTGACTTAAATTTGTCCCTAAACGCCTAGAAAACTACAATTATGTGGTTTGGTCATGGAGAAGAACCATACCAAACTTGGTGGACGTCACCACTGTAAACAGTGATATTATAGAAGAGGTAACAGTCTATAAATATTTGGGAATTTGGATTGATGGTGCTCTGTCCTTTAAACATCATGTTAATGTTTTGCAATCTAAGGTTAAAGCAAGACTTGGTTATCTATATAGAAATCGATCTTGATTTACAATGGTTGCAAAATGCACCATTGTTGAAAAAACTAGTCTAACCTGTGTTGGATTATGGAGACATAATTTACAGACATGCTTGTAAGGGTGTCCTTCATAAGCTGGACACAATTTATCACTCTGATAGTAGCTTTGTTACAAATGCTCCCTCTATAGAACACATCATTGTCACCTCTACTCTCTTGTTAAATGGCTACTGTTAATAATGTGATCGTATAGTTTTAATACAGTAACTCACATTACAATAAACCCAAGCACGTTCATTAACTTTCTTTTTGCAACATTTACCACACTGACGGCTATGAAACCAACTACTTTCAGACAAACAACAAAACATATGAAAACCTGCATCACAAAATAATATTGAACAATTTCTACTAGGAATTAAAACCATACCTGTTGGAGAACAAACGTGTGGTTGGTGGTGATCTGACATGTAGCTCCTGCTCCTACACAGCAATAGGGATACAATCGCAACACTAGATTATCCAAGCATGACCCTCACGTGGCACAGCCACTAACAGCTACAGATGCTAACAGCTACAGATGCTAACAGCTACAGATGCTAAAAAACTAAAATAACTTACTCTCCACAGGCAATAAGCTGCTTCGTTACAAGCCAGTGGCAGCAGCAGCTTGGCACTAAATCGCACAATAAACTATTTGACTCACGAGAAATCGTTTTTCATTAGTAAGTGAAATAAATCACGGAGCTACAAACGTACGAAAAATTGTACCTTCATTAGCAGCTACAAAAGGCAAGTAGGTAGGTATCTCTGCAGGCAAATTCAGAAGGCGTATCTGGAGGACCACATCTGATTGGACGATAAAACAACGAACTATATAGAGCGTAACATATGATTGGACAATAGAAAATGGGCGTATCCAGACAAACCCCTTCTCACAAAAGGCATATGACAAAAGGGTTAAGACCCAAAAAAAAAAAAAAAAAGAGAGAGAGAAAGCAAGAGAGAGCGCGTGCGCATTTCTTCTTCTGCTTGTTTACGGCAGTGAGCAGACCGACTGTGAAGGTGCATTACCGCCACCTACTGAACTGGTGAACTAGAGCATGGACAGTGGATAGTAAACAGAAAACCAAAAAATAATAATAATGCTGTAATAATAATTCAACAAAATTATCTTTATTAAGTTTGTATTTTTAAAGAAAAAGATCTTTCACTTGCATGGTACTAGACTTTTTAACAAACAGACCACAGTTAGTGAGGATCCACAACTTCTCCTCCTCCACCATATCCCTCAACACTGGCTCTCCTCAGGGATGTGTGTTGAGCCCCCTCCTGTTTACTGTGCTCACGTATGATTGTGCAGCTACCCATCCAGGCTGTCACACTGTAAAGTTTGCAGATGATACAGCAGTGGTGGGATGCATCACAAACAAAGATGAGTCCAGCTACAGGCAAGAGGTGAAACACATGGAGAGCTGGTGCAAAGAGAATAACCTTCACATCAATGTGAAGAAGACAAAGGAGATGATTGTGGACTTCAGAAGGAACAAAAACATCTACACCCCCCTGAACATTAGAGGATCTGCGGTGGAAGTGGTCTCCAGCTACAAGTACTTGGGTGTACACATGAATGACAACCTTAGCTGGAGCAACAACACCACCAGCCTGATCAAGAAAGCTCATCAGAGACTCTACTTCCTCAGGCGGCTGAGACGAGCTGGTCTGGGAAGCTCAGTCCTCACCTCCTTCTACAGGTGTGCAGTGGAGAGCATCCTGTGCTCCAGCATCAACGTGTGGCATGGAGGCTGCACAGCTGCAGAAAGAAAAGCTTTGCAGAGAGTGGTGAAGGCTGCACAGAAGACTGTCGGAGTCAGTCTCCCCACCATCACAGACATCTACACCTCCAGATGCAGGAAGAGGGCCACCTGCACCATGAAGGACCCCACTCACCCAGCACACACACTTTATGCCCCACTCCCTTCAGGAAGGAGGTTGAGGAGCATTAAGTGTAGAACCACTAGACTGAGGAACAGCTTCTACCCTGAGGCTGTTAGACTCATGAATCTCTAACTAGAATAATCACTGTGAAAAACCATATCATGTTGCTGCTGATCTGTTTCATGTTGCTGCTGATCTGTTTCAATGTTGATGTGTTCATGCGTGCTCATCCGCTCACACAGACTCATGTTCATGTTTGTGCTGATGTTCAATGTTTTTATGTTATGAGTGCTTAGTGTATATTTAGTTGATGTTTTTCTTAGTTCATATCTTAGATGTTATTACTGTTTTTCTTATACATTTTATTGTTGGATGTAACTGGGACCTTGTGTACATAATTTCGCTCCACCACATGAACCACATGAGGTGCGAATGACAATAAAGAATCTCTGACTCTGACTGAACTTTACTGACATCACTACTAAAAATGTTATTAATTGTAAATTTAATGTTAATTTTATTTATTTAAGTTTGGAAATGCCTTCTTTCTGATACATAACCAGAATATTCCATAAAAACATGCTAACTGTTTAAGAGAGATTATATTTATCACAAAGTCCCGTTGCATGTTTTCCAATTACTTTAAGAGATTTATTAAAGCCTGTATATCCTATTCTGATAAGAGTAATTATTGTAGCTTCCTGTTTTTTTCTGATTTCCTTGTATATATATTTTTTCATTCAACCTTTATTTATACAGGTTAATCCCATTGAGCCTCAGGAACTCATTTACCAGAGCCCTATAAAGAGAGAGTTGCGACCCTCTTTGAACTCGGCGATGCACGGTCACGTGGTTCATGCAGCTCTCAATAGTTCCAAACAGTTCATCGCTGTCAGTCAGTTTGAGCGTCTGCTGGTGCAACATAACACAAAAATCGACTTTTCTTACTTTACCTGGCGTCTTTCAGTAATTATTGAGCAGTAACGAACTGATTACTTAACTGATTACTGTTTATTTCACAGACTATGCATTTTATCAAAGCATTTTTAGAAGCGGCTGATACATTTATCATTAAGTTTTAGAAGGAAATGAGACTGCAAACACATATTTGTTAGAATTTTTTTTTATATGCAATACAATGGTCAATGTAGCCATGTCAGTGTTTTATAACGTTACACACAATAAAAAAAAAGATCAGAGTAACACCTGTTATAAAGCTATTTCTGATGTTCTCTGCATGAGAATGCTGCACCTTGTCCTCCATGCCTGTAGTTCAGATCTGCTCCAGCTTACCTCAGATCATCTGGATGAATTCTTGATTTCTATAGAAGATTTTAATTCAACCTTTATTTAAACAGGTTCGTCCCATTGAGCCACGAGGACTCATTTACAAGAGAGACCTGAATATAATTGTTATATTTGTCGTTTATTTATGACAACCAAGTACCTGGATAACTGAGTTGATTGTAGCCTGACAACTATTGTAAAATTGTAATTCATTGATTAAAATGTGGGCATCACGGTGGCGCAACTGGTAGAGCTGCTGCCTCTCAGCGAGCAGGTCCCTGGTTCAAACCCCGGTCCAGGGGCCTTTCTGGGTGGAGTTTGCATGTTCCCTCCGTGCATGCGTGGGTTTTCTCCGGGTACTCCGGTTTCCTCCCACAGTCCAAAAACATGCATGTTAGGCTGATTGGTGACTCTAAATTGTCCCTAGGTGTGAGTGAGAGAGTGAATGGTTGTTTGTCTCGTTTGTCTCTATGTGTCCCTGTGATGGACTTGCAACCCGTCCAGGGTGTACCCCGCCCCTCGCACAGTGATTGCTGGACATGGGCACCAGCGACCCCCGTGACCCAAAATGGAATAAACGGGTAAAGATAATGGATGGATGGATGATTAAAATGTTAATTTAAATGAAACTGTTTCTAGTTAAAATCATAACAGATGACAAAATAAGTGTTAATTGTGCAAAAATAAATTTCCAAACAATTTATTATAAAATATGTAAAATGTAAAACAAGCTTTAATAAAGCACTTTTTCTGCCATTTATACTGTTTATTAATGACATCATCTCAAGTCAGCAGGAGCACCATCACCATCATCACAAGAACACAAAACTGAGAGGTGTAAATTTAATCTGAACAAACATTTTCAAAATGTTTAACTGTCAAAGAAATGTGCCAGAAAATAAACTAATGTCACTCTACAGGCACATTTAGAGAGAGGACAGTTTACAGAGACACAGTCAGGACGTGTGAGACTGAAGGAGGTTCAACCATTTGTTCATGGACCAGAACCAAATAAGAAGAACAGCAGAACTTCCACTGCATGTTGATCCATTGACCAGTGATCTGACCAGTGATCTGACCAGTCATCTGACCAGTGACCTGACCAGTGATCTGACCAGTGATCTGACCAGTGATCACACATGTTGTTCCAAATTAAACTTTGGTACGAACAGTGTTAAATAAGACATGTCATATTTTTTATTGAACAATAACCTTTATTCTAACAGTGCCGTTGTAATTTCAGAGACTGAGGAAGAAACAGAAATGAGGTGAGTGAGATGAGGGAAAGATGAAAATGTGTCCTCAGAGGACGGGGACATGTCAGGATCTGATGATCCAGGATCAACAGGACCAGGAGGATGAATCAACAGGCAGTCAGGGAACAGAGATGTACAACCTGAGGGAACAATTATCCATCCATCCATCCATCCATTATCTTTACCCGCTTATTCCATTTTGGGTCACGGGGGTCGCTGGTGCCCATGTCCAGCAATTACTGTGCGAGGGGCGGGGTACACCCTGGACGGGTCGCAAGTCCATCACAGGGACACATAGAGACAAACAACCACTCACTCTCTCATTCACACCTAGGGACAATTTAGAGTTACCAATCAGCCTAACATGCATGTTTTTGGTCTGTGGGAGGAAACCGGAGTACCCGGAGAAAACCCACGCATGCACGGAGAGAACATGCAAACTCCACACAGAAAGGCCCCTGGACTGGGGTTTGAACCAAGGACCTGCTCACTGAGAGGCAGCAGCTCTACCAGTTGCGCCACCGTGCTGCCTGCGAAGAAAAATGTTAATGGAAAATAAATTCTGACATATTTTTACAAAAGATCAGATGAAGACAACTGGCATGAAGAATAACTTCCAGCTCCATCTCAATGTACCTGTGATAGTTTAATAAGTTTTTTTGTTACTGTCCTACAGTTTACTGATGCTGATATATTCTTGTAATAATTCTTATTTCTTGTTCTGTCTTGAAAGAGTCTCATCTCAACTTGACCCATGATTATCATATGTTATACTAATAATATAAAACAAAAGTAAATTAACAGTCCTGCAGTAAATACAAACTTTGTGAAGGTTATGGTGTTAAAGTAATTTTATTCAAACATCTTGATTAAGCTGTTATTGATTTGGGAAGACAGAAAATGAGATCTTGTACCTTTGTGATACTTTGAATGCAACATTCAGTTCATGAAGTCATTCTCCTGTGGTTTACCTGGAAAACATGAAAAAATTGACTCATCTCCACAATCACGTTTTTCTTTAATGATAATATCACAATTTATGCTGCAGTCTTTGACAAATGATCTATAACTTTAACTAAATTACGTCAATCTTGTTATGTTGTCATCATTCTTTGTTGAAATCAGGTCTCTCTTGTAAATGAGTCCTCGAGGCTCAATGGGATTAACCTGTAGAAATAAAGGTTGAATGAATCTCTCAGAACAAAAAAGGCCAAATATTTTCTAGTTGAGTTCAGTAACTGGAATTACCATAAATAAAAAAGAACTTTCAAAATTTAAAAAAAGTAATGGATATTTTACAACGGCAGCACGGTGGTGCAACTGGTAGAGCTGCTGCATCTCAGTGAGCAGGTCCTTGGTTCAAACCCCCGGTCCAGGGGCCTTTCTGGGTGGAGTTTGCATGTTCTCTCCGTGCATGCGTGGGTTTTCTCCGGGTACTCTGGTTTCCTTCCACAGACCAAAAACATGCATGTTAGGCTGATTGGTAACTCTAAATTGTCCCTAGGTGTGAGTGAGAGAGTGAATGGTTGTTTGTCTCGTTTGTCTCTATGTGGCCCTGTGATGGACTTGAGACCCGTCCAGGGTGTACCCTGCCCCTCGCACAGTGATTGCTGGACATGGGCACCAGCGACCCCCATGACCCAAAATGGAATAAGCGGGTAAAGATAATGGATGGATATTTTAAAACGTTGAATTAGAAATTGACACGTTTAAACCGTCAGTTGCAGAGCAGCTGCAGTTAAAACACAACCAGCAATTTAACATGTTTCATTAACTCAAACTGGCGACATGAAGTATTAATGTTGATAAATTGTGGTACAGAACAGTCAGATAACGCTTCACAATGGCAAAAAAAGTGTATTTTAATCAACTTATCAGAGAAAACACGGAGAATGAACTACGTTCAATGTCATGAGAATAAAAAGCGTTTGTTGTGTTTGTGTCCAGAACCACCTGCCATCAGGACATCGTCAACCTGCAGGTGGAGATGATCCAACAGTTTTACATCCAGCTGGTACAGCCTCCATCTTTCTGGGTTTTATTTGTGTTTCAGGAAGGAGAACTTTCATCTGTGTGATGATGATTAAACCCAAACATCTGTCCAGATGAGACGTTTACCTGTGTTTCAGATGGCGGTCTAAAGTATAATAGAGAACTAGTCAGTCAACGAGTCTCTGGTGGAGGAGATCGAGAGGCAGCGAGAGGAGAACCGCCGTCTGCGAGCCAAGTACTGATCCTGTGACCTGTGAGTCCGGTCTTGAAGGCTGCAGCAGATAGACCGACGGTTCTGCCTCAGAGCTCCGGCTTGCAGGAAGTGTTGACAAACACCCAAAGCCCTTTAAATCTGAGGTTTAGTTTGTTTTTATTTAAATTTTGCATTTTACATTTTGTGAAAAATAAAAACTTGTACAAATTAGCAGTTTGACTGATTCTTTAAATGCAAATTACGGTTTTATTTTATCGTTTTTATTTATGTCAAAGTTCAAGTTATGTTGTCATATACAAGGTTAACACAATGTTAACAGTGCAATGAAGTGCTCAGGATGAGAAGAACCGATTTGACTTGCTAAAAACAAAGAACAAAATATTAAAGCATGCAATAAGGGTAAAAAATATATAAAAAAGGTAGTAATATAAGCTAAAATGCACGATAGATCACCCTCTCTCTCTCTCTCACTCACACACACCTAACAGATTACAGGTTGTGTGACAGGTTATTGCACAAGTGGTGCGTTTCATTGAGAATTATGAAGGTAAGGTAGATCACAGATACTGTATCATACATGATACAGCCACATAGTGCAGCAGCAATAAACATTAGCTGTCACAAGCTAATATTAGTCATATTAGTTGCCACAGATGTGGCTTGGTGCAAACTTATTGCCAGTTGTTCAGTGTTACTTATCGAGAGGGTATGTGACAAAGTGGCAAACAATACACAGTAAGAGGCAGCACGGTGGCACAACTGGTAGAGCTGCTGCCTCTCAGTGAGCAGGTCCCTGGTTCAAACCCCGGTCCAGGGGCCTTTCTGGGTGGAGTTTGCATGTTCTCTCCGTGCATGCGTGGGTTTTCTCCAGGTGCTCCGGTTTCCTCCCACAGACCAAAAACATGCATGTTAGGCTGATTGGTAACTCTAAATTGTCCCTAGGTGTGAGTGAGAGAGTGAATGGTTGTTTGTCTCATTTGTCTTTATGTGTCCCTGTGATGGACTTGCGACCCGTCCAGGGTGTACCCCGCCCCTCGCACAGTGATTGCTGGACATGGGCACCAGCGACCCCCATGACCCAAAATGGAATAAGTAGGTAAAGAAAATGGATGGATGGATGGATACACAGTAAGATTTGAATTTGTTGCCAACAGCGCCACCTGGATTCTCAACCAGGAAATCACAATTTAGGACACATGTACGTAACTGCAATAAGCAAGAGACACTGTTCAAGATTTACAATATTTATTATAAAAAAAAAAAAAAAAAAAGTAAATCTCAATACCTGTATTTAATTTTTTTTTTTAACCAAAATAAAAAAAACTCAGCTGCTGAGGCTTACAGGTGCTGACAGACCTGTTCTGGATGGAAGGCTCCTGAAAAGAACCACTGCAAACACCCGTGAAATCACTCACTCCTTGGATGTCCCCCACCTAGTTGGAAGGGATGCCACCATCCAGGTCAGCGCACGCTCCCACCGCCGGTCCTCAGCGCTAAAAAGACAGAAATGCAACTTTTAAAATACAGGCAACATAAAAAAAATTATATAAAAAAATAAAAACAAATAAACCCATTGTCCTTTGTCAACACTGCAACGATTGATTGGACAAGCCGGTGCTCCCTCTGGGGCATGGATGAGTCTGGAACACCGTGGTTCGGTCAGCCACACATTTATGACAGCGCAATGGTAAATCTCGATCCGGCAAAGCAGCAGCGGTGATGATGGGTCTAGAATAAAAACACACACAATCCCAGATATAAAATATAAAAACAAACTGTTGAACCAAGTTCATTAAAATGAGGCTCATTGCACACTGTCCACATACCGATCAGGCTAATCTCTTGAACTCACAGGAAGGCTGATGTAAGGGCACGACTTGACAACAGTAGCCACTCCACACAATCAAACGTGGGGAGTAAACCCAACAGTTATCTGCTAGTGTAAGGATAAACAAGTAACATTGCTGAAACAAAAGTGTGCGATCAGCCAACCTCTGTGCTGGGCACACAGTGACTTTCCAGCTGATGAGTCTACCTGTGAATACTGCTGGTTTTGTAGGGGTCACTCCAAGCCAATTGTTCTGGCAGCAGGTGCAGCCTCAACTTCCTTCATCCTGTCACAGGTGCTCCTTCATCTCCACATCTTTGACAAAGGATCTACAACTTGAACTAAATTAACCATCAATCTCTCAGAAAAAAAGGCTAAATATTTTCCAGTTGAGAGTTCAGTAACTGGAATTACCATAAAAATGTTTTTTTTTAATCAACTTTTAAAATTCAAGCTGTAATGGATATTTTAAAACGCTGAATTAGACAGAAATAGATCCGTTTAAACCCAACCAGAGCTAGCTGCAGTTAAAATACAACTAGCAAGATAACATGTTTAATTAACTAAAACTGTATTAATGTTGATACACTGTGTGTGGTACAGAACAGTCAGCTAACGCTTCACAATGGCAAAAAAATGTACTTTCATCAACTTACCGGAGAAAACACGGAGAATGAACTAATTTCAATGCTGGAATCTGGATGCAGCGTGACACCTGACACCGGAAGTGCCACTAAGACTGCCACTGCCGCGATTTGCGCTCGGCCCTGTTGGGCTTTTTGGAACCATAGATATCATATAAACAGCCTTTATATGATATCTATGTTCGGAACTATTAGCGCCTGCATGACCCACGTGACTTCCGCATTCCATTCTGCTCAAGGGCTGCGTCGTTACTGACTGACGTCACTACATAATTTGCATAAATGTCTGCGTTTGCTTTCATCTTCGTTGGCTTTCATCTTTGGCTTTCAACGTCACTAAGGCCTTTCTGCGTTAAAGTCATGACGTCACTCCCCAAGGTTATATATCTAGGTCTTGTTTATGAACTTCTCACTCTGTAGTTCACAGTTCTTCTAACAAGACCTGTTTCCTGTTTCTGTGCAACCTCAAAAAAGTGTTTCAAAACTGATTGAAATATTTTTTTCTTCCATTCATTAATTTATACCATTGCAAATAAATTTGCCATGGCTTTTCAGAAAGATCACCAAGAAGTGCCATCACCTCTTAATGTAACGGTGCATCTTAGAATCTCTGTGGATTCAGGTGTTTACGTTGTAAAGGATATTCTGAAATACACGGGTTATGGAGAAATCGCCCTGTGTGAAAAAGCAGGAACAGAATACACTCTGAAATTTTATAGAAAAAAGTTCCGTCAAACAGCTGAAGACGAAATCAGCTTCTGTAATATTCTCAGAAGTGTGGAAGCAGACAATCTAGTCAGGTATTTCGAATCCTTCGAATACAAAGATTGGATTTGCCTAGTTTTTGAAAAACTGGACAGTAGTTTGTGGGATTTTGTCAGAAGACGGCAGACATCGTTTAAACTTTCTGATGTCCGACGAATTGCCCACCAGCTGTTAACAGCCGCCAGTGCATTGGAATCCTCTGGTTTCACCCATGGAGACATAACCCCGGGAAGCGTTATGATCACAGATGAAAGTGTGAAACGTTTCAATGTAAAATTATTTAATTGTGAGGATGCTTACAAAACATCCAGGTTGTCCGAGAAAACCCTCCCTCAGACCTGGGGCTTCACGCCACCAGAAGTTTTCTTTGACATGCCACTGGGTGAAAATTTTCACGTATGGAGCATAGCTTGTACACTGGCTTCAGTCCTTCTTGGGAAACCGTTGTATCCCACAGACAGTGACTATAGTTATGTAAATGCTATTGTAAAGTTGAATGGCATGCCAGACAATCATGTCTTGAACAACGGATGTGGTGTCAGACGCTATTTCACTTCATACGAGAACATTTGGCTATTTAAGACTCCAACTGAATATATAAAAGCAACCGGGAAAGTTATTCACGAGATAACCAATGATTTGGCTGAAATAGGGTCTTTTGAAAGACTCTTAGAAATTCTATCCGAAACGCAAGATTTTCATGAATCTCTTGAATTTATCGACTTTCTGGAGAAGATGCTACAGATTAATCCAGCTGACAGGATACGCCCTGAAGATGCTTTAAACCATCAGTTTATGACAATGAAATTGCCTTATTCAAGTCATGGTTTGAAAAAGAAAAAAGAGAATGGTAAAATGTCACATTGCAGATCCAAATCTTCAGAAAGGCACAGAGATTCTTCAGTTCGTTCGGACTCTATTTCTAATATTTTACATTGGAACTCGTATGCAGTCTCTGACAGCAGCGTTTCAAGCAATCCATTCAAAAAAATAACAGAAGGTGCCACTATTAGTATCGAACCAAATGCTTACCATGTAGAAAAAATCCTTGGACAGGGAGCATTTGGGTTAGTAGCTAAATGCAGGGAAGTCAATACAGATCAAGCAATTGCTGTAAAATTTATTGCAAAGGCGAATGGCAAATCGGTTAAACAAGAGCTTAAAGCAATTTTAAAACTCAACGAATTGAATACCGATAAAATCAATGTCATTAACTGTTTTGAAGTGTTTCAGTGGGAGGGCTTTTATGGATTGACTTTTGAGCTTCTTGACCAAAATCTAGGTGATTTCATGGTTCAAAGACGCGCTTCCCTGAGGGTGTCTGAGATTAGAGCAATCACCAAACAAATGTTAATTACTCTCAGTGCATTGAAAGACCTTGGCTTGACCCATACTGACATTAAACTTGACAACGTGATGATAGTTAATCAAAACTCTACACCCTTTAGAGTTAAGTTGATTGACTTTGGGCTCAGTGTTCCAACATCTGAATTATCAAAGAACAATTTATTTCAGAATCCATATTACAGGGCCCCGGAAGTCTTTCTGGGATTTCAGGCTAACGAGGCAGTCGACATGTGGAGCCTCGCTTGCACTTTGGGTGGTCTTTATCTTGGTCAGCATTTGTTTCGGAGTGATTCAGAATACACAATTATGAAATCAATTATAAAACTCCTTGGTCAGCCTGATAACCATCTTCTTGATACAGGGTTGCGAGTCAAAAAGTTCTTCATTCGTAAGAAAATTGGATCTGAAAGGATCTGGGAATTTAAAACAGCAACGCAATATGAAAAGGACTCTGGACAGAAAATTGAAAATGACTGGTGCAATTATTTGAGCTCTTTGGATAATTTGGTAGCAAGGGGACCCTATATCAACGATCCCCTTGAATATCAAGACACAAAACAATTTATAGACCTTCTGAGAAAGATGCTAGCTGTGAATCCTGCAGACCGAATTCTCCCTGCAGATGCGCTGAACCATCCTTTTATCACAATGAAGCATCTTTCAATTCACAACAAGAATAAATATGTGAAACAGGCGTTAAAGGTTATGTCGAAGTGCCAACCCAAGAGCTGTAACAACTCAAACACCTTGCATCCTGGTCCTGTTATGGAGACACCTTGCAACAATATTTCAAATGACCTCTCTGTTCCAACTGAACTACAGCAGGAAGATTTAGCAAAAAAACGAAAGAGGAAAAAAAGAAGAAAAAAGGTGGTCATAACAGAAAACAAGCCAAATATAACTCCATGTGCTGTTCAGCAGAACAAACGCTTCAGGAGTTTTAGAAAATTCTGTGCCAGTGTATTCAACATCCATCACCTCCTGTCATAGGAAATGGCATCTGGGCACCTACAGCTGCCACACTACCACTCCTATTATTTTGCTTTCTCTGCATTTAGTCCCACCATATGGGTTTACTCCGGGATTCTCCGGTTTATCCCACTCAAAAAAAAAGTTCAACTAACTGGTGGTACAAGTCAGGGTTTACTCCGGGATTCTCCGGTTTATCCCACTCAAAAAGAAGAAAAAACAAACCTTTAAACTAACTGGTGGTGCAAGTCAGGGTTTACTCCGGGATGCTCCGGTTTATCCCACTCCAAAAAAAAAAAAAAAGAAAACTTTAATAAAAAAATAAAAATAAAAAAAAAAATAAAAATCATCCTCGTTAGTACAGTGGTCAGTATCCCCGCCTATCAGGCGGGAGACCGGGGTTCGATTCCCCGACGAGGAAGTTAACTGTAATAGGAGGCTGAGATGGTGTAGAGTTAGGGCAGCTGACTTGGCAACAGAAAGTTGCAGGTTCGACTCTCTGCCATGCCCACATTTCATGGTGTCCTTGAGCAAGACACCTAATCCCTAATTGCTCTCAGATGCTTACATAACTACACACTGCTCCACCTGGGTGTATCTCATGTGGGATGGGTTAAATGCAGAGAACTAATTTCATTATTGTATGGGAACAAACAATGATGACAGCACTTTACTTTAATATGGGCTAAATTTAAAATAAACCACTAGGTAGGTTTACATATAAAGCAGTGGCATAATTAAGTAAATTAACTAACTTTGTCCTTGTTATCCACAGTCTAAGAAACAACCTTTAGAGAGAAAGAATCACTAGCCAATATAAAATGGTAATATAATAATCGTTCCTGCTTACCTATGGCCTAGCCTACATAAAACAATTAGATCATCATCTATCATGTTTATTAGTAGCTTAAAATATCCAATTAAAACTCCCGTAGTGGGCTAAGTCTACTGTAAAATTACCCAGTTATACAGTCAAGAGACAAATGGGCAGCATTTAATAATAATCAAGTCAAAGTCACTTTATTGTCAAAAACTGCAATATGTACAGGACATACACAGGATTGAAATGACATTACGCCCAGACCCCTGGTGCAACAATAACCATTTAACATTAAAACATTTAATAAACATAAATGAAATAATAAAAGTATGATGCTATCTTAAATTGTACTATAGCGGTATAATATATATATTTAAAGTATATCTATAAAATAAAATGAAGTGAAGGTCCTGACATTGACATTTGTAGTAAGTGGCAAAGCAGCATATGAAGTGAATGTACACAGTGTATGTATGAAGTCCTTGATATTGGTATAGGTAAAGTGACATATGCAATAAGGCTAGTAAAAAAATATATATATATCAACGGTAGTGTAATATAAGCAGCAGTGTGAATATAAACAGTAGTATGAATATGAACAGTGGTGCATGAAGGGGTTTTTCTCTGTCCTATAAAAGAAAAATAATTCCCACAAGACAGCGATGAGTTTCAGCGCTCAGATGCTTTGCAAAGGGGGAGTCGCCCTGATTGTGAGTCAGTGTGAGCTCCCAAAGGCAGGCTGTCTGAGTTAGCTATTTATTGAAACAGCAGAGGGTAAACAAAAACAGGTCAGTTTCACATGAACGGAAAGCTTTATCAGCGATGGCGGTTGGAACATTTCAGGAGGTTGTGTCTGAACGAAACAGTTTCAGCAGTTTCCTGATAGATGTCCACTTGGTGTGATTCAGAACTTTTCACACACACACACAGCAAGATAAAAGATTGAATCCTGAGAGACTTTTTGTTCAGTACATGCAGAAATAGATATTAATATAATAAGATCGAAGCTGTTTAAAAATGATAAAATAGAAAAACTCTAACAGTGCAAATGTAAACAGTAGTGTGAATGTAAACAGTAGTATGAATGAATAATAATAATACTTTATCTATAAAGTGCCCTATAAGTCACATCAGCCCAAATTAGGGATGGGGCCGATATGATCCCGTATCGTATCGGCCTCCGATAACAGCATAATTTACGTATGGGATTTTTCCCATCCAACCTACAGAGATTTCTGATCCATGATGCATGTTTGTGTCTACTGAAACGTTTAATCATGTGATTCCCTGTCGGCTGCTCTGCACGTTGGCTTCAAACTATGGAATGGATTTCCTGAACGGAGGCGTGTCTCATGAAACATAAAGTAATAAGACCCGCCTCACATTCAGGAAATCCATTTCATAGTTCTTAGCCAGCTGAACCCAATCCGCCCCGCTCTGACTGCCTGTCTCGGAGGAGGGGCAGACTGAGCACGGCTGACTGAAATCAGACGGCCTGCTTTGGACTGAACGAGAAGAACACACCGCTGATGCCACGGAGCTCGAATGTTTACAGAGAAGTTGCTAAACTTCATCGTATTTAATGGCCAATGATGAATAGACAGGGAAATCAAATATTGGTACTCAAAATAAAACAATCGAGCCAGAGTTAACATTTATTTTTTATAAGTGATTTTAATCAAAACATAGTTAACAGTTATCTTTTATAAGTTAATTCAACCGAGCCACCGTTTTATCAAACAATATTTTAACATTTCTCTTAACTTGTGATCTGCTTGCACAAAGAAAAACAATTATGCACAAATGATTCTTCTGAAAACACTCAGCTGTTGATAAGGCCCAGACCAGACAGATGGCCTTGCACTCAAAGGCACAGTTTGGAGGACGCGTCGTTTGTATCAGGCTCGAACTGATTTACAATTGCAAGGTGGAAGCCGAGTTCGTTGCTGTAGCAACGAGAGACCTCAGCACTAGAAACATCTAATGATGAGATGTTCCTCCTCTGGAGAGAGGTGGAACCAGGGATAGTTTAAAATATCAGGACCCAGGAAGTCTGGTCAGACAATCTTGAGCAGAGCAACTTCTCAGGTGAAGTACGCCTCCATTGTCTCCTGAAATGCATTTCAGTACTTTGTTTTTGTAATACTTTAACTGTGGTGTGTATTAAACTCTCTTAAACTAAGGTGAAGTCTCCTGGTGTACCTGCCCGATCCAACCAACCCGGAGAAAGGTGTTCGTACCTTTCAACACCAACCACTATCAGTTGTAGAAAACAAAGGATTTCGCAGCTTGATACTTGAAGCCAAGATATAGTTTACCCTCCAGGAGATTTTTATCAGTACAACAGTAGACAGTCATAAAAAAGCATATGAATTGAAAATTACAAGAACATTATATTTAAAATAAAGAAACAAAAACAGTTACATTATAAAGCAAAGTAAAATACTCAAAACAGGAACAGGTCTGTGTTGATTTATGCCATGAATTTATTCAAATGTTTAAAGCTATTTAATTATTTATTTTATTTTATTTATTTAATTCATTTATTCATTCATTTAAAAAACAAAATAAAACAAATTCACCAAAAAGAAAACACTGAATGAACAGAATGCAGAAAGAAGAAAAAAATTCTTATAATATCTGCCCCTTATTTAAAAAAATATAAAATAACTTAACAAACAATCACTTAAATTAATCACTTTAATATCCACTTTAAAGCTAGGAATAAACAAAAAAACATGTTTTGTCTTAGCAGAATTTAATAAAACTTATCTCAACTTGCCTTTTTGGTCATGTGTGCATATATTTGTACAAATTGTACATGAGAGGAGATTATAACAGCCTCCTATAAAATCAATATTGATAATATCGGAAAGGTATCCGTATCGGTTGATATCCAGATTTAGGTATCAGGATTGGATCAGAAGTAAAAATCAAAAAAGTGAATCGTGCATCTCTAGTCCAAATATGTCTAATAACGTGGAAAAATCCATATGTCACTTGGCTGTATACGTCGCATCTACTATGCGTCACCGCTGATGAGTTGCGTTTGATTTGCATCACCGCTGACAACCCAAAAATGTGGGCCGAACCTGGAAATGTGGGCCGGTGTTGTGCCAAAAATCGATGGGCTGCCAAATGGCAGCCATGGGAGCATGCACAGGACTTTTAACAAGAATTTAACAAGATTAACACTTAAAATCAATTATTTGTTTGCTCGAAATTATAGTAAAAGTGTGTCTCAGTTAAACTTTTGATCAATAAATGCACTTTGATGGTCAAGTAATCTGTATTTCAAAACCTGATTTGCGTAAGCGAGCACGCACAGAGGGACGATCTGCTGTTTATTACTTCGAAATTTAACTAGATAAATACCTAAAAATAATTATTTGTTAGCTCAACTTTATAGTAAAAGTGTCTCAGTCTACCGTTTGCTTAATAAAAGGACTTTACCGGACAAATCAACTGCATTTCAAAATTATTCGCTGCCTCGGTGCTCCGGGAGCAGGCAGACAGAGGAAAAAAGGGAGGAAGAACACTGCGCGTTACTTTGAAATTTAACAAAAAAAGCGCCTAAACCATTATTTGTTTGATCAAAATTATAGCAAAAGTGTGTCTCAGTTGAACTTTTACTTAATAAATGTACTTTAATGGTCAAATTAGCTGCATTTCGCCAGGGCGATACAACGGAATGAGTCTGGTTTGGCGGTTGCTCCAAGCAGCGAGCAGAACGAAGGTGGGAGACTGTGGCAAGCCAATTGTCATTAATAGCTGGTGAAGATTCTCAGTCATCCAGGATATGGCAAATTCAAAAAAGTTTAAGATAAAAATAATAAAGTATAAAGTAAAGTATAATAAATAAAGTCCAGTTGTTGTTGTTGAACTTTTTTGAATTTGTCAGTACAGTCACTTTTCCCTATTTCTACAGCGTGCGCTCTCAGGACATTATTACATGCAGTGTCCCCTGTGCAGTCATATGTGAACAGGAGGGAGCTCAACACACAGCCCTGAGGGGAGCCAGTGCTGAGTGCTGAGGGTTTTGGTGGAGGAAGAGCGGTTCTGAATCCTCACAGACTGCGGTCTGTTGGTTAAGAAGTCTAGGACCCAGAGGCGGAGGGGCTTAGTCCTAGTGTGAGTAGTTTGACCATCAGGATCTGGGGAATCATGGTGTTTAAGGCAGATGTGAAGTCCACAAAGAGGATACGGATGTACAAGTCCTTCTGCTGCAGGTGGGTGAGAGCAGTGTGAACCACAGAGGAGATGACGTCCTCTGTAGATCGATTCTTGCGGTATGTGTACTGGTGAGGGGCCTCGCTGATGTTGATGGTAGCTTTGATGTGGGCCATGATCAGTCTTTCAAAGCATTTTGTGACTATTGGGGTGAGGGCTACTGGCCAGTAGTCATACAGACCAGTCACTGCAGAGCTCAGGAACTGAGATGATGGTGGTGGTCTTCAGGCAGGTGGGAACAGTTGCCAAGGTGAGGGAGGAGTTAAAGATATCGGCTAGCGCCTTGCAGAGCTGATCGGCACAGTCCCTCAGCTCCCTGCCCAGGATGCTATCTGCACCAGTGGCTTTGTTATGCTTAATCCTCCTTAGGGTCCTCCTTACTTAGGGGGCCGAGATGAAGTAGAGGCAGGGCAGCTGACTCGGGACCTGAAAGTCCCAGGTTCAATTCCCAGTCATTGCACATCTCGTGGTGTCCCTGAGTAGGACACCCGGTCCCCAATTGCTCCAGGCACCCACAATAGCTGCCCACGGCCACTGCACCACCTGAGTGTACTGTGCATCCCAGGTGCGATGGATTAAATGCAGAGAGCCAATTTTGCCATTGTATGGGAACATACTATGATGACATAACACATTATTCTTCCTTCTGCTGGGGTCACGTTGAGGAACCTCTCTCCAGATGGTGAGCTGAGTCTAGTTGGAGATGATGCATTACAACAACATGGCTTCATTATAGATGAGTCCAAGTGCAGAACTGACCTGATTGAAGTCCAGATGTCTTACCAGCTGAAAATGTTTGACTTGTTGTAAAACAAAAATTTGTCAAACAAGATCCAGTACTCCCCGACCTGACTGAAAATTGTTGGATTGTATACCTGGATTATTGAGCATGGACTTTTTTTGGTTTTGAACCAGTTTGGCATGACTGTCAACGAGGAAGAGGGCTGGCCCCGGAGGAGGGGGCGTGCCAAAGACACCATCTTAGCACCAACATAACTGGTTTGTTGCACTTTGGAGTAAGCTGTTTGGGGGAAGAATCAGTTTTGTGTTGCGCGTTTCCTTGACTGATGAAGCCTTCTGGATGGAAGGTGAAACGTTTCAGCAAAAAAAGAAACTGTCCAGATGACCTGACTGAAAATTGTTTGATTGTACAGGTCCTTCTCAAAAACTTAGCATATTGTGATAAAGGTCATTATTTTCCATAATGTAATGATAAAAATGAAACTTTCATATATTTCAGATTCATTGCACACCAACTGAAATATTTCAGGTCTTTAATTGTTTTAATACTGATGATTATGGCATACAGCTCATGAAAACCCAAAATGCCTGTCTCAAAAAATTAGCATATCATGAAAAGGTTCTCTAAACAAGCTATTAACCTAACCATCTGAATCAACAACGTAACTCTAAACACCTGCAAAAGATTCCTGAGGCTTTTAAAAACTCCCAGCCTTGTTCATTACTCAAAACCGCAATCATGGGTAAGACTGCCGACCTGACTGCTATCCAGAAGGCCATCATTGACACCCTCAAGCAAGAGGGTAAGACACAGAAAGAAATTGCTGAATGAATAGGCTGTTCCCAGAGTGCTGTATCAAGGCACCTCAGTGGGAAGTCTGTGGGAAGGGAAAAGTGTGGCAGAAAACGCTGCACAACGAGAAGAGGTGACCGGACCCTGAGGAGGATTGTGGAGAAGGGCCGATTCCAGACCTTGGGGGACCTGCGGAAGCAGTGGACTGAGTCTGGAGTAGAAACATCCAGAGCCACCGTGCACAGGCGTGTGCAGGAAATGGGCTACAGGTGCCACATTCCCCAGGTCAAGCCACTTTTGAACAAGAGACTGTGTCAGAAACATCTCGCCTGGGACTGCTGCTGAGTGGTCCAAAGTTATGTTCTCTGATTACAGTAAATTTTGCATTTCCTTTGGAAATCAAGGTCCCAGAGTCTGGAGGAAGAGAGGAGACACAGAATTCACATTGCTTGAGGTCCAGTGTCAAGTTTCCACAGTCACTGGGGTGCCATGTCAGCTGCTGGTGTTGGTCCACGGTGTTTTATCAAGGGCAGGGTCAATGCAGCTAGCTATCAGGAGATTTTGGAGCACTTCATGCTTCCATCTGCTGAAAAGCTTTATGGAGATGAAGATTTCATTTTTCAGCACGACCTGGCACCTGCTCACAGTGCCAAAACCACTGGTAAATGGTTTACTGACCATGGTATTACTGTGCTCAATTGGCCTGCCAACTCTCCTGACCTGAACCCCATAGAGAACCTGTGGGATATTGTGAAGAGAAAGTTGAGAGACGCAAGACCCAACACTCTGGATGAGCTTAAGGCCGCTATCGAAGCATCCTGGGCCTCCATAACACCTCAGCAGTGCCACAGGCTGATTGCCTCCATGCCACGCCGCATTGAAGCAGTCATTCATGCAAAAGGATTCCCGACCAAGTATTGAGTGCATAACTGAACATGATTATTTGAAGGTTGGCGTTTTTTGTATTAAAAACACTTGTCTTTCATTGGTGGGATGAAATATGCTAATTTTTTGGGACAGGCATTTTGGGTTTTCATGAGCTGTATGCCATAATCATCAGTATTAAAACAATTAAAGACCTGAAATATTTCAGTTGGTGTGCAATGAATCTGAAATATATGAAAGTTTCATTTTTATCATTACATTATGGAAAATAATGACCTTTATCACAATATGCTAATTTTTTGAGAAGGACCTGTATACCTGGATTATTGAGCGTGGACTTTGTACTGCTGAACTGCTAGAACCCTTCCTCCGATCAGAACGGGACAACTCCAGAAACTAAAACAGCCGGTCTCCTCAGATCTTTGTTTAAAGAAGAGGGGATGCTGCAGTGGTAAACATGACCCTGTCCCTTTTTATTGTTTTCAGTTAGATTTGTTGCTGACAAATCATTTAAAGCAATCTCGTTTTTAACCAGAAATGGTACAATTTCTTAATTTAAACATTTGGTCTGCGTTTAATAGTGAATAAAAAAAGAGTTTATGAGATTTGAAAACTTTTTTTTGTTTTTTTACCATTTACACAGCATCCCATTCTTTTATTAGGCTGTAAAGGATTTGCAAATTTCAAAAATGAGTCCAGAAAATGAACATTATTTGTGTAGTGACGGACACGCTAACATTTTGGCAGCTTAGACCATTTGGCACAACTTAAACCAAAAAATAAAATGTATCTTGAACTCACTGTTGTTGTTAAACGGCTGCCAAAGAATCTTAATGAACAAAAACTGTCTATTTTATGCAAATTTACAAATATTTAGCTCATACTGGTATTTTGTCAGTGAGCAACAAGGATTCCTTCAAGGAATGCTACTCTTCCTTTGTTTTAATTTATTACTGTTGCTGCCTTTTGTTTTGCAATTTATTCCACAATAATTGCAATTACATTCAGATAATGATCTCCAAATATTTTGGTCTTGATTTTTTTTTTACTATTATTATTTTTAGTTCCCAAATTATTTGAAATCCATATTTGCAACATGTTCCTAAAAGATGATGCGGCGTTCAAACAGAGAAAAACTCATTTTTTCAGAGTCAGAAATAAGAACAGGAATTTTGCAAGTGTATTTTTAGAAATGAACACTTGAATATCAGACAGGAACTACAGTATATGATACTACACTGCCCTCTATTGGAGCTGTAATAGTACTGATGGACAAACATGCATAAAAGAAAAAGTTTGTTCAAATTACTCCCCCCCACACACCCCCTCTCTATAATTACTCAAATTTGAAAACACATAAGCCAAACACATTTCTGTTTTACTTTAACATGTTTTAAATCAGAGATTACTAAACTGAAACACAATCAAATCAACAGGATTTGTACTGAAATACCATTTTTGGTGTAAGGCAAAAAAAGTGTTGTAAGCTCAATCATCCAGGTAGATAACTTTAAGTTTCTCACTTAAAGAAACTGGTCCAGATGACACAATTTAACCTTTGTTGGTGTGAGGCAAAGTATTTCAAAATCATTAAACGATAATGTGATCTTTTAAAGCTGCTGGTGAATGTAACCAAACACTGACAGAAGAAGAAACTTCTTGTCCATCATCTATAACAGAAGACAGGTCCATCTTCAGAATCAAACCCGAGCACGTCACATTCCTCATCTTCATTTATTTAGTTCAGCTCCAGTGGTTTCATACTGCAGCAGCATTTTCACAATCATTTATTGTTTGCATTGTCACTCTTCCAAACATTCCTGTTCTGGACACAGAACTCAGCACAAATAATCACACAATATTCCTATTTTTCATCTTTTGAGCATAAATAACATGAAAATGTTTACAATATGAAAATTCCAACATAGGATCAACAGCTTTCCTCTACGATTAAAAAATGAGTGCTGATTTAAAACTTTTCTTCTATGATTTTAAAGGCTTTTGTCATTAATGCAAAAATACGATAGAAAGCATGTGGAATGGACGCAGTGTTCATCAACATTCTCCTCTTGCAACACGTTTATTTTCTTCTTCGTGATTTTCTAAATAACAGAGGAGGAATGTGCGATCCAACCACACAATGTGTGCAACGATTCACTGAGATGTTTAACTTTAATTATGACAAAATAGAAAAATAATATAAAATCGCCAGTTAGGCTACTTTTATATTCAAGCTGACAAAACATCTTGTTGACACTTGTGACGTGAAACCAGTCAAATCAGCTGATTCACAATTAGGTCTCAATTTCACTTCTCAACCGAACAAAATCAAACAAAAAACATTCAGACATTCGTGGAAATGTGTCATTTCCACTTTGAGGAATGTGAAAATTGTAGAAAAACTCAACCTACAAGCTTCAAGTCTCAAGTTAGCAATTTAACACTACACAGAGGGGAAACGGTGGGGGTCAAAGGAATGAGAGTTCACAGCAGGAGAGCTCTGAAGATTAAAAGCAGAATGCACAGAATGCAACGCACGGCTTTGGTTTGTTCAAATTTGCCCGTCTGCAAACGTCAGGAGCAATCTGCAGGGTTTGTGAGGCCACTAAAACCCAAAACAACTGTTTAGGGAAAATAAACCCATATAAACATCCTTCATAATTAAAATCAATTCAAACTGCTTTCTGGATTACATCAATATCTGGCAAAATGTCCTGACTGCTGGATCTAAAATAGACAATGGGCTGGAAGTAGCAGAGCACACAGGAAATGTTTAACTACAACAGGATGAGAGAAAATAAAAGATTTAATCAAGTTTTTAATGCCTAACCAAGTGTGCAAGGCATTGTTGCTCCTTTTAAATATATATATATATATTTAATTTGTAAGGTGACATTTTGAACCAGAATGTGCATCAGAAGTGTCAGATAAACATATATTATGTGCTTATAAAATAAAAAATTGAATAGCAATGACACATAAAAAGCAGGCCACACAAACCCTAAACAACAAATGTACAAAGAGTTTGATATAGTTCCATCCTCTAAAGTAACAGACTTTGTTTCTGATTTTAGAGAGTAATCAGTGAAGATATATATTTATGTCTTGAATATCTAAACAGTAGAGAAGCTGCCACGGCTCTAAATTGTGCGTGATTCAGCATCAATGCAGTGCTGCACTTAACCAAGGCTAACTGGACCAGAACGGTCTACAAGTGTTAAAACTCAGAAAAAGCACATTTCATGGTGGAAAATAAAGTCAATCTGTGCCTAATGCACACAAAATAAGACAAATCGTTTTGAAAATGTGTGAAATACCATCCAGTTATCATGTTTAGATTCAACAAATGCTGACGGTGTTTTAAGGTTACGGTTTATGGCAGAGCTGTGCTTTTTATAGATCTAATGAAACTCGCACAAATATAAAAATACTTCCCATGTTCAGAAAAGAAAACATACAGAAGTTGAAGCTGTGTTCGAGATTCATGAGGCACTTGGGAAAAGCTGCTGTCCGATACTCAGAGGAGAAGAAATTCAGAAAACGTTGTAACAAGTTTTTCCAAACAACATTAAAACTAAAGAACCAGCACTGTGTTTCTTCCAAATCCATAAAATACAAGCTAGAGTAGGCTGAAAAAATAAAAAGTTCCAATATTAAGAACCCAAACAATGCTTCGGCTACATCACCATGAGCTCTTCACGTGTGGAGAACTTGGTAAAGTTTGGTAGTGGAGTGAGGTGAAGAACAAAACGCACGCTTCCTCTATGTTGCATAGCACGACTGAGCAACGTCACCGCAACTCAGAGACAAACCTAAATCATAAAAGGAAAAACGAGGAGTGGCAATCGACTCCACCTGATGAAACTTCTGGCGCCGTTTCCTCAGCAGCACCTGTCAAACCACGTCGACTCGCACGCCTTTGGTCTTTCGTCAGGCGGCAGCAGCTCCACCTGCCATTACAGCGGCCCAGATCCAGCCTCTTGTTCCAGCTGCTGCTTTGTCAGGAAGTATTTGAAGAACTCGTACACCGACCAGGCGATGGCGGTGGAGGGCATCTGGTAGATCACCCGAGCTTGAACCCCTTTAAAGAAGGCTGCTGGTCCGCCGAGCCGGTACACTGTCCTGAAGGTGTTGGCCATTCCTGTCAGGTGGCCGCTGATGTTCATGGAGTTCAGCGCTACGTTCTCCTGCGTGTTGAGCAGCGTTTTGCAAACGTCCAGGGGAGTCGTTACGGCAGCCGAAATGGCTCCGGCTGCCGCTCCCGACAATATGTGGCTGCCAGGGTTGTAACGCCTGTGGGGGTTTAGCTGCTCCTGCATCAGTTCGTAAGTGATGAAGTGAACGGCCTGGAAGGGGATGTTCATGGTCAGCTGTGTGCTGTAGCTGCGGTAGAAGGCCCCAACGCCTTCGGTCTGCGTTATTGTTCGAACGCAGTCCCAGAGTCCTCGATATGGAGAGTTGTACATCTGCATCCTCTGCTTTATCACTAAGCAACAGGAGAACACCGGAGACTGCATTAGCATGTTTTTATATCTATTCTAAGCAAATTCACACTGTGCAGTTTATATAAAAACACTTTTTACACACACAGACTTCTGTCAGGACTAAGCAGAGTTCAAATGAAAAATGCTCGACACCATCTGACCCAACTCATGTATCTTGTTCTCATCCTTGTAACAATGTTTTTGTTTCTTTTTGTTTTCTGCTAAAGAACTTGAAGATCTAGTTTCGGGTGGACATAATTTTCTTTTTTCTTTGTTGCTGGGCTTTGTGAGTTGGACTTTATAAGTCTAAACTAGTTTTAAGACTGTGCAAGTACACTTGTTGTAATATCACTGAAGCTCTGATACATCAGTACTTTAGCTCGTTTGACACGTCCTGATTTCAGCTGCAGATTTCTGAACTGGTTACAAAAATCTGTGTGTGCTTTTGTCTTGGTTAAGTTTTGTGGCCATTTTGCCAATTCAGCCATAATAATAAAAGTCCCAAGCAAAAGACATTCAAATAGTCCATGAAACCAACGCTAAGAAACGTAATTATTTGGCATCTTTTTGTATTTTTTTTATTTTTTATTATTATTTAATTGGGCTAATAAGAAAAATAATTTAAAAAAAAAATCACAGAAGGGCTAGAGTTTTTAAGCTATTCTTCAAAACGTTTTTGTTTCTGGTTGTTTTTAAGAGAAAAATATTCATTAGTACAAAATTTTCCTCTTAATGGAAAATAGAGAAGAAAAAATGTCATATCCAGGATGGGATTGTTTTTAGATAAAACATATTCATCAGTGCACAAGTTTTTGCTGTTCCTCAGTTATATGTTGCTACCTAGGAGTTAGACTTTCTCGTGATCTTTATTGTAGTTTGAATCCATAGTTCTTTGGGCTTTTTAACAGTCATTAGAAAAGTTTGTTTAGCTGCTTTTCATTTATGTTTACTCCAATACCTGACCATATTTTTTACTTTTGTTTGCAACTTGCATGCGAGTTCATTCTTTATGACAAAAGGCTCCTAAACTCAAGAGATGAACCAGCATTGTTAGGCTTTTTTTTTTTATTAGCTCTTATACTTCAAAGAAATGCAAGTCTGGCTGTTTGGAAGCAAGAGTCAGAAAATTAACATTTTCTACCAGAAAAAGTTTCTAAAATGTTTCGTCATGCAAGTGAAACTGCTTGCCCGTGAATTGTCTTTTCATCAGTTATTCATTTTGAAGATGCTTTTCTTACCTTCAGCTGGATTCATGACTGCATCATGGAGAACGGTGGCCACACTCCCTGCTACACCTGAAACAGCAACACATCTTGTTGAATCGACAGCCGGTTCACTCATTGAAGTTCAGTTCTTACATATTTTGAAACAGACATTCATGGGAAACAGAGCTGAATTAAAGTTTTCCTCTTGATGGAAAAAAAATAATAAACGACATATCCTGGATGGGATTGCTCATGTTTTTGTCCTTCCTACTGTAAACTGTTTATGAATTATACTAACTACACTCTTCCAGTGCTTAGTGTCCGAGCAGCTGGTAAGATGTCCGAGAGAGTTGTGTGGAGAAATAAAAGCTTGTACCGTTAGCAATATGGCTGTTGCCACCTCTCTGAATGATGTCACTCAGTGAGTGCTTCACCCGTTCATAGCAGGCGAAGTAGAGCGCATGGGCCGGCCCCGCTCCCATCATAGTGATGTTGAGGCCCCTCAGCGGTCTGAAGACCCCTTCTGTTCGGATGATCTTCTTCAGAGCTTCATACACACTCCTGTATTGTGCATTAGGGTCCGGCTGCAGACTCTGCATTCTTGTCTGTGGCAAAGAAAGAAACAAATGAAGTTCTGTATCTTAATCATCAGTTTACATTTGTTTTGTTTCACTTCAGCATCCAACTAAAAGCTGAGTATTATTGAACGACTTTGACTCCGCGACCTTGAAGAGAACATCCGATGTTCTGGAGAACAATATCCTGACTTCTTCATCAGCTGTAAAGCTGTCACATTCTTCAGAGAGGACGTCTTGGCACCACTGCAGTCCCATCTGAGTGATGCACAACTCTCTAAGGCTGGTGCAAGAGACCGTGGCAGCGCCGTTTTATTCCAGCATGCCAAGTTGTCTGCACAACACAAAGCACGCTTTCTGTTTGGGGAGGAGACATGGGGAGGGGACAGACCGTGTCTATCTTCCTCAGCATGTTCGTCAGCGTTTCCTTCCTTCGGTTTGACAATAAAATATCAATTTAATTTCCGTTAGACGCATATTTGAGAATTTTTGTGACAAAAAAACTGCAGAATGGGTTTTTGATTCCAGCTTCTGTAACTGCATGTCGTCGAGGTGGTTGGGATGAGGACAGAGGGCAGAGTGAGACAGAGGAGGACGACTCGTTGTTGTGAATCCTGAAGAGGAAACCGTCAAAAGGAAAAAGAAGGAGAGAGAGAGCTCTTTGGAGAAAGAATTTACTTCTGACAAGATTGACGAGCCAACAATCACAAAACCTCACTTTAACAAGAAACGAGGCCTGAAATACCCTTTTAACTCTTCAGCTGTTACTTAGACAAGAATTTGATAAAGAATTGAACCAAATGCAGAAAAAGTCCAAAAATTCAGGAGTAACGTAAAAAAAAAAAAAAATTGAAATAAGGCTTTTTGCCTTTGATTTAAAAGTAAACCTACTATGTTAAACGCTAACGGCTGTAAATGATCAGCTCTAAAAAACTGTCTGCTTTCAACATGAATGTCAAACTGGCTCAGTGGTTAGCACTGTTGCCTCACAGCAAGAAGGTCCTGGGTTCAATCCCCGGTTGGACCTGGGGTCTTTCTGTGTGGAGTTTGCATGTTCTTCTCGTGCTTGCTTGGGTTTTCTCCAGGTACTCCGGTTTCCTCCCACAGATTAAAAACATGCATGTTAGTCTGCCTTCAGGTCCAGGCCTCCCTTGCAAAAGAGATCTGTGATCTCAATGGGATTGACCTGGTTAAATAAAGGTTAATAATAATAATATTAACTGATGCAACTAAACAAGTATTGCCATTTAGGCCCAAATAAATAAACAGTCCTATCAAATACCTACAGATTGTGCCTTATCCTTTTAACTTTGTCTTTTATGACTGTTTACTAATCGATACTAGAGAGAAGCAACTGCTTACACACACCCTGCGCTGCACGAGGCTGATTTCAAGAATGTGCAGGACCGATAAGATGCCCCTCCTCGCTTTAATGCAGGCTACTCCTTGATTCCTTCATCTGTGCCAGCTTTACTGAAAGACTGAGACGGACACTGTGTGGTCAGTAACACCTTCAGCTAAACTCTACGCATCAAAATATCCTTTGCTTTCAGGTAAAACCATCCCAAGACTCGCACAGTACATCCTCTGACGTGCTTATTACCGATTTTTAACCGTAACAAGGTGGTATTTGCGACTCCCAAATGTGAGTGTGGTTTACATTAGATAAAACGTGCAAGCGGTTTGACTCCAGAAAAGAACTGATAACGCGTCTGTTGCTGTAAAGAGCTTGTGAAAACCTGGACAACCCTCAGAGGAAATGACAACACTGGTTTGGGTAATAATGAAACCTTATGGGTCCATGTGTGAAGATGAGTGATGTGGATAGAAATACTACATTAATGAACATGAATGTAACGTTTGGAGACGGAATAAGGCAGCATGTTAAACGATCACACAAACAACAGCACTACATTGTTGCAGAACAATAGCTGAGCAGAAGCAAAGAAGGATTGCAGGAGCAAAGTTCACAAAAGGTGTTTGCCTTTGGGGCCAATTTTTAACAAGAACAAAACTGGTAATTTCATTGAATTAGCAAACATTCACTCATTATTTAGATAAGCAACAAAAAAAAATCTCCTGTTTCCATCTCTCATCTACCACTGAGGTACTTTGAATCACTTTTTTTTTTTTTTAACTAAACCTGTCCAAAGAACTGACTTCACATTTTTTGTTGACATTTTTCTGACCCGAAACTTGATAAATCTTTATTTTTGTTTTGTTTGCTTTGAGAGAAGTTATTGGTAATGTAATTACGTCTAGGACTGCCGTGGCCTTTAAATCAAGCAAGAAAAACAGATCTTTAACAGGTTAGACTCCGGTGTGATGTCATCAGTAGTGAGCAGAATGTTACCAATTTAATAAATACCACATTTTTGACATTTTCATGTTAAGTTTTATGCAAAGCTGAGAACTTTTTCTTTAAACTCATTGATCAAAAAAATGAACTTGCCTTTCGTTTTTAATTTCAGAAAGTTTTGTTTCTATATTTGAAGGAAAAGAAAAGGTCTCAAACTGATACGGTAAACCTGACACTTATATTGTTAATAAATGTTAAACTGTATATTTAAAATATTGTGTGTTTACTGCCACTACATGACAAAATCACACATTTTGTGTGTACATACTTATTGTATTCCCATCAATAAGAAGGAATGTAATGTATTAATGAACAGTAAGCCAGATTATTTAGCCAGAGTGTTGATTTGTTCCTTACTGCCTGACAAGGTTATGCTTACGTTATTATAATAATATAAAAATTGTCGTATTTTACAAATGAATTAACCAGTTTCTAAGCAAAGCAATGAAAAATGAGAGCAACAGTGTGGTGGTGATTGCAGATTTGATCCAAAAGGAAGTCTGACATCACGAGAAACCTAACTTTGACCTTCTCTTCATGTCAGGAGGGAAAAGGCAGAAAACACAGTTTGTTTTGCTGCTTTATGAAACCGTGAATCAGCGTTGATAAAGCAGGTCAAACTCAGTTTATGACTAGTTAACCGGATAAACTGGTACTTTTGCACTTACAGGGCGTTTACTTAGGTCAGCATGTGGTAATTCATTTAGCAAAGTTTGTGCAATGGTGCAAATAATGGCTCCATCTGTGTTTAATTTCTGCTCTGATTCATTCTGCACAGCCTGTTGAACTAGTTCGTGCAGTGAAGGCAGCCGGAGCTGGAGGAGCTAACACGGAGGCTAACAGGAGGAAGATTTCCCTGCTAGCTGTTAGCACACACCGTCAGTGGTGCTCGGAGGGCAGTTAGCCTCGGAGCTGGACAGGTGAGAACACCTGAGAAGTGCCGTTTGTCTGCGTGTTACCTTGACAGAGTCCACGGGGTACATCACCGAGTGCTCCAGCACTCCTGCCACGGCTCCCGCTGTCATGTGGGTCGTTACGGAGACGTGTGGCGGCAGGCTCTCGTAGCTCTCCCCGTCACTTTTAAAAGCCCCGTCGTCCTGGCCTTGGGTCTGCGACATCTCCAGCGAGGCCACCGCGCTGTCCGAGCTCAGCTCCATGCGGGGTGAGCTCTCACGGGCGCTCTACCGCACGAGTTAGCGCTCCGAGAGGAAACAGCCGAGGCATGAACAACCACAACATCGTTACTTTGCCGGAGTTCCAGCGCCCGTGTGACGTCGTCTGTAGAAGGCGTGGCTCGTTGGAGCACGAACCAATCACATTCAAAATTAAGAGGAAGAAGGCGGGCTTTTAGTTTGAGCGTCCAATGAGAAGTTTTCTTACTGAGCTCCCGTTACGCCTCACTGCCCCGCCTATGTAACATTTTGTTCGTGCATGAGTTTTTGAATGGGTTTGACAGAAGCGTTATCGCCCCTGCTGTGCGCGTGGAAGATAAACAGGTGTGGTCTCCTTATCTGGCAGCTCGTGCTCATTAATACTACAGAGAAACAGTTCTTCTTTTTTCTAGTCAAGATACCCCATTTATCTACAGAAAGTTGGTTTCTTCTGGATGACTATGTGAAAGATGAGCTCAGTGTATTAAGCTTAAGTGTATTGAACTGGACACAATTACATGCAATTAGTTATTATTTCAGAGTCTCTGAAATTCCTTCAACCTTTATTTAGACAGGTTAATTGAGCCTCGAGGACTCATTTAGAAAGAGAGACCTTTCACCAAAGAGTGATGACAACAGTGGATAACAACGACAACAACAGACGATCATAAAAGAGGCATACGGATTTTTTTTCTTTCAAATTAAAATAAGATGTCAAAAAAAGTACCAAAAACAGCTAGATTATAAGGCGGTGTAGAAAACTAAAAACAGGAACATGTCTGCATTGCTTCTTGCCAAGAACTTGACAGATGTTTGAAGCCACTCAGAGAGGTCAAGGTCGAGAGCTTCAGGTCTTTTTGTAAGATATTCCAGGAAACAGGAGCGGAGTAGGAGAAGGCCCTTTTGCCTAGTTCAGTCCTCACTGAGGGAACGTACACTGCAGGTAATAAAGTCCTGGGAGCGCACGCTGTAGCGTAACTTTAGAGGTGACAAAAACATTCAGTAGTCCAGTTTAATCTGACTGATGACACAGTAGCAAAAATGGCACACATTTAGTCAAAAACGAAGTGGTAAATAGTGGCACCTGAAATTCAGGGTAAATTTGAACATGATTTGCAAATATCACTCTGACTGAACATCATGTGAAAAGCCACATGAAACAGCCCGACGCTAAGAACAAAGTTTCTTTTCAAGTTGCTCCACCACATCTACTTCCCAATAAGAAGTTTGACCCTCTTTCACACTTGTCTTCGTGTCATCTTGCGGCTGAAATAAATAGTTTAAGACAGCACAGCTTCTTAGCGTTTGATTCTTTTGATGCCGACTTCCCATGTCATCCTGAAAGCCAAAGGATCTCGCTTCTCTTTGATTATCAGAACACAATTCAAGGAAGGAAATGAATGGATTTATTTAAGAAGATAGGAGACTGAGCTATCTCTGTCAGTTCACTTTCTTCCTTCCTCCAAATAAAATGGTCTAATATGCATTTTTCTCTCTTGCAAGTTACCTATCTGAACAAAAAGATAAAACTAGTTGTACACAGAAAGGTTTGGTCTGTTAATAGAACCAGTGTGGTGTCACCAACCACTGAAACATAAGCTCTGCACACAAAAGCGCACTGTCTCCGTGAGTGGTGTCATATCACTGCTGTAGCATCACAAGGGCCCAAAGATCACTGAACGGTGTACTCATTGCTCAAGCTCACATGTTCAGTAAAAAAAAAAAAAAAAACTAGTTAGAATGTATCACCAATTTAACTCATGAGTATCCTGATGCATGCTCAATAATCCAGGTAGAAAAATCCAAAAAAGTTCAATCTGGTCCTCTGGACATTCAAAAAAAACAACAAAAAACAAAACAAAGCAAAAAAATATAGAAACGTTTCGTCTCTCATCCAAGAGACTTCCTCAGTTAGGTGCTGTTTTCAGCTCAGTCTCTTAAATAGCACCTTCTCAGAGTGGATCAACCAGTTTTGCTGCTGACAACCAAAACCAGCTGATCACATGCTCAAGAAGGACCATCAGCCTAACAATGGATCATTAGCACACTGATGGCTGTTTACTGTTCACAGAGGGCTGAGTGATACTAGCAATAACAGCATTGTAAGAGGGGGACAGTTGAACCCGGAGGCCTCCACCCCTGTTTAATGATGGACGATTTCTTTTCACAAAGATGGCCTCCTTTACTCCTCTCTCAAACCATCGTTCCTCTCTGTCCAGGATGTGAACATCTTCATCCCTGAAAGAGTGACCGCTGGCCTGGAGATGAGTGTAGACCGCAGAGTCCTGGCCTGATGATGTTGATCTTCTGTGCTGGGCCATCCTTTTGGCCAGTGGCTGTTTTGTTTTCCCGATGTAAGACTGATCACAGCCCTCCTGAAACTGAACAGCATACACAACATTACTCTGTTTGTGCCGGGGGACTGGATCTTTGGGATGAACCAGTCTTTGCCGTAATGTATTATGTATTATTAATGTAAGCTCATCTCCAGGATGAGCATGGGATAAATTTCTATTGTTATGCTGATGACACATAATTATATTTGTCCATTAAACCCAATGAATCCAATCAGCTACTTAGACTACCAGTATGTCTTAAAGACATAAAAACCTGGATGACTCTTAATTTTCTCCTGTTGAACACAGACAAAACTGAGGTTTTGGTTTTTGGACCTGAGCATCTTAGGAATGAATTTTTCAGTCTTTCTCCCTCCTTAGATGACATTAATCTGTCCTCCAGCTCTAATGTTAAAAATCTTGGTGTTATTTTTGATCAGGACATGTCTTTTACCCCCCACATTAAAAACGTTACTAGAACTGCCTTCTTCCACCTGCGTAATATCACTAAAATTAGAAACATCTAAAAATGATGCAGAAAAACTGGTCCATACATTTGTCACGTCTAGACTGGACTATTGCAATGGTTTATTATCTGGGTGTCCAAATACTTCTTTAAATCGTCTTCAGTTGATCCAAAATGCTGCTGCCAGAGTCTTAACTGGAGTTAGTGGGAGAGATCATATTTCTCCAGTTGTAGTTTCTCTCCATTGGCTCCCTGTCAAGTCCAGAATTGAATTCAAAATCTTTTTCATTTTTCATTTAGCCTTTATTTATCCAGGTTAGTCTCATTGAGCCACGAGAACTCATTTTCAAGAGAGACCTGTTTAGGGAGCACATGGTGGGGGTTAAGGGCCTTGCTCATGGGCCCAGAGTGGGGCGAATGAGGGTGGGGGCAAGTGTGGGTGTTTCACCTACCCCACCCACAATTTTGATGTTGTCGGGGCTGGGGCGTGAACCGGCGATCTTCGGATCACAAGCCCACCTCTCTAACCTCTGCGCCACCAAACCTCTCAACAACCTAGCTCCATCTTATATTACAGATCTTATTGTTCCATATTTTCCTAACAGAGCACTTCACTCTCAGACTGCAGGTTTACTTGTGGTCCCTAGAATTTACAAAAACAGAATGGGAGGCAGATCCTTCATTTATCAGGCTCCTCTCTTGTGGAACCAACTTCCAGTTTCTGTCTGTGAGACTGACACATTATTCAGTTTTAAAACTGGGCTTAAGACTTTCCTTTTTGATAAATCCTATAGTTAGTGTCGGCTTGGGTTTCCTGAGCTGTCCCTTAGTTATGCTGCTATAGGCTTAGACTGCTGGAGGACAAACTGACCACATTTCTTCACTCTGCTACTGTCTTTACTTACTCTGCTCAACCTGTTTTGTATTTGTAATTATTTTTTCTATCCTTAACATGTGGTTTTTTTTGTCTTTCAGATACACCTGGACCTATACCTGGACCTACCATTCTATGTTCGTCTGTCTCTCCTTCCTGTCCTCTCAAACCAGCCGATCAAAGCAGATGGCCACTTGTCCTGAGCCTGGTTCTGCTGGAGGTTTCTTCCTGTTAAAAGGGAGTTTTTCTTTCCACTGTTACCACTGTGCTTGCTCAGGATGGGAGACTGCAACGAAGCCAAGATTCATCTTGTCTGCTGGATTCCTTAGATAGAGAACTTTACTAATTGGCTTTTATGTATGTGAATGTTCCTGTAAAGTGCCCTGAGACAACTTTGTTGTGATTTGGTGCTATATAAATAAATTGAATTGAATTTGATTTAAAAAAATAAATAAAAAAAATAAAAATAAAAAAACCACTCTGTGTGTTGTTTTTTTTCTTTTCTGGGTGTCGCTCTGCAAAAAGCCAACAATTTTCACATCAAATCAGTTTTTTCACGTGAACGTCGTTGAGAACAGCTGATACGCACCGGTGTGTCTCGTCTTCAGACTCCTGGGACGGACACCCTGGACAGGTCTCCAGTCCATCACAGGGACACATAGAGACAAACGAGACAAACAACCATTCACTCTCTCACTCACACCTAGGGACAATTTAGAGTTACCAATCAGCCTAACATGCATGTTTTTGGTCTGTGGGAGGAAACTGGAGCACCCGGAGAAAACCCACGCATGCACGGTGAGAGCATGCAAACTCCACCCAGAAGGCCCCTGGACCGGGGTTTGAACCAGGGACCTGCTCACTGAGAGGCAGCAGATCTACCAATTGTGCCACCATGCTGCCCTCTTTCTAGGAATTTGTTTCTTTAAATTCCAACTTTTCGAACATATTTGGAACACTTTATCAACATTTCTTAATAATCTTCCTACTGACTTCTACATCACTAATGCTCCTTATACGTTTCTCCAAGTCTTCATCTGTTGGGGTCCTCGTAATCAAGCCCCTTGTTACTCTATTTTCTTCTATTATTTTCCTTTCTCTCACGCCTATTTTACAGATGTTTTCAATGTGAATGAGTTAGTTTTTCTGCTATTCATTTTTCGCAATAATCAACAGAGTTCTCTCAAGAATCCTTGCTAAATGTATATCTGTTGATTCCCTTGACACTTCCTTGCCCTCGACCATTCATTGTGTCATCATCGTCATCTACCCGAGTCTTTTTGTCCTTTTTAGCTTCTTATACTGGTTTCAGCATCTTTAATAAATTAAGCTTTTTCTACTTTTTTCAGCTACTTTTTATGCTACTATGCTAAACAATAATTTTTTAACCAATTTGAACATTTCTTCTGTTATTTTATTGCTAAATATATATAAATAAACTGAACTGAATTTCCAACGTTTGTGATTCTTTCTAATAATTTCTACTTTTTATGCTCCTTTCAGACATTCTGCTAATTTCTGATATTTTTTCCTTTTAGCTTTTTCAGCTACTTTTTTTTTTTTTTGCTGATTCCAGTTTCTTTTTTGCTGTTTCAGCTTTTTTATTATCTTTTCAGCTGCCTTGTTTGTTGCTTATTTAAGACTTTTTGTAATATTTTCAGCCTCTGCCTATTTCTGCTTATTCTGCTGCATTTCTGCTCTATTCAGCCTCTTTTTTAAACACATTTCTAAAGTTTTTCTACTGCTTTTTCTACCGCTTTCAGCAAATGTCAGCTGTTCAAATTCAACTTGCATTAATAGTTTAGTGATGAAACCTTTTCGTATGGTTTCAACTTCTTCAGCAGTGTTGAACAAAAATCATTGGATGGATGAATCATTGGATGGATGGATGGATGGATATTTATTGTCCCCAAGGGGAAATTTGTCTTGGACATTGTGTGCTAAACAAAGCTTCTTCCATATTTAAATACACTACAATCAATAAAATACTTTGTTTAACAATCTGACTGATGTTGGGACAAATTAATTTTAAATCTGTTAAATCTACAACCAGGGATTTTAAACTGTTTTCCAGATGGCAACAGTTCGTATTGTGAGTTGAGGATGTGAGTGTGGTCAGACAGCACCCTCCGAGCAAGTCTGAGGACAGACTCATCATAGATAGACTGCAGGGAGGGGTGATCAGTCCTTCCTATCACCTTCATTGCAGTTTGTACCATGCGACTAAGATTAGATTTAAGTTGCACAGAGAGATTACCAAACCACGCTGACATTCCAAACCTGACGATGCTTTCCAACATGGCCCGATAGAATAAAACCATAAGCTTCTGGTTAACCCCAAAGACTCTGAGTCTACGTAAAAAATACAGTCTCTGCTGTAGACGGGAGCACAACATATTAACATGAATTTCTCACTTGAACAGATTATCTATAGGTGAACACCCAGATATCTGTAAGAACAAACCTGCTTTATTTTCTGCTCATGAATAAAAAGTGGGAGATTGTCACTGAGACCCGGGGTCAGTCATCTCTTCTGTTTTATTGGCATTAATAACAAGGTGGTGGTCATCGCACCATTGAACAAAAGACTGAACCTCATTAAAATATGATGAGTCCATATCCCCATGCAGCAAGCTGAGAACAGCAGTATCATCAGAGAATTTAAAAACATAATTCCCAGGGCAGCTGCTGATTCTACAGCTAAAATTAATTTTAGTCAACTTCAGTGCTTTGATGTTAGATTTGATTTTACTTGTTAAGGTTTATAGCCTATAAAAGTTTTCATGCTATATATGATTTAATGCTATGTATAAGGTGTACACTGTTCTGTTGCTCAAAACTTTAGATTGGGACAATATTCCTAAAAGCATATTTGAGCCATTTGTCAAAATTTTTTTTAAAAACCTTTACAAAAGTCTTGTTTCCAGGCTTATTTGTCAAAAATTAGGTAAACTGAAGAGGTGGAACATTTGAAGCATCACCTTTCCATCCTCGTGTCCCTCAGACTCAGCAATAGATGAAAACAAAGGGTTTGTTTTTCTGCTGAAGCGGTCATAGATTTCAAAATGCTCGATGCAGGTCATGCCTCAGAATGTTCTGTGTTCAGTTTCTCCTCCAGGACACTATTATAATAATTTTACTCTGAGCAGAAATAATGCATCAGCCACTTCACACATCAATATGGGGAATATTCTAATGATTTATGCAGAAACTCAACATAGTAAGAGCTTCTCTGAATAACCAACTTGGTTCCACACCTGATAAATCGGTTTCACTGCTAAATTATGATCTTTTTATTGCTCCTGTTTCCTTTAGTAAGAGCCTTCCTGTAGGTCAGACTTTTCAAAGAACACCTCTCATGACGTGTCCAATTAATTCCCTGTCGGGCTCAAGCTGTCTTTTTATTTACATGCAGGCCGTCAGTTTGAGGTTTTACGTACATCAAATGCAGACACCTCTCTGGTAGTGAGCTAATAAAACCAGCAGCCACAATGTTATCTCATAAAACCTTTATTACAGCTTTGCAGATGCGCCACAGATACTTCACATTCATCTGTGAAAACACTTGACTGGAATATTTTTCTTTAAATAATGAGACATGCTCTCTCATTACAATCTCCCCACAGCAGTGATACGACAGCTTCTGAAAATGAAGCTGGAAATAAATATATGTACCAAACATCCAACTGGAGTCAGAAAACAGAAAAATGTTCAGCAGGGCCTTCAACTGGACCGATTCTCTTGACAAAATGGCAGAGGAGCTTTCGGAGAATTTCCCTACAGTGACAAGACATGTATTGCACTCGATTAGTTATTAAAGGCTTCTAATCTTGCAACATAAATATGCAGAAAAATACAAACAAAAAAAACCAAACACTTCAGTCGGGACATGCAGTTTGACTGCGTTTCAAAGTGCTTCTACAGTTTTTAGTAAATCCTATTGCCTTAAAATATTCTGTAGAAATAGACTGTTTATTCTAACTACTATAACTACAACAAAAATGTGAACACGTATATTAAAAAAAGACACAAAAGGCAAATATCCACACATATTAACCTAACTAGATGCCAGAACAGAATGACAAACTCCGAAGTGTAGACCACGTGTTATTTGGGTATGAATTATCTGAATAAAACACACCCATGTCTTTGTGATAAAAAAAGAAGACACATGGAGGCAGTAGACATATAGGCACAGATATGATAAGGAATAAAGATAAACAAAATAAGATAAATATTGAAAGAGCTTCATGATTCATCCAAAAGTCTGTAATCTATAGCTTTTAAAGACACAGAGCATGAAAAGAGTCTCGGAGAGGAGCGATGTTTGGCTTTGCAAAGCCACACTGTCCAGTTTAGAGGTTGATGGGGAGTGATGGTGAGCCGAGGCCCTGCTCCAGCCACGGGACAGAGGAGGGGCTATAACGCTGCACCGCACGCCGATGGATGCGGCGGAGACGCAGCACGTACAGCATGATGGAGAGCAACACGATGAAGAAGCAAGCCAGGAATAAGTAGTGGTTGTTGACAAAAGAGAAGCTGTGTCGCCAGTGAGAGTGCGCTCCTTTCAGACTCTCCTGGGGGATGTCCCTGGAAGAAGCAAATCAAAAACAAGCTGCACAGATCGGTTTTAAACAAGAACAAAGGAGAGATTTAGTGTAAAAAATAATAATAAAAAAAGCTTTATTTTACATTTGTCGAGTCATAATCTGAGCAGCTTACCATGAGACAAATGGTATACAGTACTCCCTCGCTACTTCACGGTTTGTTTTTCATGAACTCGCTCTATCGCGGTTTTTCAAAATAAGATTGGACATGACACACAATTGGCTGAATGATGGATGAGCTGCATGATAGGCATGAAATTTTTATTTAAAATAATTTAGCACCTGCTGCACCTTTGTGCAGCTCAGAGCTGCAGAAAAAGCTTCCAGCTGATTGATTTTATATATATATATATATATATAT
>NC_056505.1:25954405-25964762 GCF_014905685.2 Nematolebias whitei | reverse complement strand
TTAAACTACTACTTACTACTTGTATTACTATTCCTACTTTGCAATTTTTCCACTTATAGCGGGGGTTCCACACCCTGAAGCCCCGCGATAAGTGGAAAAATTGCGAAAAAATAAACGAGGGACTACTGTACTGAAAAATATATATTTTTTTTTGTCTAATTATTAAACTACCTGGGGAGATATGCAGTAACAGATTTGCTCTCAGCTTGTGAACTCTTTAAGCTCCAAACATAGAAGGAACTACAAGATCAAACTTTTAAGTTTTTTTTTAACCATGATGATGGGGACAAAGAAAAACAAGAAAAATCTCATAAAAACTGACAACTTTTTTTTTCTTAAAGAATACTACAAAATGTGCACCAAACAATAAATGCAGCTACAAAAAGCCAAGCAGCTAATCTCTTAACATTTGATTTATTTTAATAAAACTTCAGAAAATTACAAAATCAGTTTCTTACACCAATACAAACACGAATAATTGTTTTTTTTTCTCATTTGTGTTTAATTGGCTCAATGATCAGTAGTTTAACGGTTTGAACTTTATATTGAGACTGAAATCGTTTCTCAACCTCATTCCTTGTCTAACTGAGCTGCAGTTTCTGCAAGCCTGAATTAAATGCCTATTAATAGCCTACTTTGTTGTGTAAAGTACAGCAGTTCTCTTATTACAGGCAGCTCTGTAGATTACCCAATCATTTGTTCACGTACAGTGAAGAACAGGTTCAACAAGATTGAATTACACAAGATAAAATGGAGCGTAGACTAACTGAGAATAGTGCGAATGTAAGAGAAAATCGATCTTACCTTAAAGGTAGAAACCTTGTCCTATACAGAATAGCTCCAAGAGTCCACTGGACCTCCTTATCGTAGACCAACAAGGCGGTCTTCAGGTTTTTGTAACTGGTTGGAAAGGAGAACCCTGCGTGCAACACTTCGTACATCCAGGCTGATTTAAAACACTGATACCTGCAGAGGTCAGAATAAAACCACTGAACTAACAGAGTGTTTAGAAAACATCCTGTAAAACTAGAAGACTTACTTGAGCCTGTGAAGATCTGCATGTGAAGCATACAAGCCCGAGTCAAAGCGTTCCTTCAGTGTTTTCCACTGGGTGGCGCAGTAACCCTGTAAAAGTTAAACTGTGTTGTTAAAGGAACCCCCAAAGCAAAAACACCAGTTTTGAGCAGAGTTATACGTTTAAACCTTCAGTAGTGAGACAATGAAACATTCAAAGGCTAGTTTAAGTTTTCTGCAGCCGTTTTAATTTCACTTTATGAACGTTTATGCAAGTTATACATAGCGTTCACCTTGGCTGCTTGGGTGTATTTGGAGGCGTTGTAGTCTCCGCCCATGCGCAGCACGTCCTCGGTACAGTAGTAGAACTCAGAGAAGCCATAAAACTGGCTGTTGTTGTAGTCGATCACTGGCTGATAGACGCCGCTGACGGAGGTTTGGGTGTCATTCGTGCGGTTGAGGAACGGCTGGAGAATTAATCTGCACTGGTCAAAATCTCCCGTTCCTCGTAGGTAGAGCTTCGATGTAGACGGTCTGATCTCATCCTGCAGGTCTGTGGGGAGACAGGGGTCCAGGAGCGGAGACTCTGCTGTCTCACCAACATGCTGACCTAGAAGTCTAATGAGATCAGAAAGACTTGTAAAGACCAGTGTTGTGCACAGAGTACTCAGCGGGTGACACTGAGGCAGCGCTAAAGGGTTGTAGGACTCACTTGTTTCGAGCTGCAGTTTTTCGAACGACGCTCTCCTCGTATCTTTGGCGCGCTGCATTTCCTCCAAAGCCCAGGAAAGTGGACACGTAAACACGATACACATGATCAGTGCTATGTGCATCACATCCCAAGTTGAACTCGGCCAGTAAATTCTTGGCAACTTCCTCCTACGGAAGAAACAAATGAGTTTAAGAAAGGAAAAAAAAACACTCATAATATGCTCAGACAACTAGACGTGTTTCTATCTTGCAAAGAAACACTTTACTGCAGCAGGTCGCCCAAGTTTATAACCACACGAGAACAAAACATCACCAGAGTCACAGATGAAGTGTATCTGAAGATTATGTTAACAACTCTGCCACACAAATCACAACAAAAACAAAAACATAAAAAATTGACAGGGACAAGGGCTAAAGCTTTTGGTGGTTCGTATTCCCAGCCTTAAATCCTGCTCTGGAGTCACGCAGCTGCTGCTGCTGTGTGTTCGACAGAGATGAACGGAGAGTGGATCGTTTCCACGGGACAAAATGGTTCACAGACATTTAGCCAGAGAAATGAACGAGGTTGGAAGGAGGAAGAAAAACAAAGCACAAGTTACAACAAACAAAGACGGCACAAGAACAGAATTGGTTGTGGATAATAACCTGCAGTGGAGAGGCAAAGCTTACAGTTTTGGGAACTTCGTACGCAATCTGTGTGGAGACACCACCCATGTCCAGGACACCCGCTGTCCTCTTCCTCATCATCGCCTCCTGCTGATCGCTGCCTGGAACATGGACCTCCACCACAGATTCCCCTTCTACGATTGACAGCAAAGAAAGAGGAGTGTCAGACAGCAAAGCTATGTCAAGTAATCACAGTGACACTGGGAACACGATAAATCTCTGTAAAAGAGTTAACATGTGGACATGAGGTGTTTAAATATATATATATATATATATATATATATATATATATACTATATATATATATATATATATATAGTAAGACAATAAACTTGTGTGAGGTCTTACCGTTATGTACATGGTTAAACCTTCCAAGGACAAAATTTATTCCAATCCACGCATAGACACCTAAAAGCAGCAGAATCAAAAGTCAACACAGTTACATAAAGTTTATTATAAACTCAAACGTCTGTGTCATTCAGCAGAAACTGTATTAAATATGAAAACACGGATTAATAACAAACTTCTCCACTTTATTTACCTTCTTGTTTTCCAGAAATCACCTCCACGTGGGAATCGGAGAAGAGGAAGTTGAAGTCGACTGGGATATCTGTGCGCAGATCCTCCAGGAGTGCTTCTTGCTGACTGGGAGAAACACAAAGACATGAAAGACCATTTCTTTCTGTTTTAAGTGCCATTTAAAGCAGTGCCTTTTAATTCTGAGGACACAACCTTCTGTTCTCAGCAGTCATCGTCACATTTTAAAGTTCTGCTCATTCAGCACGTTTACCTCTCTGGAAGGATTCTCATTCCAGCTGTGCACAGAATGTACAGGGGTGTTTCATGGTGCTTATTTTTGGGAATGTGCCGAGCTGCAAAGCTTAGAAGTGGATTTATGTAATCACTGGCTTTTTCAGGTGTTTTAGCCAATTTAGAGATCCCTGCAAGGAAAACACAAGAACAAAGATGACTTTACAGTGAGTAAATAAAAGCATTATGATTGCAGGTTATAATAACGGAGTGTTCCAGTAGACTGGTGAGAAATTTAAACCTTCTCGTTTAATGTTTTGATTCAGTTCAATTCAGTTTATTTTTATAGCGCCAAGTCACAACAGAAGTCATCTCAGGGCACTGAGAGCAGAACCAGGCTCAGGACAAGAGGCCATCTGCTTCGACTGGCTGGGTTTGAGAGGAATAGATACACAATGGCAGGTCAAGAATCATATGTTAAGATAGAAATAGTATCAAATGAAAACTATTAAATTTTAACAATTCATTTAAGGAAATTACATCAACTTGTCCTCTAGTAGTCTATAGCAGCATAACAAGCCGACCCGAACTATAGGATTTATCAAAAAGGAAAGTCTTAAGCCCAGTCTTAAACTGGACAATGTTTCAGCCTCACGGACAGAAACTGGAACTTGGTTCCACAAGAGAGGAGCCTGAGAACTGAAAGATCTGCTTCCCATTCTGCTTTTGGAAACTCTAGGAACTGCGAGTAAGCCTGCAGTCTGAGAGCGAAGTGCCCTGTTAGGAAAACATGGAACAACAAGATCTTGAATATAAGATGGAGCTAGGTTTTTGAGGGCTTTGTAGGTTAGAAGTAAGATTTTGAATTCAATTCTGGATTTGACAGGGAGCCAATGGAGAGAAGCTAAAACTGGAGAGATATGATCTCTCCCAGTAACTCCAGTTAAGACTCTGGCAGCAGCATTTTGGATCAACTGAAGACGTTTTAAAGACGTATTTGGACACCCTGATAATAAACCATTGCAACAGTCCAGCCTAGATGTGACAAATGCATGGACCAGTTTTTCTGTATAATTTTTTGATAAGATGTTTCTAATTTTAGCGAGATTACGCAAGTGGAAGAAGGAGGTTCTTGTAACGTTTTTAATACAGGGGATAAAAGACACGTCCTTATGGAAAATAACACCAAGATTTTTAAATTTGATGAATGAGAAGCCGAGCAGCGAGCGTCTTACCAGGCTTGATCTTCATGACCACCAGCTTGCGGTGCTGATCCCGCATTTGCCGGATATCCAGCAGCTCGCGAGGATTACCGTTGTGCCGGGGCCAGCAGTACACAAACACTCTGGAGCCACTGCTGCCACAGTCCACCACCAGCCCGTAGTTCAAGTTGGGGTTGCTTGTGTCCGTCGCATCTAGATCAGTAACCCTTGCCAAGTGCCTGAACCAACAAACATCTGTTGGTTAACCACATATTGCATCTCTAATATCTGCTTTTGAGTGATAGCTCTTCATTTAGAGTACCTGTTGAAGTGATTCTCCTTCGTGACCCAGCTGGCATGTCCCTTTGCGGCTATAAGCAGCAAATAAAGAAGTCCGATGAGGCAGATCACCAGGCCGATGAAGAGCAGCTGTCTGAGGGAAGGTACCAGAAGGCGAGGAAGAACCTGGGACGACAGGCTGAAATGCCATGAGGCTGGGAAAAGGCACGAGAAGCTGATCCTGCCAACAAATAAGACTTTCAGTTTAAATGTCACACAAGACATGAGGAAAATGAAATGGCATCAGACTCACCTTCCCATGGTGCAAAGGTTCTTATAGGTTTATTATCTGTCAGTCGGATGAGGGAGGGAGATTGTCTCTTCATGACTTACAACCAGTACCTTCGAGATAGAGGTAGACATTTAAAGTAGTAAACTATTAAAAAGGCTCATAAGTGCGACGACAAGTGCACAATCCATACTTAAATGAGAAATGTACAAAACTTGACTTAAAGGAGGGACAACCAGGAAGCAGACTGTTAAAACACGAAGCAGGCAGTATAATTTAACATACACGGTAAATAAAAATAAAAAACGAGCTTTACACGAAACTAGCGTTTTCTACTAGCAGTAGAAGCTTTTATGACGGTAACTTTAGCTGATAGTGGCTTAAATCAGAGTTAATACTTACAAACAGACCCCGCTTTTCCAGGAAATATCATTTTTGTGAGCAGCCAGATGCTCACTTCTGGCTGACTGTTGTGACTGAGCAAATTCATGGCTACCCTTTAGTGAGTGACGTGTTACCCACTCCGCGGGGCGTTTGATTCAGTTATACGCGTATCCCGGAGTAAACGCAACGAAACAGGAAACTCGTTAAAAGCAGCCTATATTAACTTTTTAATTACATTTTAAGCGTCATTAAACTCATACAGTTTTATTCCTAACAAATATTTTATTTATTTTAGATACCCATAAGCAGTTATTTTTAAATATAATTTTAGATGCTATGTTCTACCTCATTTTCACCAAAGAAGGGATATTAAATTGTAATCCTGTCAACACTTTTCCACGTATTTCAAACGCAATTTCGAGTTTATGATGGTCTTTATCATATATGTCGTTAATCCCATAGATGTGGTTAATCCATCCTTCCTGCTTGCTGTAAAATAACAAAACAAACGCACAGTCCCGACATTAAAACGAACCCTTCTTTTACACACGGTGAAGTGTTTCAATGAAGACGATAACTCATTACTGCCACCTACCGCCCAGCGCCAGTACAGCGCCGTCCTGCGGTGGGCTTCAGTAGACCACTTCACAGTAAAATCAAACTACGCTCACTAAAGTTTTATATTTTCCAAACACACCAGTAAAACTGCTTGTAAAACTACTCCTATTGCATATATATTTTTCTTTTAGAATTTTTTTTAATACACATAGTTGACTTAGTGCAGCGTAGATATAAACCTTTAGTTGTATTTTTTGTTCAAAAACACTGCAAATAAACACTGCAAATACTAATCATGTCAACAACGTCAATTTGAATTATCAAGCAAAAACTTGTTCATTCAGTCTGATATACCAAAACTTTCTATTAGTCTTGTGCTTTCTCAAATATTTTGACAGAAAAACATTGAGAGAAAATAAAATCAGCTTTGTAGACATTTTTATTGTAAAATAGTAAAATACTCTTTACAAATATACCGATCTGGACACCATCAGGTCAAAGTCTTTTCAAATTCAACACCACATAAAAATTGAACGTTAGTGAATCTTCTATTGACTTTTATGAGAATTTATTGTGACAATAAAGTCCATGCTCAATAATCCAGGTATACAATCCAACATTTTTCAGTCAGGTCATCTGTCCAGATGACCTGACTGAAAAATGTTGGGTTATTGTGACAATGTAATAAAAACACAATGTTGTCTACACAATTCATTTACAGACCAGAGAAGCTCAACATGTGTAATTTATAAGGCAAGTATTAATTGTGCAGCAGATCTAAAAAAAAAAATTGCATAGTGGTATTTTTCATACATTCAAAAACCTTCTCTACTACACCCAGACAACTTCTACTGATCTGACCCTTTTGCAGTCCAGCCACTGGAGCTGACTGATCTGCCAGCAGTGACTAACATCCACAAACTTCAGCCTCCTGCTCCGCTGCATTATGTTTTTTATAGTTATCATCTGAACATCTGTTCGCGCCAGGTCAAGATGTTTTACCCGTCCGAGTGGCAGCGGAGGTGAGGCTGGGGTACCCAAGCTCGCCCGTTGCAGCACGTTCTGTAAAACGTTGTTCAGAGGACATGGCAGGGAGACCAGGGAGAGCTTCTCCAGCAAAGGAGATCCAATCAGGAGACACTTGAGGACCTTCATCAGCGACATCCAAAACATGAAGGGCTTCATTTGGTTGTGATCATAGGAGAAACTTCAGACGATTGGAAGACAAAAAAGGAGATTTAAAAATATATTGATATGAGTGGCAGTTGAAGGCAGGTGAACCTGAACAATAACTGTCATTACAAGTCAAACATATTAAAAACATAAAACAAGATTACCTGAGTTTGAGTGAGTAGAGGTTTGGCAGCTGTGGAAGATCCTCATCATCGTCCTCATGCTCTAGCTCTAACATAACAGGAGGCTCAGCGGAGATGAAAAGGTCTCTGAGTCTGGGACAGGCCCGGATGACCTCCAGCAGTGGGCTGTGGGGGCTGGTTTTCACTCCCTCCAGGGTGAGAGAAATCAGAGAGGAGCCTGCAACTTGCAAGGGTAGAAGAAGATCAACTAGAGGGCCCGGGTAGTGAAATGAAAGGCTCTGCAGCTGCCCTGACCAGGCCTGTAGGTCTGATGCCAGCAGACACCCATGTTGTCTTCCACTGCTGTGTTTGTACTCAGTGTTCAAAGATATAGACTTCATATAAGGACATAAACGACTCAAACTGTTCAAAGAGTCACAGGTTACACCCTGAACATCCCTCAACTGCAGGACCAGTCCTGACTGGGACAAAGCTTTATGTGTTCCCTTTGTTTGACAACAGGACTCTTCCTCTTCCTCACTCTCATCCTCCAAGTCCTCTTCACTCTCATCTGGTTTGCTTTGCTTCCCCTTCCAACTCTTCCTGCCCCGCCTCTGCATCCTCTCTTTCCACACCTCCTCTAGCTGTGGAACTCCCTCTCTGTTGGTGAACTCATCTGCCCGGATGAACTCTTTGTGCTCGATGAGATTGCAGGCCTCAGCGAGGCCTTCTAAGGCCACGCTTTCAAGACACGGCAAGGAGAGAAGGAGGTAGGCTGCTGCAGTTGTAGAGTCTTCCTCCTGCTCGCCAAACCCTATATCCACAGCCAACAGACTGCTGAGGGGGAGAGGAGGACTCAGAGTTGGAGCAAAGGAGGTGTCCAAACACTGAGACAGAAAGGAAGATGACGGATTGACACCACCTAGAGGAAGCAGTGAAGCTGGGGAAAGCAAATGACAACGGGACACATCAAGATGTCTCAATGAACGGCAGCAGCGGACAACTGCGTGGATTACACTTCTGTCACACGGCACGCCGCAGAGGGAGAGGGAGCGAAGAGCTGGGAGGCTGTGCAGGGTTTCACACAGGACCTTTGAAGGAAGCTGCTGGGCTCCAGACAGGTCCAGACTCCGCAGACCCTGAGAGACAGAACAGGAAATATACATTTGTAGTGAACTTGACCTGATGTCAAATCAATGACCTTAGGATCATATGGTCAGAAACTGTCATTTCATTGATCTGCATCTAGAAATACAGGTTGATTGATCCTGAGACTTTCTTTCTTGAATTAATCAAGTGGAAAAGACAATTCTCTATGATCATTACTATTTTACAAATGTTTGATAATCAAATTGTGTTAGTTCAAACAATGTTTACATGTTGAAGTGAACTACTCATTTTTATTTACTTAAACAGTAGTAATGATTTTTATTCCTCATTCAAAGAAGAAATCAGGGTAATATGCATTTCTTGATTTTTCTGTTTTCAATGAGCAAATTTGTAAGTGTGTTAAAGTTCGAGCTTCGGTCAACTAAAAAGTTTACTGAAAAGAAATGTCATGTTTAACTTTTACAGCAAGATACAGGAGAGGTGGCACCACGAAGTCTGGTTTTTCCATGATATCTTTCTGTCTGTTCTTAAACAATCCTTGACTTTCCATAACACCTTACATCACAAACCACACCTCTGTTCTGGTCCATCCACGAATCAGAAAGCTCTCAAATGAACCGGAAGTATAGCCGTTTAAATGTGGCGACTTCCCAGTTCAACAGTAGAGTTTCAGAGTTTCAGAGTTTTGAGAGTTTCAGAGTTGAGAAGAGTTTTGAGAGTTTTGAGAGTTCCAGAAAAGTTCAGAGTTCTGAAGGAGTTCAGAGTTCTTGGAATCCAGAATGCAGAGATTTTGGGACAACCTGGATGCAAAACGCAGGCGTTCATGGTTGCTGCTGGGCCAAACGAGCTGAACCAGAGACGATTTTGGGAATTATAACTTCTGTTTGGATAACCTCGCACGACTCTCGAGGTATTTTAGCTGTTCTCAACGGAGACGCTGAAAGTGGCTGGAAGTAGGACTTCACGCCGACCTGATCTATCTTCAGAAAGGTAAAGTCGACCTTCACCCAAAAGTGTACCGTTTGGGACAAGCTGATTTCCAAAGAGCGTGCTGTTCTGGTTAAAACAGATAAATTCCCTCACACATCTCTCTGTAAGATAAATCTCAATTTTCCATCTTCAAACTCTCCTTTCTGCTAGAAAATTAATCCAGATGTTTTCATTAATGTCTGTGGTGAAGCAACGGAAAACCATGGCCGTATGGTTTTCCTGATTGATTAATTATGCTGTTGTTATTTTCATATTTTGCCAAATTAATGTAAATGTTTGATGTTAAACTTTGATTCTGTAAATAAATGACCGCATTCATTTTGATGGGTCAAAGATAAATAACGTCTCTCGTTACATTTTTGTTAAATTCAATGCACGCATGTTACACAGTGCGGAAAAATGAAGAACCCGTTTAATGTATGAATATATCTCAGCATCTGTTCATACTACACATTTATAATGGAATAAAATAAACCACTGAATAAACACACACTCTTGTACCATCTGTTACTGCTTGAAAGTAAAGTTGCATTCGGGCCTAATAAGTCCAGCCTGGACTGGACCGAGCCTCTAGTTTTTGTTCCCAAGCCCTACACGGACCCAACGGATTACCGGTAATTAGACGATCGAACGCGAACACCCACCCCAGACTTTTTTGGAATTAAGTTTTTACTTCTTTTGTAAGCACAAATCAGTTTGACATGATAGTTTTAAAAATGTAATGAAAGGAAGATATAAGATTTATTTTTATTAACAGATCACCAAATGGATATTAACATACAAAACGAATAGCCTCAAAAAATCAACTGTAAAGACAGAATATTATACAGATGAACAAAAATATTTTAGAGCTAAATTATTTGGAAAAATATAGAATAAGGCTGTTTTAATTGAACGCGCTGCTCGCTTCAGCTTGTAGATGCTGCTACTTCCTTCACCGCAGATGAGTGCAGGTGCAGAGCCGCACGCAACCGGTGATCAGCTGATCGATCAGCTGATCCATCCATCCATCCATCCATCCATCCCACCCAACCACCCACCCACCCACCCACCCACCCACCAATCCATCCATCCATCCATCCATCCATCCATCCATCCATCCATCCATC
>NC_056505.1:25925647-25954395 GCF_014905685.2 Nematolebias whitei | reverse complement strand
ATCCATCCATCCATCCATCCATCCATCCATCCATCCATCCATCCATCCATCATCATCTTTACCTGCTTCTTCCTTTTCGGGTAGTGGGGGTCACTGGTGCCCATGTCCAGCAGTCACTGTGCGAAAGGCGGGATAAACACTGGACAGATTGCAAGTCCATTTCAACCAGCGGGTCAGCAGACGCGCACGACCGGTGCCAGGTGTTCATCTGAGCTTAACGCGACTTTTTTAAACCTCTTTAAACCAGCCGGTCGGACCAAACTGCCTCCTCCTCAACAAGATTAACACAATTTTACATTGTGCATTCTTAGTTTATTTGTGCTGTATGATTCATAAAACCGCATCAAAGCCCGAGACCGGCCCGCACATTAATCACATTATAACGGCCCGGACCGGCCCTAATTTGGGTCGGTCCGGGCCGGGCTTCGGGTTAGAAATGACAGCTCTACTTAAAAGTATGTGTTGTGAACGACTCTCAGTTACGACTACATCAAATTGTAGCTCAATAGCTGTAAAGCCAACTGAGTTATAGCCATTTTGTTTGCTGTCTATTAGATGTGGAATGCTGGCAAAAACATTACCTTCAAATGTAGTCATTACAGTGGTTTTTCATTTTTCATTCACATTAGCAACGACATACACGTTTAAAAATGAAAAAATAAATAAATAAATTCAGCCTGCAATAAAATAATTTTTTTTCCCCAAGCCCATTGAAACCATTTTTTTTAAAACATACAAACAGTCACAAGAGAAAAAGGACTTTTCAGATTTAACAGTAGTTTATAAGCACAAACCACAGATACAGAGTCGAGATTCCTGTTTTACCTGGCAACGAGCAGCAATGTGGCCGCAGAGGGCCGAGGTCGCCAGCCCGGGACACTTCTCTAGGGACAGGCCTCGGAGCTGCGGGACCAGCAGGAGGTGGAGGGCCGGTCGAGACAGCTGCTTTCGACGACACAGCCACGATGTCAGCTCCTCCACGAGCTCTCCAGCTGCAGGCAGATTAACAGAGACAGAGAGGAGACAGCCAGCATTACATTGCTTCATCAAGTTTAATATTCACAGGAGGAAGTTTCAGAAAGAAACTTGAAAGTGGAAAAATTTCCCTTCCAGTGTTTGTAGGCGTGTTGGTGAGGCAGTGAAACGGCGTTTATGAATACAGCTTTTAACTATAAAGCTGGTTGCAACAAAATAATCATGAACGACTTGTGGTGCAGATAAAACTACTCTTCTGCACAAACAAGCAGAAACAAAATTGGAGCAAACGGGTTTGTTAAAAGGCAGCACGGTGGCACAACTGGTAGAGCTGCTGCCTCTCAGCGAGCAGGTCCTTGGTTCAAACCCCAGTCCAGGGGCCCTTCTGGGTGGAGTTTGCATGTTCTCTCCGTGCATGCGTGGGTTTTCTCCGGGTACTCAGGTTTCCTCCCACAGACCAAAAACATGCATGTTAGGCTGATTGGTAACTCTAAATTGTCCCTAGGTGTGAATGAGAGAGTGAATGGTTGTTTGTCTCGTTTGTCTCTGTGTGGCCCTGTGATGGACTTGCGACCCGTCCAGGGTGTACCCCGCCCCTCGCACAGTGATTGCTGGACATGGGCACCAGCGACCCCTGTGACCCAAAATGGAATAAGCGGGTAAAGATAATGGATAGATGGGTTTGTTAAAAGCCATTCACGTGTTAAATAAGCCCTCATGGACTCACGCAGTAAGTTGAAGGGCCCCATGATGTATCTGAAGAAGTAATGATCAAGGTAGTTGTCCGTGTAGTCCTTCACCCACACGTCCTTCATGTTGTCAGCGAGGTTCATCAGACACAGGTGTCTCAGAGAAGAGACACAGTCATCATCCTGAGTCACACAGCAGCTTCCTGTCCCCCTCCTGACCCTCTGACGTCTCCGTTGGGGCTGAGCCTTGACCCCTGCCTGGCAACCCGACGCCCGAAACAGAGGCATGATGGGACTTTAGATGGTTTCAGGGCTGAAGAGGAAGTTGTATCAGTGTCAATAAACAGATGATGGAAACACCACATTACTGTTTACTTTTAATTACTGCTCAGGGACCAGTAATTACACTTCAATTAAATACCTTTTTTTAATTGATTTTCCTGTACAATTTAGTAACTGATTACATCTGTGTAACTAACTTTTTGCTTGTTTTCGTATGAGTAGTACAAGCAACAGCCTGTTGAAGCTATTTTGTTTTTAGAGGGTAACAAAATAAGTGAAACACCTATTTTTACATCACATGTTTTTATCTACAACTATAATTAAAAACTGCATTATATGTATACATTGCTTTTGGAGACCATTTATTAGTTAACACATTTTTATTTGTAAAAGCTCAGATTCTTGCAGGCATGTTTCACGTTAGCTAAAAGAACAAAAGCAGGGTAGAACAGACATTTAAAAAAAAGACTCATACCTTGTATATTTAATATTCTTGTTGGTGGACTGGTTTGCAGAAAGCCTGAAGGAAAAAACTGCAGCTTTGTTGTTTTTTACTTTCCAAGGGTACTTCCGGGTTTACGCTTGTAGGATGAATGGATTATGTAAGCCCTGAGTTTAGTCTTGCAGACTGCGCAGGCGAATACATTAAAGTACGTACTGTACAGTAGTCTCCTTCACTTCTCCTCTATGGACTGACTCGGCTCTACATTAAGTTAAACAACGAGCTTTTTCACATTTTCTTGAAAGGAACGGTGATTTCACAGCGAAAGTCGTAACTTCTGCTTCCTTTAAAACCCGATGTTGGGATAATAACCCTCTAGATTGAAGTTGCGTTTAAAGTGCATTTAAACGGGTTAGTTCAAAGTCGACAAACTCTGGATTTATGGTACACAATTATTCATTCAATCTTTATTTCGACAGGTAAATCCCATTGAGCCTCGAGGACTCATTTACAAGAGAGACCTGATTTCAACAAAGAATGATGACAACAATGGACAACAGCGACAACAACAGACAGTTATAAAAAGGCTTACAGATTTATTTATTTTTTTTACAAATAAGATGGCAAAAAAGTAACAAAAGCAGCTAGATTATAAGGCGAATGTAGAAAACTAAAAACAGGAACATGTCTGCATTGGTCCCTGCCAGGAGTCCAACAGATTCTTAAAGCCACTTAGAGAGGTTAAGGTCGAGAGCTTCAGATATTTTTGTAAGATATTCCAGGAAACAGGAGCAGAGTAGGAGAAGGCCCTTTTGCCAAGTTCAGTTCTCACTGAGGGAACACTGCAGGTAATAATGTCCTGAGAGCGCACGCTGTAGCTGCACTCATGCAGAGACATTAAGGAGGAGATGTATGAAGGCAGCAGACCAAGAAGTGATTTAAAGATGAAAATATACCAGTGAGAGAGTCTGCGTGAAGTTAATGATGTCCAGTTAACCAGTGAATACAGGGTGCAGTGATGGGTACGATAATCACAGCCAGTTATGAATCTTAGTGCACCATGATAGACAGCATCCAACATCTGCAGGGTTCTTGTAGGAACGTTCATGGAAATAATGTCACCGTAATCAATGGAGGGAAGGAAGGTCACAGAAACAAGGCGTTTTCTAGCATTCAGGGTTAGACAGGATCTGTTTCTGAAAAAGAAACCCAGTTTAACTTTCAGTTTCTTTACTAGGTTTTCCACATGGAGCTTAAAAGAAAGATGCGAGTCGACCAAGATACCCAAATATTTATAGGAATCAACAAACTCAATGGGGACACCATTTGAGGATGAAATCAGAGGAAGAACTGCTGGGACCAACTTCCTATTTGAAAAAAGCATCCTTTTGGTTTTGTCGGCATTTAGGACAAGTTTGAGGTGGAACAAATCAGACTGGATGATGTTAAATGCAGATTTCAAAAGTTGGAGAGCCTTATCAACTGTTTTAGCTCGACAATAAACAACTGTGTCATCAGCATAGAAATGTATGGATGCATCAGGGATGTTTTGACCTGCATTACCTATGTAGATTGTAAAGAGGGTGGGTCCTAAGACTGAGACTTGTGGTACACCATTGTTGACTGTTAAATAACTGGAGGAAGTACTATTGTCTTGAATACATTGTCTGAGAGATAGTTAGAGAACCAACCAATGGTGTGATCTGAGAAACCAATTTCTGAGAGTTTATGACACAAGATGTTCTGATCCACAGTGTCAAAAGCTTTAGACAGGTCTAAAGAAATTGCAGCACAATAATCCTTAGCATCCAGTGCTTCAACAACGTCATTAAGAACCTTCAGTGAAGCAGTGGTTGTGCTGTGTTGTTTCCTGAAACCAGATTGATGTGGAGGTAAGATGTTAAATGAGTCCAGGTAATTTTTGATTTGAGAGTTTATCAGTTTTTCTAGAACCTTGGCTAAAATGCAGAGTTTAGAGATTGGTCAATAGTTGTTCAGTGAGGTGGGGTCTCCTCCCTTCAGCAAAGGAAGAACAAAGGCTGTTTTCCAAGTGTCTGGGATGGAGTTTTGTCTTGTGGAGAGATTGAAGATGTGGGTCACAGGGACTGTGATGATATGAGCAGCCAGCCTTAAGAAATAAGATGGAAGTTCATCTGGACCTGCAGATTATTTAGGATCAAGATCTTTTAACAGTTTATTGACCTCACTGACTGAGAATGGAGAAAAAGAGAAGCTGTGATTAACTGAGGATTGACTTGTAGGAGGGATTTGATTTGTAGAAGTTTGGTTATTAAGTGAAGTGGCTGATTTTCCATTAGTAACTGTGTCAAATAAAGAACTAGAAGCAACAAAATGTTTGTTGAAACAGTTCAGGATCTCGTGCTTATTTGACACAGGAGCAGAGTTAACGAGAAGTTGTGATGGGAGGTCAGATGATTTGGGGGGGGGGGGGGCTGAGAGAGATTTGATGGTTTTCCAGAAACTGTTAGGGTCATTTAGATTTTTGGAGGTCTGAGATAATAAATAGTTGCGTTTTGCTGCTTTGACAGCAGTTGTGCATTTATTCCTCATCTGTTGAAAACTCAACCAATCAGTGTCTGAGTCAGATTTTCTCACTGCGGCCCAAAGATGATCTTTCCTGTGCAGGAGGTCAGCTAGCTCTGGAGTAAACCAGGGGCTGTCTTGTCCCTTTATCTTTTTATCCTGAGGATAATAAAATATATATTGTCTTAACTGTAAAGCACTTTGGTCAGCTTTTGTTGTTTTTATGTGCTATATAAATAAATTGACATTGACATTGACATTAGGCAACATGAGATATTATTTGGGCAGCACGGTGGCGCAACTGGTAGAGCTGCTGCCTCTCAGCGAGCAGGTCCTTGGTTCAAACCCCGGTCCAGGGGCCTTTCTGGGTGGAGTTTGCATGTTCTCTCCGTGCATGCGTGGGTTTTCTCCGGGTACTCCGGTTTCCTCCCACAGACCAAAAACATGCATGTTAGACTGATTGGTAACTCTAAATTGTCCCTAGGTGTGAGTGAGAGAGTGAATGGTTGTTTGTCTCGTTTGTCTCTATGTGGCCCTGTGATGGACTTGCGACCTGTCCAGGGTGTACCCCGCCCCTCGCACAGTGATTGCTGGACATGGGCACCAGCGACCCCTGTGACCCAAAAATGGAATAAGCGGGTAAAGAAAATGGATGGATGGATGGATGGAGATATTATTCAGAATTATACATCAGTGATTCATAAACTGGACTAAAATATAGCTAAATATCTTCATTGAATACTGACACTGAGTTCATATGCTGTACTTACTATACAAATGTTGTTTTTTGTTTTGTCATAAATTACAACATCAAAATAAAGAAACTAGTGCCCGCCTCTAAATGGCCTCCCTCTCTTCCCTGAGAGTCATATGCATAATTGGTCTGTTAGCAAAATATTTCATGAACACTTCGGATTTTAAAGAAACTTTCAGAAAGTAATCAATGAAGGCACATCTTCATATTTTATTCCTGCACGTCATGTGTATTTGATGACTAGTGCTGCCCTCTGATGGCTGTTATGGTATTGCACATACAGAAATATAAATTAATAAATTTAGAGCATAAACCTGGCTCCCTGGACCTAATGTCTGTCATCATCGGACCTGTCTGACCCAGATGGAGATAAATATTTAGGGTTTGAAGCTGTGCTGTGGTGGTCCGGAGGGGTCAGAGGTCATTTGTTTGTTTATATCGCTCCCTTTTGTCCTCCATCACATGGGCTCAAAGCTCATAAAAGCTAATGACATACATGACATAAATAACAGATGACATCTGAGCTAAAAGGTCAAACTGATTTAATGTTCTTTATTTATTTATTTTTTATTATGTAACAGATGATAAAATACACAGTTCTTGACTTATACCATAAAATAATTGTGATACAGTGCGATGTGACAAAATTAGCAACATATTTAGTAAAACGTAAGTTTGTCTGAAAAAACTAAGTTCTCAATTTGAAAAGAAAAAAACTATATTGAAAATATAAACAATATGAAATTAAGCAGAGTTTAATAAGATCAATATCCTGAACTGCTTCCCTTCTAAAGGTACTGAGGTCAGTTGGCACTGAGAACAATCAGGATTGAGATTTTTGAATCATTTAGATAGAAGATTTATTTTATTTGAATGAATATAGAAAGGAATCCATTTTCTCAGAAACAGTGCAGCAGACTGTGCTGTCATGTGTCTCCTCTGCTTTAAATATTTGAACGGCTGCATTTGTATGGAGTGTACTGTGAAAATCTGAATTAGTTATGCTTAAAACTATTTATTCCAGCTTCAGTCTTTGGCTAACAGAGCATTGTTTTCACAACACAAGGATCTTCATGCTGCAGAGTTTCAGGTCAGGCAGTGCAGCTTCTGTTCCCTGAGTACACCGAGAGGCACCAAGTCCTACATTTGGAGATTAGTAGGATTTAAATGTGCATGCGATGGAAAATGTTATAAAAATCTGACATCCAAGTTTGTCTCCCTGTTTCTTTAAAACACGTTTAAGTAGAAATGTTTGATGTTTAAGTGAACAAAGAGGAAATGGGGCTTAATTTTAAGCTAAACTTTGGACATAAAGAGCAGAAACATCAAGTGTCTGGCTAATAATCAGCCTCAATTAATTGAAAAAGTGCAAACAGCATCCAATAAGTCCCTCATTTCCTAATTAACAGCCTGACAGCCTTTTTTTTAAATCAGCCTATCTGAATAAATTCAGGCTCAGCTGATCTCGAGTCTTTTTGACCTCCATTAAATTGCATAGTTTATCTTCCACATCCATGTTTGGATCTACTAAACCTCCTATGTGTTCAAGCTTGTGCAAAAGTGCATGTTCATGCAGCCATGACTTTTTCATTTTCCCATTTGAGGCACATGTCTCAGTCAGATTTGTCAGACGCTCTCGCATCTGTGAACGGGACCATCTTCCTCCCAGCTACAAACACCTCCACGATGTTACGATCATCACCTGTCAAACGACATACGAATTTAAAAAACTATACACAAGAAAAGTGTCTGAGTAAAAGTATTAAAAAATAAAACTCACCCAGGTTTAAGAACTTCTCCAAAAGGATCTGAAATTTAATTGATCATAAATTACTGGTGCACTGAAACCTGCAGTTCCTGCTTTTTATTTATTTGTGTTTTAAACAATATAAGATGTTGCCTCAGTACCTTTGGTGCATCAGACTGGATCAGATCGATGGGTCCACCTTTAGCTGCCACATTAACCCTTAAAGCATCAAAGTCTTTTCCCACTTCGAAGTTTCCTATTTGGTCATCCATGGATAAGGCTACGAACAGAAATAACATAACAAAAAGCTGATGTGCCATTATTTAAACTGTCTCTTTCTATTGAACCCATGTTAGTTATATACAATATATATCATCCGTATTTTAGTTTATATTACAACCTGTGAAATACTTATTCATACTAAATCATCCTACTTGCACCATTATATTCTACCATGTTGTTGTTTACTGTATTTCTTTTGAACCTTGTAAATATATTTCATTTTCACAGTTTGATAGCTTATTTTGTACATTAATTGTATGATTTAGTGTTTCTTGTTTTTTTTTATTTTATTTTATTTGTTTTTTATCAAGTCGAATCAGTTTTTCTCATCCTGAACATTTCATTATATAGATGACCTGTTATATGACAAAACAACAACAACACAAGATAACACAAAGTTCATGTTCAATAATCAAGGGAAAAAATCCAACAATGTTCAGTCAGGTCATCTGGAGGGTTTCTTTTTTTGCTGAGACGTTTCGTCCTTCATCCAAAGGACTTCTTCCATCTGAGGAGCCACCAAAAAAATTGATTTCCACAAAACAGCACGCTCCATAGTGGAAAAAAAACAGTTTTCTGGTGCTAAGATGGCCTTCAGTCAGTTTGTTTGTGGCTCCTCAGATTGAAGAAGTCCTATGGATGAAGGATGAAACGTCTCAGCATAAAAAGAAATCATCCAGATGACCTGACTGAACATTGTTAGATTTTTTTTCCTGGATTATTGAGCATGAACTTTGGTGTTTTGAACCACTTTGGCATGATTGTCTCAGAGGATTTGATGGGGGAGAGGGCGGGCCCCGGAGGCCATCTTAGCACCAGCAAACTGCTTTTTTCCTCTGCTGTTTTGTGGAAACCTGTTTGTTTGGTGGCTCCTCAGACTGAAGAAGTTCTTTGGATGGAGGACAAAACGTCTCAGCAAAAAATAAACCGTCTAGATCTGACTGAACAGTGTTGAACATAACATTTCTGCTGCCGCAGTTTGTTTAAAGATGATGATCAGATCAGATATTTAGGAGTTTCTACACTCTTAATCATGTTAAATCGAGTTGTAGAAACCCTGTATTGTAGCATAAAAATAGGATTCATCATACAGTTTATTGTCTTTATTAACCTAACAATCAGGACACATTGTCTCTTTGTTGTGTCCTGAATGCATCCGAGTTTAGACTTCAACTTCAAATTCTGATCAGATAATCAGAGATTCATTTAAAATTAAGGAAATTAGTAAAAAAAAAAACACATTGTATAATAAACACAACAAGACTAATGGAGTGGCTGAAGGTATAATTAATTTAGGTTTGCAGTTTTGGAGTAACGGCTGGTTTGTGGTGGGGTCGCACCTTGGCTTCCTCCCAGTGTGGCCAGTCTGAACACCTCCTCGAAGGACAGCGTGTTGTGTTCCGGGTCCTGGATCGTCAGGACTTTGGAGGCATCCAGAGTTTTTCTAACAGCATCGAGCACAGAGGATGAGTAGCCCCCGGCCACGTCTGACGCACCACCGCAAACAGAAAACAAACAGGGAACTGATTTGTTTTGTGAACTTGGGTGTTGAAAAGACAGTTTTATTTCTTTAAAGATTGTTTTTCTGATTTATATTAATTATCTAGAGAAAATAAACAGCAACAAAAGGTAAATCCCAAAGGTTTTAAAGTGGGAAAGAAAACCCACCTGTACCCAGTCCACACTTCACGTTGTGATTCAGGACATTTCGAACATTTAACAGTCCACTGCACAACCTGCATGGACAAAGAGATAGTAAAATTAACTACTGCGTGCACTAAAGTACATGTAATAACATCCTTCATGCAAACTTTTAAAACATTTGTACAGTATGTTGTATCTTTTACAGTCAGACCTTAACAATGACCATCACATGTGTAGGTTTTAAAATCTTCATTCTGCATCATCATCATTGATGTTTCAGAGAATTTGGACACACGTAGCAGTTCTGAGTAGAGACTTACGAGAAGTTGGAGTTGGGACAGTGGGACAAAGAGGCTCCTGTTTCCCTGAACAGATCCAGCTCTTTATCACTGAGGTGGCAGCCGTGGGCCATCACTGTCTGTGAATCATTCACAGCGCGAGTCTTATCAATTTCTGCCTGCATGAATGTCATCTGTCACTTTCTTTGCCCAGAGCCGTTTTAAAGTTCTCACCTTGTCAGTGAGAAGATTGCACTTGTGGTAGACGTCTGTGTACGACTCGGCGTCAGGAAACTGCTTCATTACAAGCTTCACTTCCTCTGTGTTTTCACTGATGTGACTCTGTCCAGGAAAGACAAAAGGTTAATTTTAGACAGTGAAGGTCAAAAATCTGAAATATCATCTGGCATGGTTGAGTCAGACACAGAGGACCTGACTCAACCATGGTAGATACCAAGACATCTGCAATATGAGTTGGTCTGGGTGGAAAGAGTCCTCTTGTTTGCCACGGTGAACTCACCTGGATGTGCAGGTTGTTATTCTTCGCTATCGCCCCCAGCTTGGAGAGCAGGTCCTCGGTGCAGGACGGAGCAAACCGTGGAGTCACCACCGGCTTCACCAGAGGGTACTGTCCCAACCAGGACCCCCACAGAAACAAACAGAAAACAATCGTGATCAGGCTCTTCTTGAGCCTTCTTCAGACCACTGGGCTACACATCCTTACCTTTTTGTTCAGGAGCTCTTTGATGAACCTTAGGGGAACAAAGAAAAGATTGAATTGTAGTTTTAACATCACCAGCTGTCACTGCACTTTAAACATGACTCAAAAAAATACAACATTTATAAGGATGAGATTATATCAAACTCAGATACATGCAAATAAAGTCAAATATTACACAACATCAGTGGTGTAGTCTACGCGATACGTGAGTATACGGAGTATGCCCACTAGAAAAACTTGAGCATTTCGGTAAACCCATGAAAAAGTACCCAATGATACATGACATATCATTAGACACGTGTCACTGATACGTTAAATACCAGCTAAACGCTTCCGTAACAATCTGTCTGTATGTAGCTTGTTTATTACATTCGCTTATCCAGTAAATTATTGTACAATTAATACTTCCGTACTTACTACTTAGTACTAGAACATGTTTTGCTTTGATACTCTTTTATACATTCTACATGTTTTTAATAGAAAGCCAACTGTTATAGAAAGTTTGTTGTATATTTATAAGCATCAGAGAAATTTTGAAATGTTCAATATGCTTAAAAATCTAAATAAATTGACGAGTACATTGTAATAACCAGTGTACTTTGGTTTCTAAGTACAGTATACCCAGTACAAAAATGTAGATTACGCTGCACAACATGCCTCATATTACAGTTAATATGAAGAATGTTCCTCGTTAGGAGAAAAACACTAAATTCTCCTAAGAGATTGAATAAAACTGCAAACTATATAATCTCCAGCACACATCAATGTAATCTGCTGAAGTTGTTGTCTTGTTTTTTTTAAATCTCACTCAGAGAAAACTCCCCTGCATCATTCTGTAGAGGGATCCTGGAGTCTGTCCTTCACAGGATGAGAGAAACACGAGACACACGCTTCAAATCAACGCTTCATATTCCTGGAGCGGGTCGAAACCAAAGAGTTTGCACGAGGATAACCAAACAGCGAAAGACCCGATCGGCTATTATTTGAACCCATACAAGTTGTATTCATGTCAATTATGACTTTTAAGTCTGAAACTCCTGATCTGAAATCAGAATTGAAGAAGACTTGAGGGTGAAAGGTAAAACATGCAGGACAAGAGGAAACTATTCATGATTCTATTCAAGCACTCAGGGTTTCATGTTTTGGATGGGAAACTAAAAAAATGGTACGAATAAATGTAGAAGGAACACGGGTGAACAATTTAGCTAAAGCTCACATTTATTGAACAACAATAGAGCAGTTTCTAAAACCCCTACTAAACCCGACTTTCCACAATGAATTAGTTAAAATCCTTGCATTACTTTACTTTATATATGCTTCCATTAGGTAAAGTTATTAAACAGCATGGGATAAATTTACATTGTTATGCTGATGACACATAATTATATTTGTCCATTAAACCCAATGAATCCAATCAGCTACTTAGACTACCAGCATGTCTTAAAGACATAAAAACCTGGATGACCCTTAATTTTCTCCTGTTGAACACAGACAAAACTGAGGTTTTGTTTTTTGGACCTGAGCACCTTAGGAATGAATTTTTCAGTCTTTCTCCCTCCTTAGATGACATTAATCTGTCCTCCAGCTCTAATGTTAAAAATCTTGGTGTTATTTTTGATCAGGACATGTCTTTTACCCCCCACATTAAAAACGTTACTAGAACTGCCTTCTTCCACCTGCGTAATATCACTAAAATTAGAAACATCTAAAAATGATGCAGAAAAACTGGTTCATGCATTTGTCACGTCTAGACTGGACTATTGCAATGGTTTATTATCTGGATGTCCAAATACGTCTTTAAAAAGTCTTCAGTTGATCCAAAATGCTGCTGCCAGAGTCTTAACTGGAGTTACTGGGAGAGATCATATCTCTCCAGTTTTAGTTTCTCTCTATTGGCTCCCTGTCAAATCCAGAATAGAATTCAAAATATTACTTCTAACCTACAAAGCTCTCAACAACCTAGCTCCATCTTTTATTACAGATCTTATTGTTCCATATTTTCCTAACAGAGCACTTCGCTCTCAGACTGCAGGTTTACTTGTGGTCCCTAGAATTTACAAAAACAGAATGGGAGGCAGATCTTTTGAGTTATCAGGCTCCTCTCTTGTGGAACCAACTTCCAATCTCTGTCTGTGAGGCTGACACATTATCCAGTTTTAAAACTAGGCTTAAGACGTTCCTTTTTGATAAATCCTATAGTTAGTTTCGGCTTGGGTTTCCTGAGCTGTCCCTTAGTTATGCTGCTATAGGCTTAGACTGCTGGAGGACAAACTGAATACACTTTTCACTCTACTACTGTCTTTACTTACTCTGCTCAACCTGTTTTGTATTTGTAATTATTTTTTCTATCCTTAACATGTGTGTTTGTTTTTTCCTTCCAGATACACCTGGACCTACACCTGGATCTACCATTCTATGTTTGTCTGTCTCTCCTTCCTGTCCTCTCAACAAGCCGGTCAAAGCAGATGGCCGCTTGTCCTGAGCCTGGTTCTGCTGGAGGTTTCTTCCTGTTAAAAGGGAGTTTTTCCTTTCCACTGTTACCACTGTGCTTGCTCAGGATGGGAGACTGCAACGAAGCCAAGATTCATCTTGTCTGCTGGATTCCTTAGATACAGAACTTTACTAATTGGCTTTTATGTATGTGAATGTTCCTGTAAAGTGCCCTGAGACAACTTTGTTGTGATTTGGTGCTATATAAATAAATTGAATTGAAATTGAATTGAATTTGATTAAAAAAAACAAACATAAAAAAACACTCTGTGTGTTGTTTTTTTTTTCTGGGTGTCGCTCTTCAAAAAGCCAAGAATTTTCACATCAAATCAGTTTTTTCACGTGAACGTCGATGAGAACAGCTGATACGCACCGGTGTGTCTCGTCTTCAGACTCCTGGGACGTTTCTTTGTAATGTTTGACAGAGCTGTTCCTGTCCATGCACACCTTCCCCACTAACGCACGCTGTCCAAAGTCATCTGCACATACGAGACATAAACGAGTTGAAAATGACCAAATGGGAATAACACACTGAATATTAGCAACACACGGCAGTTTTAGCTCAGGTATGATGTGTCTGTGAGGGCTGAGATCTATCCTTTAAATTAGAGAAATCTACAAGATGAAATTTTTATGTTGTAAGATTCAAAATGACACATTTCCTGTTGGAGACACAAGCGAAACAGAGAGAAGGGAACTGTTTGTGTCAAACTCAAGGCCCACAAACTAAATATGGCTCTTGTTAACTTATCTGGCCTCACAAGATAAGATTTAAAATGTAAAATATTTTAACTTTTTTCATTTTGCTTAAAAGAACTGATACTTAATTTAGTTCTCATGACAGCTGACTAACTTTGAAACAAAAAAAAAAGGTTTAATTTTTCAGTAATCTTCGATTTCTGATGCGGAAAGAGCAACAGAGAACGTCAAATGAGACCAATCTGCATGCAACCAAGAAAAGATGGTGGGCATCGACTGAAACTGGCCCCTAATTTATTTTGGCCTCTTATGTAACTGAGTTTGACATCAAGCAATTCCCTTATATATGATATGTAATGATGCAGATAAGCAGTGATACAACACATGCATGAGATCATTCAAGCAGTTCAGAAGCAGCATATATATTTTTTAACTTTTCATATTATCAAGCTCAAAAACTGTCCCCAAAACACAATAAGGTCATAGGCGTAGGCTGGAGGCGGGGCCTGGGGTCTGAGATGAGGCCTGAGGACCACAGCTACTTGCAGTAGCTCAGGGCCCGCATCAGCCCCCATTATAACAGCGATATGGACCAAAATTAATATCTCAATATTTTTAAGATAAATCGCGATATACGATATATATCTCGATATTCTTTTCTTTCCATAAAGTAATAACAAAAATATATTCCTGAGTCAAAGCTTTGTCCCAATTGTCACACAGGCACATTTATTAACAAACATCTGTAACTGTACAAAACAAATGTCTAATATATTAAATAATAATCCTCTTCAGCTGTGCCGCCTTCATTACGTTAGTAAGCGTGTGTGAAGCAATTTGACCTCTCTGTGGCTTCGAACATCTGCCAATTTGTCAACATCAACAAATTCATTATTTTTTTGCAGCAAATAATGAATTATTCTCAACAGGTAAAAAAAGATTGATAACATCTCAAACACTTCATTCTAATGAGACAATTCTGACTTGTTGCTTACTGAGATGCTACAAATAACAGACAATTAGGCAGAGATCTGTCTCGTGTGCTCCTGTTCTGACCACCTGGGATGAAGGAACTCTAAATAATCAGGCTGTGCTCAACAAGGTAAGCATGACGGAGCAAACAGGAGCAGGTCAGTCCAGGTTTATGTGTGCAGGGTTGATATAATGAGACCAAACATTCAGTGTCATGGAAAACAGCAAATCCTATTGATCAAATCCTTTTACAATGCTCCTACGTGAACAAATAATGGACATGAAGATTTTATTTTACGCTAAACTAATCAGAAAACTAAGTGTTTGGAAAATACTGAAGCTCACTACGCTTACGTGTAACAGTAACAGAACGGAGCAAAGGTGAGGGTTCAACGACTGACCTCGGTTACATAAAATGATCGCAGGAAGCTGCCAAACCCAGTGTTTGATCTGGCCTGTTTGCACCGCTACACGTTTATGTGAGCGCATGTTCAGCTCGTTATGCAACGTGACAGTGGGATGATAAGGACGAGGCATAAAGGTAAAGGACCGCTCTGCTCAGAGGAGAGGAAGAGCTGTGGACGACGAGCTGAAATATGTGTGATTAATCAGATGTTTTCCTCAGCTCGCTCAGACGGAGCATGTGAGGATCATCTCATTTTCATCTGTGACAAGAACAGCTTCAAGACGTCAGGAGCATTATATATATATATATATATATACATATATATATATAAAGATATTACAGTTTTAAGGTTTCTTCATGTTCTTGTTCAGCAAAGTTACTAAACGAAAAACTCACAAAAAAGGGGGACACTGATCTTTGTTTTCCTCAACTTTAGCTGAAAGCATCTGACAAAAGGTGTTGCAGTGATACAGTATGAGGAGAAACATGCGTGACCTTCAAATCACATTTACATACCTGTAAATAATATATATATTTTTTAAATCTAACGCACTTCAGTTGCTTAACCTCACTTAGTAGCTGACAGAAAAGGCTGATGAAGGCCAGGGCTGGAATTGCAGATTCACTTTTAGGTGCACGTGCGAGACATCTTACGTGCAATCCGAGCCAGCAGGAGAGAAGCGTCGGTGTGGATGGTGGCAAAGTAGCAGGCGGTGGTCGTTCCATTTCTCAGGGTTCTTCTCTGTAAACCAAAACCGATCTTTGTTACAGAATTCACAGTTAATTTAAACATTTTATGTCATTTTATGGTTTGCTCTTGGTGTGACAACTTGCACTTTTCAACACACAAAGCAGTTTTGTAAACTTTAAATGTGGATTGTTAATCCTTTTTATTATGAGAGTGCTCGCTGATCTCACCACCACTTTGGTGTAGACCTCCTGGGCGAACTTTAAGTCCTTGAAGCGTGACTCCACAGGGAAGGTGTAGGTGTTGAGCCACTGCAGTAAAGGCATGTCCAGTGCTGTGCCACAGTAGCTGTACTGGGAGGCATGGATGTGGGTGTCCACCAGCCCTGGCATGAAGAACTCACTGCAGAACAGCAAGCCAGAAAATATAGCTTGAACATATGCTTTGCTTTTAAGGAAAACCCGCCTGAGCTGATCCGTATAAAGACCTAACCTGCTGGAGTCATTTACTCACTGTTGGTCCAGCTGAGTCACTTCAGACGGGCTGAACCCAAACGTCTGAGACCATTTCTGCAGCTCCTTGCCTTCTCCAATGAAAGCAATCTGAAGGCAGAGGAAAACAGCCGAGTTGCAAATACTGTATTACAAGAGCAGTATCATGGCTGAGCACATTTACAGCAGCAATAAGTTTTGATACCAAGAACTTGTTTAATGATTAAGTTTAAGAGTTTCAGTCTGAACAAGCTTCCCTCACATAAACTTATTAAAAACCGCTAAACTCTTTTCTCCACATAGTAAATTATCTGTCGAATTAAAAAATTGGATTGAGTTATTTATTCTCCTCGCGGTCACAAAATAAATCCCTAAAAATAATGATCACATGATAAATAAAAGTTGATGAGCATGTTTAGTTTTTTCTTTTTTTTGTCGTCTTTCTATACTTTTTTTTTTTTACTTACATGGAATTTTATAATGCTGATTATAATGTTGACATTACTTTTTTATTATTATAACTCTTATATGAACAAGTCTTTAATTTATTCTACAGATTTCCTGATTTTTTTTTTCTTGCAGAGAGAGTTGTTAAAACAGAATGTTGCCACTGCTGTTTATGAAATACTCATATCAAGCTTGATTTTTTTTAAACTGGTGTTTAAAACTCAAAAAAGTCTAATTAAACTAAAGAACATTTATTTCTGCTTACTAACTGGGATCGTGTCTTTCTTTGTCTTTTGAGTTTATTACACAGCAACAGCTGAAAAGACATTTAACAAGGAACTCTCTTCAACTTAGAAAAAACACGTTTTTCATCTATGCCTATTATCAAAAGAAGAACAATTAAAAAATGTGTTTATAATAAAAGCTGAGAGAAGGAGACCCACCTTGCCCTTGTTGTCCACTCCCAGGAGCGCATCCTCCAGGACCTGCAGCGCTGTCTGAGGGGTCGAGTGGACAAATGTCCCCCTGAAGACAAACGAGGTGCGGGACGTTTCAGATGTCTCCATGTTCCCAACACCTCAGTCCAAACTCTGCGGGGAGATGCCACCTGCCGCATGCGGCTTTTATTCCTCTGATCACCGCCCACCCGGAGGCGCGCCTTCACCTGACCGCGAGGCTGCAGCCAATCAGAAGTTAAGGTGCGTGCGCGCAAATATTTGATTCATTCTCATGATTATGAATCATAAGTAGGGTAAACCAAAACGTTTCCAGTTTCGTAAGATGAGCCAGAATTAGAGGCCATTTATATATTTGTTTGAAAACTGACCCCAGATCAGCAGCTTCAGATCTATGAGATGAGCTGCAGGAGGCAGCCCCGCATCACTTTATTTATTTCAAAGATCAAATTATACTGTCGTATTTAAAACAATAAAACTAGTTTAATATCTTGTTGTTATATTCTGGTGGACCATCCATCCATTATTCTTACAGCTTCTTCCTTTTTCATGTCACAGGGGTCACTGGTATGGAACACCGAAATGCTCAAATTAAATAAATAAATGAAGCATTATGAAATAAGAAAAATGGGCTTATTTGTTTCATAATTGTGTTTTTCATGGCTTATTTATTTCATAATGACTCTTCAGCAGGATGACTTCAACTGTCAAGAGGGTTGGACCTGCACACCCACTGGTTCATCCTTCCTGTCATCCATTAGTTTTCCTGCTGCACTGCAGTGACTTACAAGACCCACAGTCATGAAGGATGACAGAGTTGCATGAACTTTGTTCAGCTCAGGTAACTTTAGCAGATCAAATTGAGAGGATTACTTTCTCAGAAGATACAGGTGTCTTGACAAAAAGTGATGGACTGAAAAAAATTGATTGGCACTGTGGGAACGTGCACGAGAGGACTTGCTGTTTTAGTTCTTCGAATTTAACAAGATTAACTCGTAATAACAATTTGGCTCTAAATTATAGCAAAGGTGTGTCTCCGTTTACTTTTACCTTAATAAATGCACTTTAATGGTAAAAAAAAAAGAGCTTAATATATATTATTGTTAATATATTATTATATCAGAATAAGCTTTATTGTCATTGTACCAAAATACAACAAAACTATGTTTGTAGTCGTCCAAAGATGGGCAGAGTGCACGTAGCTGCTGCTACGGGAGCGCGGCCTCTTATTCTTTTCAGAATACTTTTGTTTAGATGAGAAAAGAGGAAGAAAACATGAGGAGAGAAGGTCTAAAAAAGATCTCTCACACCATGTCCTAGACAGGACACGGGCTGAAGCATAAAATGGCCCATATTGCCCATAAGCATCACATCGATTGTGAAGGGGACGTGTCCCCTTATATAAAAAAAATATGAATTGGGACCCCCCCCCCCACACATTTACCATGAAATATTAGTTCACCCAGCACTGTTTATAGTTCTTCATGAACAAATTCATTCCACTTGATAAAAAGGAGATTTTTTTTCATTCAACCTTTATTTATACAGATTAATCCCATTGAGCCTCGGGGACTCAAATGAGATTTTAACAAAGTGATGACAACAGTGGATAACAAAGACAACAATAGACAAGATGCATAAAAATTGAGAATAAGAAGTGAAAATAAAATGGTATTAAAAATGTAACAACAACAAAAAAACAGCTAGGTTGTGTAGAAAACTAAAAACAGGAACATGTCGTTGGTTTTTGCCATGAACTTAGCAGATGTTTGAAGCCACTTAGAGAGGTCAATGTCGAGAGCTTCAGATCTTTTTGCAAGATATTCCAGGAAACAGGAACGGAGTAGAAGGCCCGTTTGTCTAGTTCAGTCCGCACTGAGGGAACACTGCAGGTAATAATGCTGAGAGCGCACGCTGTAGCTGCACTCACGCAGTGACACGTAGGAGATGAAGGCAGCAGACCAAGAAGTGATTTAAAGATGAAAATGTACCAGTGAGAGTCTGCTTGAAGTTAATGATGACCAGAATACCTAAACCACTAAAAGTCCACTTTCCCTGGTTACCAACACACCACATGCAGTGTTTCTCCTCAGTCACTGGACTTGACAGGGCACTCATCTCTTTGGGGGTGTTGTGGACAGGATGGGAGGGAGGCACCTCGGTGTTGGCCGTCGCTTTCTTAACGCTAAGTTAGTGCTAGCAGTTGTTGTCATTAGGATCTGTGAGAAAGTACCATCTTAGCTAGAGCATCTGACTGTATTGCACACCGCTAACTTAGCGCAGACATCTTGTTGTGCTCTCTAAAATAGTTATTGAATCGTTTACTTATGTAGATAAACGTAATGATTAACTATCCATTAAAATACACAAGAATGCAGGAAATGGAATCAACTTTATTCAAAATTTTATGGGGGAGGACCTCCAGCCCCCCACACACACTACAAATGCTTCCAATGGAAATGATTTTGCCTTTATGTTAAAACAAAAACATCTCCTGAAAACACCAGATGGGCTTTATTAAAGCTTGATGTTGCACATCTACAATTGACTTCTGGAATCTACTTGATTTCAGACGGCTGTTGCAGCCATGTGAGCTTCAAAAGGCACATCAGTGGGTTCAGCTTCGTTTTACAGGTATTGAGATATTTGGTGTGGTAGTAGTAGTCATTTACAACTCTTAATCTGTGCGCTGACATCTCGCATGAGATCATGCTTAATGTCGAGTTTTAAGTTTGACCAAAACAGATTGAATTCTAATTTCTTATCATGGACATTGTAGTTTAAAATGTTGGCAGGAAAGTGTAGGTATCTAGGCGTGTTCACCAGCCTTGGCAGGATGGAGGAAGGCCTCGTCCTCAGTAATGAGGCTGTTGCTTCGGTCAGTCGTGAGGAAGATTGAGTTGAATCGAAAAGTAAAGCTCTCAATTTACTGGTCTGTCTACGTTTCAATGAGTTGTATAAAATACCTTCATTATTTAATCAACAAATATGGCCAATATTAAGACTTTTAAGACTAAATTTTGAAATACTTATCCCAATTGTCCAACTGACTTTTATTAAAGAAGATGTAAGACTGCTTTGGTTTCAGTCATGAGTGAATTAGAACGTGATCCAAGTTCACATCAGGGTAATAAGTGAAAGGCAACCCCACGAGATCCATGACTAATACATGCATTTGTCACAATTAGAACGCTGATGGGGAAAACGCACTTTATACATTTAACAGTTTGATATGATCAGGATCACATGACAGATAATTAAAACAATTTGCACTTTGTTCTAAGACGTGTGATCACACTCATTACCAACTGGCCCAAAACACAGTGAGCACATATTAAAACTATAGTTCTATAAATTTAAGTTGATGCTGAAATATGAAACATTAACAAGTTAGTCAGCAACAAAATATATACCGACACATTTTCTTGTGGTTGATGTTATTCTTTGAGAGTGAGTATGTTTCTGTATTTATAATAGTAAATGTTTTAACATTTACTATAGTTGCTTTTTAATCATAAAACATGATGAAATACTGGTGCAAATAAAGTGCACTTTCCATAATGATGTGTGGAGCGATGAAATGAAACTTAAGGATAAACAAAAAAAAAAATGACTTGGTTTGTCCTTCTATGGACTTTATTTCTCTTCAAATATCAGCTACATCAACAAATCACATGAAGTTACCTTCTGCGTTTTGACTACAAAATTTGTTTCAAACAAATTTAATAATTAACAACCGGCACATCTGGAAATGCGACAGATTTCTTTTGGGCCCAAGTTTCTGTTAGTGATCTTCCTCGTTCTCAGAAGCAGCACAGTCATCATCATCGTAGTCATCATCACTGTACAAATCATTTATGCGTTCCTCCTCTTGTTTGTGCCCTTTCTTTCTCGGCTCCTCTTCTTCCTCTTGCTTGTCCAATTGTGAGTTAACCCTGGAAAAAAGTTTTAATGAGTGTATCAGTTTTAGCAAGAGCAGTGGAAGGGAGTCTGGAAATGTCCCCCCCCCCCCCACCATGTTAATACATTAATAAAGAAATAAAATAATTCCTGTATAAAATGTAGTATGTTGATGATCTTCAACATTGAGGGATCTGAATAGTGAATGTTTGTAGTTTTTGAGATGTGTGTCTAGATTGGAGGAACGCAAATAGTCCTCACCCCGATAGTCGCTAAATGCTTCGAAAAACTGGTCATGACCCACATCAGTCTGCCCCTCGTCAGAGACGGGCAGAGTGAGCGGGGTGGATTGGGCGCGGCTGGCCGGGGTCGAGCTGCCTGTTTTGGGTTCAGCGAGAGGAGCAGACCGCTGAAGACACGGAGATCGAATGTCCAATGTAAAACTAACTTTGTAGGAAGAGAGCCACCTGCATCATGAAGGACCCCACTCACACTGCATACACACTTTTTGCCCCACTCCCCTCAGGAAGGAGGTTTAAGCCCCCAGTATACTCCCGCGTATGTCCGTTCACGCGTACATACGCGTGTACTGTACGCAGAGGGTTCAGACTCGAGCGTACACCCTGAGCAGCAGCAGAGCAGTTTCACAGACAAGGGGCTTTTTACCTTCGGGACAAATTGAGGTCGCCGATTTGGTCATTTGCTGACACGCCTACTGGATTGATTGACAGGTCCAAAAAAAAAAAAAACGAGCGCTGGCAGCCTCAGCGGTGTTCTGTGTTTATATGTTGTTAATAAAAAGATCTAAAAAAAAAAGAAGGAAAAAAAAAAAAACAGGGAGCGCTAGCTCTGCAGCCCATACATCAAACCAGCCCACCAGGAAATCTCCAGACCCTCCCGCAGCCATGCTGGACCTGAGTTTAATTCGCTCGTGACAAATTCCTTCATTTCTCACCATTTCAGTCATGAAATCAACGGAGGAGGAAGAGATTATTTGCCTCTTGGCAAAAAAAATACAGAAGAAAAGGTCAGATCAGGGACGAAGAAGGGGAATTTAATACATTGGTGTCGCATACAAAACAGTCCGTCGCTGGGCAGTTTATTGTGCGACACCGCGTACGCGTATGTGGTTGTAAAAATTGAGCTTTGCACGGACATGCCCTGGGGGGTACGCTCGTACCTCTGCGTACGTACGTGTGTACCTCCGCGTATGGACATACGCGGGAGTATACTGGGGGCTTAAGGAGCATTAGTGTAGAACCACTAGACTGAGTAACAGCTTCTACCCTGAGGCTGATCATGAATCTCTAACCAGGATAATCACTGTGAAAACAATCACATCATGTTACTTAGGGATGCACGATATATACGTCACACGGTAGAAACGATAGACATATAGCCTATGATATAGATCTGTATTCTACCAGCTAACCACAGTAATGCTGTGTCTGATGTAAAATCAGAGTTGTCAGATTTAGTAATTAATTGTTTTAGTTGAAAATTGTGCGTAAATGGTGTTAAAGTCCTCTCTTCGAGAGCTAAGTAGCGAAGCTACAAGCTAACTACGGCCGGCTTGCCATACTCGTATTCGGATGCATGCACAAAACACTGTGTTCCGTCAAAAGTTTAATTTTTCCCCGTCGAAAGTTTGTTGTTAAGCTTTAGAGAGTGCATTTGAGCTAAAAAAAAAAAAAAAAAGGTTAAACCTGCTCTCTGATATGTGAAAATAACCTTGCGTTGTGTGATTTTACTGCGAGACCGTCTGTTTAAAGCCACAAAGGAAACTGGTCGCCATTTTGTGTCAGCTCTCCTTAAAGCGGAAGGAGATGCCCACTAGAGGGTTGGAGGGTGAAGTGTTTTCAGTGTAAAATGCTGCTCTGTTGCTGTTCATTTCTTAAGTGAGAATAATGGAAACTGTTAAGAGTTAACGACATATACTTTTGTTTAAAACAAATGGCTAAAACTACATTTGATAATTTTTGCACTGTTTTGCACTACAAGAAAGAAGCCTAATACTTGATTTGTTAATTATTTACAAACTCTATGGACCTAGTAGTGGAATTTTCTTAACTGAGATTATTTTGTGGTATAGTAGTTTTCAAAATAAATTATGGCAAAAAGACACCCTATGCTTTTTTTCCCCCACACCTTATTGCAAGTTTTACACAAAAAACATATTGTGATATATATCGTGACTGCCACCCATCACAATACATATTGTGATATGAATTTTATCCCCTAACGCACATCCTTAATGTTGCTGCTGATCTATTTCATGTTGCTGTGTTCATTCGTACTCATCTGCTCAGACAGACTCATGTTCATGCTGCTGTTTGGCGTATTGTTTTTGTGCTACTAGCTTAGTGTATTTTTATTAACGTTGTTCTTAGTTCATATCTTAAATCTTATTACTGTTTTTCTTTTACATTTTAATACTTTTGTTGGATGTAACTGGAACCCTGTTTACACAATTTCATTCCACCCACATGTACCTCATGTGGTGGAATGACAAATAATCTTGAAGTAAACCTCAATGTTTTTGGTGCAAGATTATCAAGTACGGTAGATAGGAGTTACCTGTTGTAAAAGAATAGAGGTGAGTAGAGGGAGCAATTTTATCCACCAGTGATAAGGGCACCAGTGACTGTCATGACCCGGAAAGAAAGAAAGAAAAAGTAAGAATGAAAGAAAGAAGGAAAAAGTAAGAAAGAAAGAAAGGAGGGATCGACCGACCGACCAACCGTCCTACCTACCTAGCACCCACCCATCTATCCATCAATCTAACGATGAAGTTAATGATGACCAGTTGACCAATGAATACAGGGTGCAGTGATGGGTATGGTAGTTATAGTCAGTTATGAATCTTAGCCCGCCGTGGTAGACAACATCCAACATCTGCAAGGTGCTTGCAGGAGCATTAATGTAAATAATGTCACTGTAATAATAATATCAACCAAGATTCCCAAGTATTTGTAAGAATCAACAAACAATAGGAACACCATTTGTAGATAGTAGGGCACTGGCTGGTCTTCCTGTGTGGCATTTGCGGTGGGGGTGCTGTGTGTGTGGGGGGGTGCGTAGGTGGCGTGCTGGGGCGTCTCTGGGCCTATGGTGCGGGGCTCTTGATGTGAGAGCCGGCCCTCCTCAGCTGCAGCTCCCTGCTGCTCTGCCCCTTGGGCTGGGGCCGGCCTGTGGTCGCTGTCAGGTAGATGGTGCATGCGGTCGGCCCGACAGAGATTCTGTTGGGCTTTCTGTGTGTGCCTGTTGGTTGCTCAGGTTGGGTTTTTGGTGGTCCCCCCTCTCTTAGATCAATTTGGGCCCCGCGTTTGGTGTGGGGCCCACACCCCTGGTCGTGCCCCCCTTTGGCGGGGGGCCCCCTTGCCGCCGGTGCATTGGTGGCTCTCGGCGTCTGGGCTGGGTGGTGGGGTGTACGTCGGTCCGCCCTGGTTGCTGCCTGGCGGGGCCTGGGTGCCCTGGCTCTGTCGGGGCTCTGCTGGGGGGCGGTATGGCCTCGGGGCTTGGTGTCCATGGCCGGATCTACTTGGGGGGGGGGGGGCATGGGTTGCTGGCCGGACCTGTGGGCTCGTCGCTGCAGCTTCCTGGAGGCTCTGCATTGTGGTGGCTGGGGTCACCCGGTTCTTTCCTCTGCTCCTCTCTGGGGGGGAGCGGTTCTCCCTGTTGGGAGACTCCTGGGGCTCCGGGCCTGTGGGCCGCTGTGTGTCTGTGGCTCCGGTCCTCCCTATGTTGCCATTGTGTCCTGGGGGGGCGGGTCTGTGGGCCCCCGCGTCCACTATTGGGCATTCTTTTGGAGAAATCTGGTGGTGGCGGGCGTGCTTGCGCGGGTGTTTGGATTCAGGTGCTTTGACAGATGCACGCTAGGTTGGGTAGTGGTGGAAGCTAGATGATTCCTTGTGCCATGTCGAATGTTTCATGGTGATATTGTGGGTGGCATTGTGCTGTGCATGTTGTTTTGTCGTGGTGGTCTCTCGTTTTATCTATGTCTCTTTTATCTATTTATTTTTTCTTCTTTCTTCTCTTTCTTTAAAAAAAAAATTGAGCGATGATGATAAGTTCATTGAAACACTTCACAATGTTTCTACACTTAAACTGAGCTAAAAAAAAAAAAAATAGGAACACCATTTGTAGATAAGATATAAGAAAGGACTGCTGGCATCAACCTCATGTTTGAAAACAACATCCCTTTGGTTTTATCAGCATTTAGCACCAATCTGAGACAGAACAAGTCTGAATGAATGATGTTGGGGTCACTGGTGCCCATGTCAAGCTGTCACAGTGCAAGAAGCTGGGTACACCGTGGATAGGCCCAAGTCCATCACAGAACCACATAGAGACAAACAATCATTCACTCTCTCACTCACACCTGGGGACAATTTAGAGTTACCAATCAGGCTAACATGCATTTTTTTTGCATGTGGGAGGAAACCGGAGTACCCAGAGAAAACCCACGCATGCACAGAGAAACATGCAAACTCCACGCAGAAAAGTCCCCAGCTGAGATGAGTGACTTGTATGGGAGCAGATGATGGGGGTTAAAGGCCTTGCTCAAAGGCCCAGAGTGGGTCAAATGAGGGTGGAGGCAGGTGTGGGTGTTTCATCTTTTCCACCCACATTTAAGGTTGTCAGTCTGGGGAGTTGAACCTGCGACTTTCCGATCACAGGCCCATCTTCTCTAACCTCTGCGCCACCACTCCTCAAGGATACAACTTATATATATATAACTTGTATATACTTGTACTTATGTTAATCATATATATGGTGTAATGATTAGTATATACATATAGATATGTAATGTCGTTTTTTTCAGGATGCAGTACAAAAATAGAAAATTGAATCAGTTTAAATATCTTGCAATGTAACTTTTTGTCCACAAGATGGTAGGATGAGGTAAGAATTTCCTAAAAGTTTTGCATTTGCAAATGAAGAAAGTCAGACATTATCTTTATGTCATTTAACAGGTGTACAAAAAATGCTTAGTTATTTGGCTCTGTGATTCCATACAAATAATATCCTTAAATATAGATGAGTTTTGTAAAAGTAAGCAGAAAATTCAACATAAAACTCGAGAAACTTTCCACTTACGAAACAACAACGTCCTCTTTCTTCCCACACTTGCAGCAGAGCTCCAGCTGAAGCGAACAGGGCTTACAGACTATGTGGTATGCATCTTTTACTGTCTTTTGAGAGCACTTTACACTGCAGAAAGAAAACACATCAATAATTATGAGGAACATTCAAATAAAAACATTAAGTTTTTAGTTTGTTTTGTATTTAACGTTCAAGTTAATAAAGTACCAATCATAGCTACTCACAGTAAAAAGCACTCTTGCTTTTATTTTAAAGTACGGTGTATTTTATTGTTGTGCAAAAAGATCAGACAAATGCATCCAATATGCCAGATCATAAGACATGAGGGGTAATCATACTAATGGTATGAACAAGTAACAAATCGTACTCACCATTTTTTGGGCTGTGCTAAGGGTTTATATTTATTATACTTGACTTTCCACTCAATAACTCCTTTACAGTGTTGACAAAGCCCATCGTGGACCTTTGATTTTGCTTTCTGTGGTTAGGACAAGCAGAGGCAATGGGGAATTCTTTTTATAGTAATAAGCAAGTAGAACAAGAAATGTCAAAACAAAATGTTTATTGTGAAAGTAAATGTATCATCCATAGTATGGATTTGCAAGTAGGTAAACAGTCAATACAGTAAAGCAGAAGCTACACTAATAAACAGTACTAACACAGTACACTACACATACTACTTGTTTGTGAGAGCTTAGCTTACACACCTTTACTTGAACAGTAGCTCCGTATTTGTCGTTTTTGAAGGCAGTTGCGTTTTGATACTTCTGTCCTCGTGATCTGGATACATTTCCTTTTTGAGAACTCATCCTACTTTTTTTTTATGTTTTATACTTTTTAGGCTACACAAGTCCAACACGCACACGAGCAAAGTAAGAAACAAGCTAACCCGGAAACGGTTCGAGGACGTCATGAAACGTCATCACGGGAAAAAAAAAGGTCAGCACATTTTATAATAATGTTCTTTACATGAATGAAAATGTGCGTATTTTAGATTAGGATTGGTTCTTGTATCTTAAAAACAAGAAAATCTTACTCGTTGTACAAACTTTATTGTATTTATTTATTTATTTAGCGTTCCTTTTCTTCTTCTTGGTTTTTATTTGTAGACGATAATTTGGTGTCATACCGCCACCTGCTGGTTAGGAGTTGGAACTGGAATGACGCTTAAAGAAAGTGAGTAAAAGCTTTCAAACAAACGAGTCTGTTTCAGGTATCGTAATAAAATTTTAGTTCTGTCAGATTTTGGATTCCCCTGTAACAATTCAATATACCTAGCCTTACTTTCATTTTAGTGAGACTATTAATCAGTTTAATTCTTTCACATCTGTATTTCTGACTGCAATAAAACATGTTCTACATCCACACATTTACCTGTATTATGTTTTCCTGTTATGAATAATGTTTTGTTTAATCCTGTGTGTCCAAATCTAAGAAATAATATAATCGTTTCATCCATCCTGTTTTTTTCCAGCACTCCTCTTTTCTCCTGCTTTCGTTGAATTCAATAAAACCATAGACCTTTCCTTTCTTCTTTCCGTTGTTTTATCTTTCCTTCATTTTGTTTTGAAATGCTTTTTGCTTCTGCTCGACTGAATTTTAAATCTCTTTCAACTGATATGTTTCCGGTAGTGTCTTTTGCAACTCTTTCTACTATTTTAATTTCCTCTTATTCTAATATGAGCTGGTACCCATACAAACATAATGATTAAACCTATCATTTTAATTCAGCACAGTGTCTGTTGTATTACCGTCAATATGTCTGGTCTATTTTCTGAAAAACTATTTATTTAATTGATTAAAGATTAACTGGATCAAACTATTGATCTGAGTGGTTTATTATCTTCAATCCGCTCAGTAGCGCATAATGATTGCTGGATATGGGCACCGGTGACCCCCGCGACCCAAAAAGGAAGAAGCGGGTAAAAGATAATGGCTGGATGGATTTTCCTCCTTACTGTCACTCCAAACCCAGGAAGAATGAATGCTGCCCTGACCAGATCTGCTGTTTCCTTGGATACATGTATTTTTTACATATCCATAATATTGATAATGCTTTCTATAACTGCATTTGAGTTTAATTTTTTTTCTTTGTTGCCTAATAATTTTAGATCTACTTTTGGGTGTGTGAGTATCAGTGCATGCATGGATTGGTAGTGGTACTGTTGGGCTGACATTAATATTATCTATTTGACTTATAGTTTTCTGATTTATGATCCAGTAAAAGCTTTTTGCACATTTTTTGTCTTCTTTCCAGCATGGTTTTAATACCTCCTGTGTTGGATGTTTCTGATCATGACCTTTTAGTTTTGTCCAGTAGTTTAAAGATAACTGATCTCTTCTGATTTTAATGGTGGTTCTTCTATTTCTACTAATATCGATCCTGTGGGTGTTGTAATAATTCTCAATGCCTGACAGTGAATGTCATATAACTTTTCTAAATATGTATTTGAAGCTTAATTATAAACAACATTTTCATCAACTAATATTGATCTGATTAATCCTGTGTAAATGGTCCTCAGTGTCTTCCTGTTGAACACCTCATTGTTTTTTATCTTTATCAATAACTTTTTGAATGTGTACTGTCCATATTATTCTCTTATCAAACCAGATTTCAAGACATTTAAATAGTTTCACTCTTGTGAGATCTTGTTCATACAACCTAAGTTTTATTTATTTATATATATATATATATATATATATATATATATATATATATATATATATATATATATA
>NC_056505.1:25906231-25925547 GCF_014905685.2 Nematolebias whitei | reverse complement strand
ATATATATATATATATATATATATAGATATAGATATAGATAGATAGATAATTATTGTGAAAAATACTATTTTGGTATTTTCTTCTGAAAATTTAAATCCCCATTTATATGACCACTTTCTAACATCCGTAATGTTTTTCTGTACTTTTTAATAATAAACTTTAAACTTTTCCCTCTTATCATAAAGCCCCATCATCAGCAAATAATGATCGTTCCATCCCGCTTTCTATATCATTAAACAAATCGTTGATCATTCTTCTTCTTCTTTCAGCTTTTCCCTCTTCAGGGGTCGCCACAGCGAGTCATCCATCTCACTCTGTCCTCTGCATCCTATGTCCTCACTCCAACTACCTCCATGTCCTCTCTAACTGCCTCCATATATCTCCTCTTTGTCTTTTTCCTGGAAGCTGCATTTCTAACATCCTTCTACCAATATACCCACTGTCCCTCCTCTTGACATGTCCAAACCATCTCAGTCTGGCCTCTCTAACTTTATCTCCCAGTTGTTCAACCTGGGCTGTACTTCTGATGATATCATTCCTAATCTTATCCAGCCTTGTCACTCCTAAGAAGAACCTCAACATCTTCATTTCCACCACTTCCAGTTCTTTCTCCTGTCTTTTTGTCAATGCCACTGTCTCCAGGCCATACAACATAGCTGGTCTCACCACTGTCTTGTAAACTTTTCTTTTGACATTTGCTGACCCCCTTTTGTCCCAAATCACTCCTGAAACTTTTCTCCATCCATTCCATCCTGCCTGGACTCTTTTTTTTTTTTTTACCTCTTTACCACATTCCCCATGGACAGTGGACCACAAGTACTTGAAGTCCTGCACCTTTGACCTCTGCTCCTTGTAGCCTCATTGTTTCAGCTGTCCCCCTCTCAGTTACACACATGTACTCTGTCTTACGACTTATTCATTCCTCTTCTTTCAAGTGCATACCTCCACCTCTTCAAGTTCTCTTCCACCTGTTCCCTGTTCTCACCACTAGATCACAATGTCATCTGCAAATAGGGGGATTCCTGCCTGACCTCATCTGTTAGTCGGTCCATCATCAGAGCAAACAAGAAGGGGCTCAGAGCCAAACCTTGATGTAATCCCATCTCCACCTTGAAGTTATCTGTCACTACACAGAACACCTCACCACTTTCCTGCTGTCCTCATACATGTCCTGTACCAGTCTAACACACTTCTCTGCCACTCCAGATTTCCTCATGCAATACCACGTCTCCTCTCTCGGCACCCTGTTATATGCTTTTTCTAGATCCACAAAAACACAAAGGAGTTCTTTCTGAACCTCTTTGTACTTCTCCATTAGCATCCTCAAAACAAAGATGGCATCTGTGGTGCTTTCTCTTGGCATGAAACCATGCTGCTGCTCACAAATAGTCACCTCTCGTTTAAGTCTATAGTTTCCACAACACTCTCCCAGATCTTCATTGTGTGACTCATCAACTCAATTCCCCTGTAGTTGCTACAACTCTGTACATCACCATTGTCTTTAAAAATGGGCACCAGCACACTTCTTCTCCATTTCTTTGGTATTTTTTCACCCTCAAATATGCCATTGAATATTTGAGTCAAAAACCTCACTGCCATCTCTCCGAAACATTTCCATACATCCACTGGTCATCAGGTCCTACTGCCTTCCCCTTCCTCATTTTTTTGTGAGCTTTCTGGACTTTACCCTCACTAATCTTTCCCACTTACTGGTCCACAGTTTTTATGACCACTACTTTTCTTTCTCTTTCATTCTCTTCATTCAATAGCTCCTCAAAGTACTCCTTCCATCTTCCTGTCACACTCTTCTCACTTGTTAAAACATTACAATTCCTGTCTTTAACAAGCCTAACCTGCTGCACATCCTTTCCAGCCTGATCCTACTGTCTCACCAATCAGTACAAGTCCTTGTAGCCCTCTTTAGTGTCCAGCCTCCCATTTAACTCATCATACGCCGCTTGGCCTTACTACCTATATCGTTGATCATTACAGAAAAATAACTCAGTATGCTTCCTTGTGGTGTCCCGTTTTCTATGTAATATTTACATGAATAGTTTTTATTCTGTTCTCATCTGCATTTGTCTTTTGGACAGAAACTCTTTTATCTATTTAAATATTCTACCTGTGGTGCCCTTTTTCCCTTCTGTTTAATAAGTGAAGCTTCTCTCCACATCATACACTTTTTTATGATGGCATTCTCTCTTCCTATTTTTCCTTCTTCATTATTATTATTATTATTATTTGAACTATGAATTTTAATAAAAGCTTTAGCCATAATTTGTACTTACTTCCATAGATAACTGGATATGACGTCACTCACTAAGAGAAACGCCTTCTGACAGCGCTGATTGGGCCGGTTGATCAGTAGTACTTCCTGATTGGCTGAAGCGTACGTCAATAAAAACATCAGGCGTCAACTCTGCGGCGTTCGATGAAGAACCACCCCGACGTTCTCCAAACAATCCACAATTGGTTCATAAAGCTGGCAGCCGACGCCTCTTCCTCCTCGGTAAAATATCCATAACGAAAGCGTCCTGTGTTCAGCGGAAAAAAGAAGACTTCTTGGAGGGGACATTATTACTCATGTCGCCGATGAGCTGTACAGACCGGAACCGTGTGATGAAATCGCTCCTGTTATCATTCTGGTCCATATGCTGAGAAGTCCGCGGGGAAGAAAGGAGGAAACGACTGAAGAGCTTGTTGTTGTGTTCGGACGGAGGTATAACCAACAGGACACAGAACCGAGGAGAAAATCTGCCGCCGAGGATAGTCCCGACAATTTCTTGGCGTCGAACAGAAAATAAATTAGTTGAGTTGGTGCGAAAAGAACTCCAGACTGCGACATTGTCACCTTTTTTTTTTTTAAAACGAGGAAAAGGGGAAAACCAGCCAGCCGCGGTACAGGTAACACCGGCTTTATTTCTGTCTAGTTTTGAGCAGCTTATCCAGAAAACGAACCGCCTAAAATCATTGTAATCTCACTGAACCCGTAGACATTCCGCTGATTTATTTTATTTCGTGGACTGTGGGAAACATCAGCTTCAAGTGTTGCTGCGACAGACTCCTTCAGGATGCTGCTTCAGCAAGACGCTGAAATAGCATCATACATCCTGTGAGAGGACACTTCTAATCTCGAGTAGCTTGAAACAGTCCTAATCATCACTGTCACAGCCAGGTGTTCATGTCGACCTGCTTCATCAAGCAATTAAGCAGAGGCGAAAGCACGTGCGTCCAATTAAGAGCCCAACAGGAAGCAGTGATCAATTATTTGAAGGTTGTTTTTAGGATTAAATTATTTCAATAATGTCTCCTTTTTTATAGGATTGTTGAAAATTATATATGTTCAGATGAAGACAGTATATTTGTGCCCTTACATTAAAGAAAGGAGGGAAAATCCAGTGGTCACTGAAACAACCAAACACTGGCTAAACTAATAAAAAATACTGGAAATAAACTGACAGTCGGTCATTGCTTTTAAATTTTGGTTCAACAAATTTGTTAAAACAAAAAAACCAGCAATGAAACAAGAAAAATGATACCCTGAACGTATTTGTCAGAGGTGATCGAGTGATTTCTGTAGCTTGGACACTTTGGCACCTCTCCACAAGTATTTTGGCCCACTTCTCATGAGAAACATGATCTAGCCATCTTAAGGGTTTCTTGTCTTCCACAGCTGTTCAACAGGATTTACATCAGGGCTCAGAAGGCCGCTTCATAATACTCCAGTGTTTTGTTGAGTCATTTGTGTTTTGGATCATTCGCCTGTTGGAGAACCCTGACCTGTGACCGAGACCAACTTTCTGACCCTTGGCAGCACAGTTCACTACAGAATGCCTCCATAGTCTTCTCGCACACATTACACCTTGTTAGCCCCACAACATAAGTAGGCCTCCTCAATGTTTCTCTTCTTTTATTTACTAGTTTCATTTTTGTGTCAGTCTGGAGCTGATGGGACTTGTCGAAGTTCCAGTTCTGTCTCATCTGTCCAAAGGACATAATCCCATAAGCTTTGAGGCTTGTTCATAGTCAGAGATTCTTTATTGTCATTCATGTGGTACATGTGGTGGAGCGAAATTATGTACACAGGGTCCCAGTTACATCCAACAATAAAATGTATAAGAAAAACAGTAATAACATCTAAGATATGAACCAAGAAAAACATCAACTAAATATGTTAATATGCATTTTGGTGAATTTAATTCTGTTTTGTTTCTAATTTGCTTTCAATTTCAACATGGCGTTAGTATTTTCCATTAGGCATCAAACAGATTGTGCAATCTGAGACAGATGTTGACCTTGGAGTTCACCTCTGATTTATTTGGAACTTGTTCTGAGCTCTTTGGTTGCCATTTATATTTTCAGTCTCCTTAATTTATCATGGATTTTCCTCTTGTGGCCACGTCCAGGGAGGTTGGCTAGAGTCCCATAGACTTTTGAATAATGGTGATGGGTCTAAATTACTTAGAGCTGCTGCTGCTTCATTAATAACTCAATGGAGTCAAAATAGTCGGCCCCTTCTGGACTTGAGCTGGTTCCCAGGAATAAAATGTTCCAAGTCCTGTCACTTTTGAATATTATTTGCAGCTGTAGTCAAAGGGACATCAAGCTGCTTGTCTTTCTAAGCTTGTGTTCTTTGCTTCCAGTGACCCATGTTCAGTGTGGCGCACACACCATGATACCAAACAGCACTGTGACTACATTTCATCCTTTTAAATAGGCAGACTGTCTGATTACAAGATTGATGAGACACCTTTAGTTTAACATGTCCCGATGGTCAAAGTATTTTTAATCTTTTCTAGGTGTACCATACTTTTTGTCGAGTTTTGGTTTTAGTCTGTTGAACCATAAGTCAAAAACAATGTCTGATTTTCATTAGTGTTTCGGTGTTTTTTTATTATCGGTTGTGAAAATTTTAGGTTATTTCCATGACCATGTTTTCTTTTTCTTTTCTGAAAGGGTGCAAGCACATTTATCTACATCTGTTAGTTTCCAGGATAAAAAAGGACACATGAACATAAAATAATAAAACAACCAAACTACGGCAAAAAGGGTTTTAAAAGTGTATTATCTGAGAGGTCTGCAGCAGATTTGAAGCTTTTCTGTTTTCTTTAATGGTGTAGCTCTATGGTGACAGGCCTGCAGGCATTTCTAAGGTGCATCATTACAGGAGTAAGACATGCTTTCCAACAAGATCAGTCGGCAGAACTCGTCACATGTTTTTCTGCTGGACTGGCAAAACTTGTAGAGGCAACAATGAAATGAACATCTGGGCATCACTCCAGAGCTTTCCAGCTTAAAAGAACGAGAGATGACATGGCAAAAGATTTGGTTTCGTTTCGGATGAGAGATTGGTTTCCAGTTTTTTTTTTAACTAATCGTAATGCCAAGTTGCACAAGTCTTAGCAGCGAAGGAATTTTGGGTCTCTAGAATTAGTTTTTCCAGAACTTTGAACCAGATGTTTCAATAAATCTGGACTTGGCTTGAATGTTATCACAAAAAAAATTAAATTAATGATGCAGTTGAAATGTACGATTGTAAGAGATACTCAGCGGTTTTATTCAATGGCTTTACTGTTGTGGTGGTTTTGGTCATAGGGAATAAAGAAATGTTCCAGTCTGAGAAAACTGCTGGTTGTGACCACACCAGTTTTCTCTCTTGGTTCAGTTCAAATGCAACCTTTAATTTTCAACCTGTTCTTGTACGTATTACTCACTGTCCCTCTCCCTGTTACAGTGTCTTAAGGATGAACCACTTATCCTTCAGTGAGCTATGTTGCCTGTTCTGCTGTCCACCGTGCCCCAGCAAGATTGCCTCCAAGCTGGCCTTCCTGCCCCCAGAACCCACCTACAGCCTCATGTGTGACGACAGTGGCAGCAGATGGACTCTGCACCTCTCTGAGCGAGCCGACTGGCAGTATTCTGCACGTGAAAAGGACGCCGTCGAGTGTTTCATGACACGCACCTCTAGAGGAAACCGAATTGCCTGCATGTTTGTCCGCTGTTCACCTAATGCTCGTTACACTCTTTTATTCTCTCACGGGAACGCAGTGGACTTGGGCCAGATGAGCAGCTTCTACATTGGCCTAGGCTCACGGATCAACTGCAATGTCTTTTCCTACGACTACTCTGGTTACGGGGCCAGTTCTGGGAAACCCTCGGAGAAGAACCTGTACGCAGATGTAGATGCTGCCTGGCATGCACTCCGGTCACGGTAAGGAGAGGGGGAAATGAGGAGGATAAGAAAATGGAAGGCACAGAATCTATAATGGGTTTTAATTCTTTGAACCATGAGCCTCACAGAAATTTTCCACTCGCAGGATGTTATTTAGAGACCTCATCTACACTGGCATTGAAGGAAACCTTAACTTCAACTCTTAAACCTCATGAGCATTTTGGAGTTAATCATATCTCTTGAATAGATGAACACATGAAATTACCTTTTGTCTTTTTATTGCATCAAAAAAAAAAAAACCTTAATACTGAGTGAAAAGGTAGTCATGTAGTTGAGATGTATATTAAAAAAACTATAAAGTACATGCATCTTTGCATGTCTGTAGCAGTTGTAATGATTCCTCAGCCTGCTGTAACAAATTAATCTACCAGTATATTAATCGTTAGGGAATAAGGCTTATTAATAGCAGCTCCCTGTTCTTGTTTTGGCTCACGGCTTTGCATTCCAAGTGATAAATAATATTATGAATGACAACAGTGTTGACCTTGTTGTGTTTTGCTCTGAACATCAAGTGCAAATATGTGGAGATTTGCAATGTTGTTAAAAAGGCATCACAGCCCAAATGACAGATTCAGAAGAAAAGACATTGGCGATGTGAGGGGATAATAAAAATGAGAGTAAGAGGATAATGAGTAGTGCAGGAGCTGGGTGGAGGGATTATTTCCGAGGGGACGCTGACAGAATTATTTCAGGATGAGGAAGGGATGGCAAGATGTTCTTCTAGGTGATTAATAAGAAGCGTGGTTTCTGTGATATTGCACTGGCCCACTGTGTATGTAGGTGTAAGTGGGTGTTTGTTGAACATTTTTGGTTTATGGGCCTTTCGTAGACACTTCACTGGCTTTTTATCCTCGGCTGATTTGAAATAAATACTTATTCTTTTTTTTTATTTATAACTTTATCATAGACCTTTTAATGTTTGTGTGGGTTTAATGTAATCTACTGAACCAGGATTCCAACCTGCCTTGTATATTTATATTTTTTTGGGGAAAACTGGGAATTTATATATGTTTAATGAGTAAATCTTATTAAATTTATTGTTTTTTTTTTATTGTTACTCATTTTAAAAGTCTTGATAGTTTTTCTAAAAAAAATCCAGTTGACTTTAGACCCAACTTTTGTTGGCATCTGTGCAGTTTGAAATGTTTATAGCAGAAGCTGGCCTGTAATGTCTCATAATGTCTGAAGTGGTGTCATCATGTACAGTCGGTTTGAATACTTTACTCAGCATCACTCCATTACCTCCGATAAGACACGTAAGCTGTATTAATCAGTATGTTTAACCTCATGTTGCTCATTTCCTTCCATCCACGCTGAAGGATGTCTGCTTTTTGTCTCTAGCCCTCGTCATCTCCTCCTTTTGTTTTGTGATCCTTGTAGTGGTTCATGTCTTTGGGAATGGTTTATGAGGGGAGTCCCGCAAATATTCTATACATCAGGCTAACACCCAACAAGTTGGTGGACTATCTTTCAGATGACAGATAATGGTTTATTGACATTAAGTATATTTGTTGAATAATTGGGCTCGTTTTTCAGTCCTGATTTTAAACTTATGTTTTGCTGACTATTATGAGTTTTGGTAAATCTAGAAAACTGACAGTTAAGTTAATGTTTTTCATTGTTACTGACAGCAGAGGACTGATGAAATTTGAAAAGTCTGTAGTTTTGTTTTATAAAGGGGAAGTAAAAGAGCAGCAGTTTTTTCTTAGAAACTGTAAGACAAACATCCACACACCTGACAGAACAGGATGTAAAGGAGGAGTCTACAATGTGCCTGTCACTGTCATCTTGTAAAACTTCTTCTGGTTTATTAAACACTGACTTTGTCTGGCCCTGTTGTCCCTTGGTGGACTAAAACTTGATCCAGAGAGTTGGTCAGATTTGAGGTGTAAAAGGTTAGGTTAAAGGGTCAAATACAGAGTTTGTGTTGGGCTGTAAAAAATAAAACATGTCCTAAAATAGCATAGGTGTGCAGGTGTGTGTCTGAGTGAAAATACTGTTTATGAAAATGAGAAAATTGATCTAGTAGATCATCTTGTATTTCTGTACCAACTGGTGTGAGACCAAAGTCAGAAAGACTGGATGATGATACAGGTGTATGTTTTGTCTGGATTAAATGGGTGTTGGCATCTCAAAGATTTGAACAAGCTAAAAAAACAACAGGATGAGGCACTGATGACACAAACTGTTTATTTATTAGTTACAGACTTTGTAAGTTTCGTTCTGATTCGTTCATTTTCCAGAATGAAAAGACTTTACTTCAGTTAATAGAGCGCGTTTCTTAATAAAGCTGACAAGTTACACAGGAAAAGTCATTAAAAGCCGACTGCTGGTGTGAAGAAAAACCTGCTTTTCTGGTCGTCACACTCCGTGTTCACATTCTTAGTTTGGCGTCGACACCCTTCATTTGTTTTATTTAATAAAGCTTTAGTGTCATGGATGCTGCTACTTGAAGAAGAAATGAATGGGGAACTAATTTAAAATATTAAAAAAATGTTGCTACATCTGGGAATCTCCCCACACAGACAATCGGTTGTCACAATTTGGACGCGAGTCTTGTTAGAAATAGTTCCCACACGTCTCAACTGGTGTGCAACACCACTTTTCTGCCATTGTAATAGGTAAGCAGCACTAGACAACGACGATCACAATGGCTTTCAGACAAACCAAATCAATAGAATTATATTGATACTCTTGACCAATGAGCAAAAGAAAGATGCGTCCCAAAAATGAGTGCTGTCGCAGGATTAACTCGTATGAGGTAGAAAAAGAACATGTCAGACAACACAGACAAGTTGCCTCCTATCTCTTATGACATGGTTAATGATTTCATGAACGAGAGAAGTGTACACAATGGAGGAGCTTCAGGCCTGAAATCCATGGACATACAATCAGTATTTTACTGGCTTTGTGAAATACATCCAAACTGAGAGCTACCAGGTTAAATAAAGATTTAATTGAATAAATAAAAATATTAACATGCAACTTCCTCACAGATTAACCCCAGGCTCAAGTCGGGGCCAGAACCCACGACGTTCTTGCTGTGAGGTGACTGTGCTAACCACTAATCCATCATGATGCCAATAACACAACATTGATGACTAGGATAATTTTATGAAATTTTGAGGCGTGCCGATGCAACTAATGCGCAACATTACAACATAGATGTCTGAGGCAGAGCGAGTGTTTACAGCGTGAAGGTTTAGCACATAGCATACCTGAGCTAGCTACATTAGAGATGTTCTAACTCGTGAGCAGAGCAGTTCCAGCACAGTTATACTGACGTGTGTAGTTTAACAAAATGATTTATATAAAACATTTTGTTTACCAGAGTAAAAGTGATTGGAGCAGATTCTAGATGTTTTTTGAAAGCTGATCCTTGTGGTTGATGTTTCCAAGCCAGGCGTGCCGGCGTACTGCACCCAACTCTTCCAATTCAGGTCCTTCGCATTTCTGGATTTTTGGGATGAAGTGAAAACTGCGCTTTGCTGAACAATCTGCCTCGTTGGAAAAACCTTTAACCAAACATGAAAAAAGAACCATTTAAATGTACGTAAAACATACTTTTTGATGGGCAAGCCTGCTCAGCCGCGACTGGAGCTATTGGGTGCCTACTAAAATGGTGGTTAGTGACAAAGTGCCCGGATGTGTTGCGTCTCATGGAAAATGATGTACTGAATTTAATCAGAGCCAAACAATGATCCAGTGCCACACAAAATACCAAAAGTAAAAGCAATGTGATAAAGCATCTGTGTTTAAGGACGATTAAAACATGCAGACTGTTACTGCTCTTTGCTTTGATGTAAACGAGTTGAACTAAAAAAGCATCATGCAGAGCATTTTCACTGCAAAGCCTGGGTTTTGTCTTTCGTTTTTGGGAGATGCACATTACTGTAATTAATCCATCAGCCTCTATAGCCACGACCAGTCGTCTTTGCTCTAGTGAAGCTGTTTGAGTGGGCTGGTTTGTGCCAGAACAGTAGTAACAGATTCAGTTGATTTTATAAGTAAGCTGAATAATCCTCTCTAAAGGGATACAAAATATACCTGCTCCACATCATTTTTCTCAGGCCTCCTAAACAAAAAAAGTAAAATATTTGCCTGTTCCTTTGTTGAACTTAACATTTTAATCTGCTGTCTATGAAACAGAAACTCCTGGGCCTGCCGCCTTGCACACTTAACTGTTGAATATTCCAAGAAAATTTATCTTTAGGATTAGAGGAGATTTTTAAACATGCAAAACTGAAATGATCAAAATGCCAAAACTTGTGTGCACCTGACATGCTTTTCTAGTCTCATGATTACCGTAGTATTTACAGTAGACTAAGAAGTAGGAGTGCACCGATTGCAGTTTTCTGGCCGATCACCGATCTTCTAAAAAGTCTGATCTGCCGATTCTGATTTTGGTCGATACCAATTTTGTTTTATAAGCGACACTGTCAGGTGTTTATAAGGTCACAATGCACCTTCAATGTTCTAATCTTATTTTATTGAAAAACATACCCTTGAACAATATTGTATAACAATACAAACTTGTTTTAACTGGCCACGAGGTAGTGCTCTGAAATATAAATTAAGTTCAGACAATTGTTGTTAAAACAAAAAAAAAATCTGTAAAATTGGTTTCTCATGCAAGTATCGGCCGATTTCCGATTTCCCAAAATTAAGAAAATCGGGGCCAATAAATTGGCCAGCCGATTTATCGGTGCACCCCTACTAAGAAGGCATGCACATCTTTAATTTACATCAAAGTTGATGCAACTTAAATGTGGGTTTGAATATTTTGAAGCATGTAAGGTTTGTGTTTTCTGTTATCGCATTTGTGATTGTTGTTACAAGAGCTGCACCGATCTGATACCCATATCGGTATTGGTCCCAATATCGAAAAAACTTCTGGATCGGGTATCGGTGACAATGTGACCGATCCATGACTGGGCAGATCTATTCACTCTAATTCTATGCTTTGTGCTCTGAGTGACGTCACGCGCTACCGAACTCACCGCACAGATTGTTTTCAAAATGGAGCGAGCGAAAGCATCTGGAACTATTTCACACTACCTCGGCCAACACATTCGACAGCTACATGCAATACGTGCACAACGACGGTTCCAGGAGGTGTCACTAAAACTTCCAGTTATAACATTATTATTATTTAATTTCCCTCTGGGATTAATAAAGTATTTTTGAATTGAATTGAATTACCAACTTAATCAAGCATCTCCAGAGATTTCACCCTAAAGAGCACGCTGAGTTTGTTGAACAGAATTCAGCACTGTTTTTCTGTATCAGATCGGTATCTAACGATACCAAACCTCAGGTATCGGAAGTGGAAAAAGTGGATCGGTGCATCCCTAGTTGTTACGCAACAGACTGCATTAACGCTTTTGCTCAGAAGGTGATCACGTCATGCCCAACATTATGAAAATGACCGTTCACATGAGCGTTGTGCACACACTTAAATTTTTTTTTTTGCCATATCTTATCCACATTTAGCCTTTAAGAAATAATAAAAATACTAACGGTACATGGCAGAAAGGATTTGAGACTTCAAAATAAGTACACATAATAGGGTAAATAAATGAGATGGTGAATATTTTTCTTTTTTTTAATGCACTGTTTTTATGCGTGTGACTGACTCAGTATTCATGACCATAGAGCCAGCAATAAAGCATATCTGTTTGGTGTTTAAGTAAAATTTGTGGCTGGGATATCTTCGTCACTGACAGCTTTCCGTTTTGACTGTAGTGCCAAGCCTGTATTATCCCCTCTGTCCACAATGTGTGCATGTGCATATGTGTTAGCTGTAGTAGCCAGAGTTTAGTCCGCTCCTGGATACATGAAATTATGTTGACGTACTTTCGCTTAGCAAACATGCACCGCCATATGCCGCCGTATGGCAAAACAATTTACCGGCAACAGTACACTATTAGATGGAGTAGCAATTAAATTGTATACAACAACAAAATACCTCCAGTTGTTGTGCGCTTAATTGTGCAAACAGGAAAACCCCTTGGAATGAATTGAAGTTCTACAGGATTCCAGCTCATGACCACAAATGATGTGATGCTTGGATCAGAAATATCCAGAGGATCTTGATGACCCATGTAGGCCATGGGAACCGACAGAGTATGCACAGATTTTTAGTGCACACTTTCTCAGGTATGATTAATTATTTATAAATTAACTTTGTGATTGTTTTTGTTTTTTTTCTTAGGTTGTTTTCACACCTGATAGTCCGGCAGACTCTGTTCGGTTGGGGACCAATATTCATGACATTTTGCTTACATTTGAGCTGTTGCGTTTGCATTCACACTGCACTGTGCAGTCGAGCCAACGTGTTCAAACCAGCCTGTTCCCACACTCACCTGTGGTGGCGCTGCACCAAGAACTACTGAAAGAAACGACACAAAAACCTCTGAAGACACGTCTTCTTCTTCTGGAAATAAAAACAAAAACGGAGTGGCGTCAAGTTTTATTGGTTTTAGGAGTTTTGTTTTGTCATTTTTCAACCATGGACTCTTCATGAGTGGAAGATGAGGCAGAAGACCATGGAGAATATTGTTTTTCACACAAGGCAGCTGACGGCTCCATATGAGGTAAGAGAAATGTGTGTTTGTTTGCCCTGCGTTGTATCCTCTTCCTGCTTGCGGAACAGTGCCCATTCTGCTTACATTCACACTGTACTCGAACCGCGCTCGAGTTTTCTTCTACCGGACCGAGACCTAGGTTTTAGCCCGGGCCAGAGTTTGCCTTTTTTGTTCCGTGACAGAGTTCGATGGCGCGTTCACACCTCCCCAAATGAACCGGACTTCCTAGGCAAACGGGCTAGAGTTCGGGACAACAGGGCTGGTGTGAATGCACCCTTAAAAGTTCTAGACCTTAGTTTATGATGTTTCTGGGTTTCTCTAAGACTACGATAAAACAGCATTTACCTAATACTGTTTTTATTTTGACCTCACTATCTAGTTAAAATATGTTGTATTTTTTGCAGAGAAGTAAGCTTGTTTCCCGGTGGGTACAATGAATGATGTAATAACAAAACCAAGCCTAGATGATTATTTATCTTGTATGTTTGTTTTTAAATACAGACCATACCACCATATTGGCCTCAGCCCAACACAGTGAATATCTGTGTTTGTCTAGCTTAATAGATTGGGCTTCAGGCTTGTCCTTAATTGCTTTAGATTGTTCAGTTTTATTTATTAAAGTGGCACACTTGGTAGAGATTAAATATCACTTGTATCAGCTTTATCACACCGGCATGCCTAAAAAGACAGTAGCCCGATGATTGAAAGTACTAGACTCAGTGAGTTCTGCTGTGTTGCTATTATCTGCTGCCAAACTGATGCATATCTATAATAAAATTTTAGCCCAACTATCTGCCCTGTTATCCTTCAAACTCACCTGCCCTCAGTGAGAAATATGCAAAGCAGGGAGTTTAAAAAAAATAATTTTTTACCTGTTCAGCGTTGACATTTGACCAACATCCATAATCTATGATATGCTAATCTTGTTTTTTTATTTCCTTACATACTACACAGGTTCAAAATCAGATGATCCTGACTACGTGCCCACCATCTTTGACGGTACACTCCAACAGTAGACTGTTCAGTTGAATAAACAAAGATTTATACGGATGACCGAAAGAAGAAAACTCTTGGATGACTTGAAAACGAGAAACGGCACAGACACTGCTCCAGAAACTGCTGTGGTTGAGGAATCTGTGAATAGATGCACACGGTGTGAAGCAAAAGATGAAGAAATTTGAAATCTGAAAAAGTAAGAAAAATTAATGTTAAGGGTGCAGAAATTACATCACTGTTGAACCAAAATTCTGCATTAAACATGGAAGTGGGAGTTTCTTTGCCAGGAAAAGACCAGCCTCTAAAGTCAGCTGGAAAGTGTTACACTTAATGTGAACACTTTGACTGAGTGTAAAGTTCTACACTGGATTACCTAATTTAATTGTGTTTACATTTATACTCACCGTTACTTCAGCATTTCTGAGTACTTTCCCCTCCATTGGCAAACACAATCAGATTCTTAAGCTAGAACTAGAACTACAAAATGCCGACCTGTCCCTCCAATTCAGTATTTCTCCTGCTATTGTTTCTAAGGCTATCATCCAGTGTATACCCTTGTTGGCAGCTAGGCTAAGCTTTCTGATACACTAGCATAGCAAAGACGAGTTGGCTTGAAACTTACCAAAGGTATTTCGTAAATGTTTTTCTAAATGCAGAGTGATCATCAACTGCAGTGAGTGGGTTTTATATGAGGGTCCCGACAATTTTGCTGCCAGAGCTAAACAGTGGTCCAAGTTCCTCATTGGTAAAACTCCATTGGTAGTGTCTTTTATTTTCATCTGTTGGGGAGGTTGAATATCTAATAAGGATATTGCTGCCCGCAGTGGTTTCTATGACAATTTAAAACGCAACAACCATTTCCAAGTAGTGTTGTGCAGAATACCCGCACCATCTCATCCATGTGCATACACATTGAGTGAGGCATTGAAAGAATAAAGAACTTGCAGATGAAATGGGTTCTACTGATAACATTAATGCTCCGTGCTTCCAATGTAGTTTTAATATTTGCGACATTGACGAACCTCATGCCAAAACTTGTGATAATTGTGGTAATGCATGCTAACTGATGAAATAAACTGATTCTGTATACACAATTATTTTGTTTTTATTTTCAAACTGCGTTATGTGAAGTCATTTTTGGCAGTATATAATTTTGTGATTTCAGTTCAGATGTACACAACACAAATTACTTTGCAAAGTAATTCTTTTTTTTTTTGTTCTCAATGATTCTTATTTTTCCTACCACTGTCTTAGTTACACAGTTTAAATGTCAGTGCTTTTTGAAATGAAATGAAACCATTCAAAAGCATCCTTTTATTTTTCTGTGAAATGAATCTTCAACATACAAACCCAATAGCAACAAACTTACAAATATAAAACAGGCATGTGCACTTAGTAATAAAATGAGAACACCTAAAATACCCATAGAACATAGATACATGTACTTGAAAAGATGAACAGTATTGCAGATATATTAAGTTTATTAGCAAATTGAATTGAATGTGCTCAAGGCAACACTTGCAATACTGTTCTTAATTCATTCAACCTTTATTTATACAGGTTAATTCCATTGAGCCCAACATACCAATACACATACGCAATATTTGTAAAAGAATATATTCAGTCACAGATGTTAATTGTTTTACATTTGCTTTGCATTTTGTGCAAAATCACTTACCTTTATTATCAAGGTTCATGCTCGATAATCCAGGTACCTTTTTTAGGTTTTCTGGAAATGCTTACACAACAGTAATGGAACCACTTGCAAAGGTAGATTTCACCCTCGCATATTAACATTTTGCCAAACTTTAGTCTTTGACATGAGCACCACAGTTTGTTCCAGTAAAATTGTCTCCAGCTGAATCGGTCCATACAATTCTAAGCTATGGTCATTAGTTCATTGAGCAGATGCTACTTAACAAATGATCTTTGAGGGCAATCATCGGTTGGGGACTCCACAGTTTTTGTAGGGGCATTTAATTTCTTATACTCCCCAATCATAACATTTATAGAACACAAAGTCATCAGGCAATGTTTGATTATTGCATTTGTGCTGTGCAGTATGTCTCCAACAGAAAATCTTCACACAGATGCCATGGCTTCTTTGTGGCTATAAGCTTTTTTTTCCCATTGCCCTAGTTAATGGTAGGCTGATGACTGAGGTCTTGTTGTACTGCATGACAAGACGCAGGGCGACGCCTTCGTTACTGGTATGCACCACATGGTGCATGATACTGAAGAAGTGGAAGTGATCCACCCATCATGCCATAAAGGAGACTTGGCCTGATCAGAAGTACCTCTAGCCAAGTTGTACACCTGTTGAGAGGTTGGCTGCAGGTATACCTGACAGAGGTGTTCATGAACAATTGACATTTGTTGAAAAGGAACGTCATCCTTAAATCTGAAGCATAATAGCGGGTACAGATCAGTCCTCGTCCTCGTCCTCGGAGGCTGTATCCGTATCTGTGTCAGATTTTGTAATGCAGCCAGCAGAAGGGCATAAGCAAATTAGCTCTTCCCATGCAACGCTTGCTTTGACAGTGGTGAGTGTTGGCACATTACTGGCTCGTCAGGGCTGTGCTTGATTGTTGTGGCCATAAGAAGGGTGGGTGAAGTCCATGTCTTCGACTGTGGGTTCAACACTTTTTCCTGTAGTGTGTGTGTTCCACACATTTTTCTGACTAGCACAGGCCCTATCATAATCACCGAATGTAGCCTCAACATTTACTACCAAAAGCACTACGGCAATGTGACTGCATGCCTCCGAGCCTGAAACTGAGAGACGCAATAAAATTTTACTCCATACTCCATTTGAACCCTAACCCTAAATTTGAACAAGACACTTTATTTGGACTATATTTCATTATCAAATTAGACAAAATATGATTAATATCTTACTTACCCTGCCATGCATGTTCAGTGTTGAACACACCAGGCTACTGGGGCTCGCATCATGGTATAATAACTCTTTCATTTTTTTTTTTTTTTTTTTCATTTAGCCTTTATTTATCCAGGTTAGTCTCATTGAGCCACGAGAACTCATTTGCAAGAGAGACCTGTTTTAGGGAGCACATGGTGGGGTTAAGGGCCTTGCTCATGGGCCCAGAGTGGGGCGAATGAGGGTGGGGGCAAGTGTGGGTGTTTCACCTACCCCACCCACAATTTTGATGTTGTCGGGGCCGGGGCGTGAACCGGCGATCTTCGGATCACAAGCCCACCTCTCTAACCTCTGCGCCACCACTCCCCCTTTCACATGTTAGACAAAATAATTGAATGCGTCTTAACAACTTGTAGGCTTGTAGTAACTCTGTCGAAACCAGGTGTTTTAATCAGATAATATATGATGCACACCATATTTGTAGCTGGCCATTTGGTCTGCTTGTCTGTCCAGCCAGTCTTTACAAAATATGAATCCAGCAAATCTTCGGGTTGAAGCACTTACACATAAGGAGAATACACACTCGTGTCAAAATAAACAAGTACTATTTAACAGTGGAATGAACGGGTTCAGGTAATCAAACTTGCATAGAGAAAACACAGACAGTGTTTTAGCCATAAATCCAGAGCACATGTGCACATGGCCAACGTAAACCATAACAATGAACTCACAAATTGGAGAAGCAGATATCATTTTTGGTGGCAAAGCTAACACCTACTCTGGACAAGAACACCTGAAGAGCAACTTTTGTGATCTAATACAACCTGAACATTTTTATAGCCTTTCTCTTGATTTAATTTTATTTTACACAATCTCACACTATTTTGTCAGTGATTTTACTTGTTTCTGCATTTTATGAACTGGAGACAGGATCATTATGTATTGATGCAAACCAAAAGTCTCTAACTTGTAATTGCATGAGTAAGCTAGGTCGGTTATTTACTAGAAAAAAAAAAAATATCTGCATAAGTGAACACATTGGGTATTGTGTGCTTCTGTAAATACATTATGATTCGGTGTACAATCTTCAGAGTTTCATGTAAATAACCCTTCTTCATAATGTCAGTTGTCTTTTTGACTCAGCTGTTTGTACCTCATTTGAGGGTTGTTCCAGGATTATAATTGACCATCTGCTGGATGGAAAGAGGGTACAACCCAGCCTTTTGACCCCACTGAACACGAATTACCTGGATCATGTTTGACATCAAAGCTCTCTCTGCATGGCCTCACATTAGTCATCTGCGTCTATCTCGTGTTGGATCAGAAGCTCCTGACTCAGAGTAGCTCTCGTCTCCGTCTTCTCTCTATTTGTTCAATTTGTTTAGGTAATGTGCATGAACTTCGGCTTTTTGTTTTCTTTTCAGTCATGTGATCCTTTTCATTGAATCAATTTCATTGGTTCTAGAATTGCGCCGCTCAAGGTGGCTGCATGTTGGAGCAGCTTTGTTACTTTCATTCTGGGATTTTGCTTTTGGAAACTTTTTAATTCCTGTTTTTCTATATGCAAGTCACATTTTTTGGATGATTCTTTCCTCTGGTATCGGATGCTGTGCAGCTGGAAGGATTTTTACTGGAACTTTTTTAGTTTTGGACTTTTGTTATGATGCATAACCATGGCAACAAGGCAGTTTTCTACAACCAACAGCAGCTGATTAACATCTCAAAAGCTCAAATAATATCTCAACTACAGCCCCAAATTTCAAATGAGTTGAAAGGATGTTCTGTGGATACATTCTCATCTACCTGCCAGCTGTACTCGAGTGCCTGACCACTGAGATCCTGGAACTAGCAGGAAACACGGCTTATGACAGCAGAAAGACGGGATCGTTCCTCGGCACCTACAGTTGGCTGTCCGCTGTGACGAGAAGCTCGGCAGACTGCTGGGAGGAGTGGTCATCGCTCTGGGAGGAGTTCTGCCCAGCATTCGGACGGTCCTACAGCCCAGGGTAACCGAGAGTTCAGTCGAGTCTGGGTGGACGGCATCTGCAGCTAGTGTCATAGGATCCATTGTGGGATGGACCTTTACAAGAGATCCTTCCTGTCTACAGCAATCAGCATCTATAACATCTCTTAATGAAATGAGGATAACGAGTTACAACAACAAATATGTTCCCTTTGGGATTAATAAAGTATTTTTGAATTGAATTGTGCAAGTATTGACACACTTGTGCAGACTTATTTCAATTTGTTCAGCAGTCATGTGACAGAAACAACCTCCTGTCACTGTACTGGACATTTAAATCATCACTGCAAAGCTGTGAACAACCACACACCCTTCCTGTCTGTAGTTCATCAACAGTAGATTGAACACTCCCTTCACCTGAGCGGGGAGTGTGTCTGACACGCATTGTGTGAGTCAGCAGGTTTCCACACTTGCAGGGCCTCCTTTATCACACAAAGGATGACACCTGATAAACTAATGTGCTCAGTATGGACTTTGTTGTAATGCTCGACCAGATTAAAAAAAAAAAAATCTATTTAAAAAAAATGCTTATTGTTGTCATTAGGATATATATAATATATATATATATATATATATATATATATATATATATATATATA
>NC_056505.1:25881492-25901231 GCF_014905685.2 Nematolebias whitei | reverse complement strand
TTTTGCTGAAACGTTTCACCTTCCATCCGGAGGGCTTCATCAGTCAATGAAACACACAAAACTGATTTTTTTTCCCCCAAACAGCTTACTCCAAAGTGGTACTGCTTTGTTTCACTTTGGAGTAAGCTGTTTGGGGGAGGAATCAGTTTTGTTGTGCGTTTCCTTGACTGATGAAGCCCTCCGGATGGAAGGTGAAACGTTTCAGCAAAAAAAGAAACTGTCCAGATGACCTGACTGAAAAATGTTGGATTAAATACCACAAATTTGACATTTTTATACAACTTATTGCCCTTTTAAATGCTTGTAAGCAGTAAAACAAGTCTCAGTACCACTTGTTACCTGAGAAGTCAGCCACCCCTCAGTGTTGGAGGCTTTCGTGCCCGTCAGTCTGCAGTCATTCTTTCCAAGCTGTGCCAATATTTTTACCACTGTTTATATGCTGAGGACCGGCTGACACGGACAGTAAACAGTTCCTTTTATTCCTGCTGAGGTTTGACTGCAAGACTGACGCAGTGTACATTTTCACGTTGTCTCAACTTTGTGTCTCTGCACTTCATGTGTTTGCTTTTTGTAGCAACAAACCTACATTAACATGGTTCCCTTTTTAAAGCGTGTGTGATAATCCATCACAGTAGATGAGCACTGCCAGACTCGAGTGTTCGTGTATATTATAGATATTAGAGGCTGTAGTGTTAAGCCTGTAATGTTGGTTTTTGTGTCTTTAATAACGGAGTGGGGCAGGGGTTTGTGTGGCTCTTAACAGTTTATTTAGCACAGCTCTGCCATGCTGCAGTAGAGACAGTGTTGCAGTGTTCTCAAAGTAGGCTCCAGGACGTCAGCTGACTGCTTGCTACAGTGGGTCACGTTAGCTATAATCAGCTGAGGAATGTCTTCTCCTTTTTCTCTCTTCCCCTCTGAATTTATCCCTCACCCACAAGCCTGTACTCGTGTCATTTTGTGTTCTGTTTTTCTCATTTTTCTCTCCTTGATCAGTCATGAGACCACAGTGATGAGTCCTTTCTATAATCGCCTCAGCTTTGACTTGTTTAAATGTAGTTTTAAGAGAACCACTACTTGGTGAGGTTTGTGCTCATGTTGAGCATGCCTGTTTATACAGAGCTGTGTGTTTGCTTATACAGCAGCATGTAGGGGAAATGAGAAAAGGATGAAAGTTCATCCATTTTTTATTTATTTATTTTTTGACAAGCTTTACTTTTCTGAGTCACATCACAGGATGAAAGACAAATGTTAATTTACTTATTGCACGATGAGTAAAAAGTTTTGAGACTGATAACAGAATGCTAGTCTGTGAATTGAGATAAATTATTCATCTTTTTTATTCTTTCCGTCAATCAGCTTTTATTAATTGACTAATGGTCTTATTGGAGGCTTGCCAACGTTTTGTTGAACAGGCAGAATGTATTTGCTCATGTCTGATACCCTGTACTATAAATATAGTCTTGCTGATAAAAGCACAAGATTTTCAATCCGTTTATCTTAATTTTCTGTGTTCTCTCTTCTAGATACGGCATCCGTCCAGAGAGTGTGATTGTGTACGGTCAGAGCATTGGCACAGTGCCCTCTGTGGACCTAGCTTCTCGCTACGAGAGTGCCGCAGTCATCCTCCACTCCCCGCTCACCTCCGGCATGAGAGTGGCTTTCCCTGACACAAAGAAGACCTACTGCTTTGATGCCTTTCCAAAGTGAGTGGACTGAGCAGATGACATGTGAAAACGGGGCTAAGTCAGAGTCAGAGATTCTTTATTGTCATTCGCACCTCATGTGGTACATGTGGTGGAGCGAAATTATGTACACAGGGTCCCAGTTACATCCAACAATAAAATGTAAAAGAAAAACAGTAATAACATCTAAGATATGAACTAAGAAAAACATAAACTAAATATACACCAAGCACTCATAACATAAAAACATTATTATTAACATAAATGTATGTTATCCACATGAAGGTATGCCTGTTTAGGCTGAAAACAGATGATCTACGTCTAAACATGCAGCAAACTGCATCAGGGGAAAAGACACAGCACACGTTTGACAGGAAACTCTTTCCTTTACTGATAAGATTTTCAATAGCATCACCTGCTGGTCAATTAGTGATATAGCTCTGCTTTAGTTTTCTTTCTCATTGCTGCAGCAGTTGCATCAAAGTCTTAATTTTTATCTACGTATGAACTCGTATTAATATATTTTTCCCTCTTTTTAAAAAAAACAACAACCTCAAAGCATTGACAAGATTTCCAAGGTAACGTCACCGATCCTCGTGATCCACGGTACGGAGGACGAGGTCATCGACTTCTCGCACGGCCTGGCTCTATACGAACGCTGTCAGCGCCCCGTGGAGCCACTCTGGGTGGAGGGGGCCGGGCACAACGATGTGGAGCTCTACGGACAATACCTGGAGAGGCTCAAACAGTTTGTTGCACACGAGCTGGCCAACTTGTAGAGGTGCTCAAAGAAAAAGAAAAGCTGTGGAATGATTAAAGGAGAAATGGCGTCTGTTTGCATAAAACTAATTTTGTGGTGACTGACTCATAATCAAGGTCCTCTTCTCCAACGGCCTCCAGTTGTCCAAGGACCAATCATCTTCTCCACACCTGCAGACCTTGAAGTTGCCATTTATTTTATTTTTGCTTGAGGTTTTTTTATATCATCTTCAACCTTACCTCTTGTATGACTGAGGAAGTTGAGATGTTCACTCACAACATAAGATGTGTTCATGCAATAAGAACAATGTAATGAACACGCGTCGTACTTTTTCTTTCTGCCTTTTGAGAAGGACGTGGTCCACAGTTCTTAATGTAGACCACCACTCTTGGAAAATGGCCTTTTCACAAACTACTTGCTCTAAACCCACTGGACTCTGCAGGACTCTTGAGTTCCTCACAATATTTAATTGTCTTTGCTTTATATTTTTATATCCTACATAATGTTTGCACACATCATTTGTCACCCAAGAGCTTATCAAGACGAACTGAAATATATAAAGTTGTGCCAGTTTTGCCAAACGTTAAATACATTGCAGAGACTTGTGCAAATAAAGACATGTGCTACTACTTAACACCTACAAACATTATGAGATTTGTTAGTTTTGTTAGGTCTGCATCTCTTTAGTTTTTAAATGATGCTGTTTGACGTCAGCCTTTATAGAAAAGATGCTCAGTGAACAGCTGACTAGATGTCAGGATTGTTTCCACCTCTGTCACCTAAACTGTTGTAACTTAGTCTGATGTGATGTATCGTTGCTTTAAACCAGTTGTCACACTGCTGTTGATGAACACGAGATTTAGAGAAGATGTTGGGCATCTTTTGTGGGAGAAAAAGAAGCCTGGACCTTTATGGAGTAATTCACCTGGATGTAGTGGCTCCTCTGAAGCCCAGTTCTGACTGTAATGTTTGTTCGTTTGGGTCTTAATACATCGAGTGAAATAATGTGTAGTGATTCTGACAGATCTCCCTAACTGGATCAGATCTGGACATTTGTACCTTTATATGATATGATAAAACTACTGTAAGCGCTGCTGCCAGTAATCTGATTACAACTTAAACCACTAATGCCAACCAGGAGGAGCTGGAAATGTTACGGTCACTGTTGGTGTTGAATCATTTTTCAGTTTAGGGAGTTGGAAATATTAAAACATGGTATTTTTCTATATTTTTTTGCCGCCAGCAGGTCAGAACTAAACACTGAATTGGTTTTTGACTTGTTCCGGACAATTAGCTTTGTTTAGGTGGCTAGCTCAGCATTAAAGGCCTCCATCAGGCAGTTTATTTACTTTGTCTTAATTTTATTTTTTTTCCTGCATGATGTTTCCAAATCCACTGTTGCATGATTTGCTCTTTAATGCTGAGAGAGGCTAATGAAGCACTAGCTACTCTACATACCATGATCAGTGGTTATCCTTTGGTTTTGGCCTGTTGCAATGTAATTTATTTATTTTATTTTTCTGTATCAAACTTAAGCCTGCATCCACAAAATAACACCAACATGCCAACTGGTGCTACTGTGAACCTTCAGGTTTGACGACTCTCCTGTTGAGAGGCAGAAACAGCTTTTAGATTTTTTACACAGACCGAGATCAGGATCAGTTTTTGTCATCTTACTCTAATTACATTCTTATTTTACTTATAACTAGTACATTTTAATTTCCACTGTAACATGCTTAGCAAATTGTTTTTGTAATTTTTTTTCCCCCACAAGCATCTACCAGCTGGATGTTTGATTTCTTCTAAAACTCCATGAGGTTGTCGTTCAGATAGCCTTTTGTACCGAACACTCTTGACTGGTATAATCTGCTTACATTTGTATAGCATCTTTCAATACAAACTGTATTAATGACAATATAGTAATTTTACCATGGATATGGAAAATAAAACCTGTATTTGAGAAAATTTTTAAGTTGTGACAGAAATTATTATTTTTTGTAAAGATGGTTTAAAAATATTTTCTGATCTGTGTTTATTACAAAAAGCTTTGAATGATCTGGATTAGTTCTTTGGAGTACTTTGGTGTTCTCAGGACAAATTGACAAAATAATACATCGACTGAGACATCACAGAATGGAAAGTGAGGTCAAAGGGCAGTTCATCAGATAAACTAAAATTTAGTGTAGTACTAGTATCTGAGTGATCACCCAATTTATACTAAACAGGTTTTGTAAATGAGTCCTTGTGGCTCAATGAGGCTAACCTGTTTAAATAAATGTTGAATGAATTAGTAACAGACAATATCTTTAAAATATTTGCCAATTTGCAGCAACGCTGTTAGCTAAGTATCCTGTGTTCCATTAGTCAACTTTTTAACAAGTTTCAGGAAATAATCACTGGACGTACATCTACAAATGCTAGCCACAATGGTCAGCTGACCTTATAATTAGACCTTATTGCCACATGTGCTCAAATTTGGTGTGATTGTAGCTGTCGTTCACATCCGAGTTCTACTGAATGTGAGGTAGTTGTCTAAAGCTTTACCTTTTGGAGTCAACCCTGAAGCACAAATATCTATAATTCAGCTAATTTCAAAGCTACTTAGCCAAAGTTTGGCACTCGTACTTTGAGTGCAACACATTGCGTGACGTCTCTTTTTGAAACTAATAAAGAAATGTGAAGTTTAAACTATTACAGTCACAAGGATAGTGATGAACCATTTCCTTTTTAAACCAGCAGGCAGCAGTGTGGTTCAGACACCCCCTCAACATGAAACCCTCCTGTTCACTCCATGAAAACCAACATCTATAAAACTTGGGATAAATGCTTTGAGTTGGAAGCAGAATTAAATCGACTGCATAAGATAACATGAGTAGTAGGTGTTGCACAAATATGGCTCTGAACTCTCGGCTACAGTAATTATTTAGTTTCTATGTTAATTGTATTGATTTTATTGGGTAATTGCATTTATGAACTCCAGTCTGAGCTGCAAATCACCAGTTTACAGTGGGTGATATTTTGGTGGAACGTTGCCATTTATTCCTGACAGGTTTAGCTCCTTCCTTTATTAATTACATTTCTTCATCTGATTAAACTCACAAGCTGATTTAAAAACAGCCACACTTGTGATTGTTTCTATGGGGACTTGAAGATGGCTAAAACAGGGGTAGGCGTACGGAAATTTTCCAGGTCGTCCAGCGAACAACCTTGTGACAGAGTCTGGTTGTCCTCCAAATTTTTGGGTTGTCTGCAATCTACAACAAAGAAGGCAAAACATCTCAAGAAAAATGAAATTTAATAGGTATTAGTTTACTATATACAAATGTTCTCAGTCAGCCTTCTTGAGGCCTGCTTGGAATTTCCAAGCGAGTGTCGAATTCTTTCAGGAGCTGCTCGAGCAGAACTTCCTCGTCCTACTCATCCTCTTCCTCCTCAGACTTTGCAAGAGAGACAATTGCAGTGTATTTTAGGCAGAGATTAAAGCAGAAAATAAAACACACAGACAGAATTTTTTTCTACATTTAGAGGTTAACCAAGCACTTATTGACATTCTGGAGGAAGAGAGGGGTTTTAACAACTATTCTGTAGTTTTATTTTGTTTTTCAATGGAGGGGTTGTCGGATGCAGTATATATATATATATATATATATATATATATATACAGCACAGAAAGTCCTTTGCAGAATATAAATTAACATAAAATATTTTATTTTTAATTTGCCAGACTGACAAGATTAATTATTATTTCATTCAAAGAGATTATATTTACAGGATTTCAGCTGCTCATTTACAGTTTTTCTCAATTGTTTACACAAAACTGGTACTTGAGACACAATGACCACATGTAAATTATGCACAACCCCCTGAACATATTCTGCTAAAGCACAATTCCTGCTTTACACTCAAACTGAAGTTCTAAAACACACTTTAAAAAAAAAAAAAACGCTACACACAATTGTCTACATTTGGCACAAATTTCCTGAAGAAAATCTCTTGTTTTCACAAGGAACACACTGTTAATCAAATTTCTAAAGTTAATTGCACTACTATGCACACCAACTCATCACATGGGCAAACACCCATCACACACTTTTACAATTAGCAATCAGAGCTTTAGCATGAAAGGGCAACAGGTGAGCTCTTCTGTTTTGGAGCAATGGATGCAACAAAACAGAGGCAGAGCCAGAGGAGTGAGAGTAAGAGGAGGAGGATGAAGACGAGGATAAGGAAGGCCAAGGACCATAATCTCTGATGAGATTAAATTCAAGTTCAAGTAGGTTTATTGTCATTTCACCACATGGTACATGAGGTGGAACGAAATTATGTACACAGGGTCCCATTTAAATCGAACAATAGCAAAAATATAAAGTGGAAAAAGAAACTGAAAGTAAGGATCTATGATACAAACTAATATATATGTTAAACGAACGCCAAACAGTATACTCTAACGTTATCTCCCAGTTGTTCAACCTGTGCTGTACCTCTGATGATCTCATTCCTAATCTTATCACTCCTAAGGAGAACCTCAACATCTTCATTTCCTCCACTTCCAGTTCTTTCTCCTGTCTTTTTGTCAATGACACTGTCTCCAGACCAGACAACATAACTGGTCTCACCACTTTTTACTGTCTTGTAAACTTTTCCTTTGACCTTTACTGACACCCTTTTGTTGCAAATCACTTCTAAAACTTTTCTCCATCCACTCCATCCTGCCTGGACGCTCTTTGTTACCTCTTTACTACAGTCCCCATTTTTCTGGACAGTGGACCTCAAGTGCTTGGAGTCCTGCACCTTTGTGACCTCTGCTCCTTGTAGCCTCACTGTTCCACTGGCCTCCCTCTCATTCACACACTCTGTCTTACCACGGCTGACTTTCATTCCCTTTCTTTCAAGTGCATACCTTCACCTCTCCAAGTTCTCTTCCACCTGTTCCTTGTTCTCACCACATATCACAATATCATCTGCAAACATCATAGTCCATGGGGATTCCTGCATGACCTCATCTGTCGGTCCATCACCAGAGCAAACAAGAAGGGGCTCAGAGCCGATCCTTGATGCACTCCCACCTCCACCTTGAAGCTATCTGTCACTCCTACAGCACATCACACCATTGTCCTGCTGTCCTCATGCATCTCCGATGAGATACTTTTTTCGTTATAACGAGATACAGCTCAACAATAATTTTACTTTATGTGACATCTCTACGCTTGCGTGCTTAACATTCACAATGCAATTCATTTAATTTTATTATTATTATTATTTTACAAAAGTGCATTTTATTCTTGTTCAAGTGATTTTTTAAACATTATTATTTGAAGACATCAGAAGTGCTGCTAGGATCCTGAATCGTCAGGAGCCTTGCTCAGCTCAAAAATATTCGAGTTTTTATATGTTTACAGATTTTAAGACAAGATTTGCTGTACCAGTTTTCTGCCCATCTCTAGCTTTTTCCCACAAAATATAAACAAATTGAGACAAATCTAAATTTTTGTTTGCTGAGCGCATCAAGGCCCGGAAGCTAAATAACCATCGGCCGCTTCAGGCCCTCGTACATTTCCGTACATAGCCGTACATTTCCGTGATGAGTCTTCACTCCGCGCTTTTTTTGTTGATAATTTTTCCGACAGTCAGCGAACGCATCCTCACTTCCTTTCTGCGCCAAGCCACGCCTACTCTAGTCTCGGTGAGTTGGAGGGCTGACCGACGGACGGACGGACGGACGGCAGCCCATCGGAGGAAGAAGAGGGCGCATGAGGAGAAAGTAGGTTAATATAAAGGGACAAGAGAAGCTCGTCTGGGTGACTTCGTTGGTCTCACCAGCTCAGGGTGGAGGTTTCCTCACGGCTCGTCGGAGAGCGAATGGACAGAGCGGTCAAGGAGCCTCTTCACCAACGGCAGAGCTCGCGGTCCGCCCGGACCTTTACACTGACTGCGTGTCGGTCCGTCAACCGTTGGGGGTGGAAGAGGATTCACCGGGTGATCCATTGTTTTCTCATGAGGGGGCTTCTTTACCAGCATTTGTAAGTTTAAAGCTGAGACGAGTCGCAGCTAATGCTACACAAGTTGTTGCTACAAGTCCCAACTGTTACTACAAGTTAAGGTAGTTGCGTTCTTTCATTTCTTTAAAGTTCCTATTTTCTGTTATGTCGGAAACCAGTCACTCTCATTAAATACAGAGCGGTTTTTTTAATTTTTATAACAGCGACTAAGTGTCGCATGCATTGCCCATAATAGACTCATAAATAACAAAATGCATCCGTGATTGAACTCGTGTTGTGGCTCAACTTGGACCAGCTGTTCAGTTGTAGAGACTTGACAGTGCAGACATCAGGGACTGTCTGCAACCAGTGTCCAACAAGAGGCCAGGGAGACATTACAGCTGAGGAATGTGTGATTGTCTGCCCCGCTTGGACTCACTCCTGCTCATCTGTTTGATATTCAGTAGCTTTAAGATCAACACACTGGATGAGGGTGGAATCCCCTGGTTTTTATCCAACACAGCATATTTCTTGGATTTAGTTTGGCTCCATTTTATTGTGAAGAATTAAAACATAGCTACATGAAGTTAGACTCGTCCCTTATCAAGAGATACTGCCCATCCAAAACAATGGACCATCAGCATCCCTTTGTGAAAAAGTGAAGTATCCATCCTATAATAAAAGTACTACAAGTTTGTCTTGGAATATTCAAGTTGTAAAATTTCCAAAACATGTTTTCCCACCTCCATTGTGCATCGCTTTGTTTACTAGTTGAAGAGGTTTGTTGTTTCTCTTGGAAAAAGTGATGACTAATTGGCCTGTCAAGACAATGGTCATTGAGTGTTTTTCAGTGGCTAAATGATGCATTTGTGCCTCTTTGACTGTGAGGCACTGTTGCATGACCAGGTTGCCTCCAACAATACACCCATTTTTCTGTAAGGTACTTGTACTGAGAGCACCTGCTAACTACAACTCCCAGTTCTGAAAAAGATGGGACGTTGCGTAAAATAAATAAACAACAGAATGCAATGATTTGTAAATCTCATAAACCCCTAATTTATTCACAGCGGAACATAGCAAACGCATCAAATGTTAAAACTAATACCACTTCTAAGAAAAAACTAAGGCCATTTTGAATTTGATGGCGGCTACACATTTCAAAAAAGTTGACACGGGGGCAGCAAACGTCTTTAAATGTAAGTGGTATGATTAAGAAACATCTGGAGGAGGATTATGTAACTTAAGATTACGGTAACTGGCTTCAGGGCAAGAAGAGAAGTGGGTACAAAAACATTTTAGACAGGTTGAAACTCTCAAATGTAAAGATGGACCGAGGTTCACCAGTCTGCAAAAAACTGTCTAAGCAAAGTGGAATAATTTCAAAATAATGTTCTTCAAGTGAAAATTGTGACACATCCCCACATCAACAGTTTTTAATATCATAAAAAGATTTTAAGAATCAGGAGAAATGTATGTGCAAAGTACAAGATACTTGTGATCTTCAGGCTCTCAGGAAGCACCGATCTGATTTTGTTCTGGACATCACTGCATGGGTTTAGGAACACCTTCACAAATCCTTGTCTGCAAACACAGTTTGCTGTGCCATGCTGCTTAGAGGCACATCGTTGAAAGAAGAAGCATCATGTGATAACCACTACGAAACACTGAGGCCAAGTGGAAAACTGTTCTGTGGTGTGATGAATCAAAATTTTGAAAATATTTTTGCAAATCACCACTTCCTTTGTACTAAAGACAAGAAAATGTTAGTCATGAGTGCAGAACCTAAAAAGGCAAGCGAGGAAATCTGTGGTTTATCACTACTGATATCATAACATGATTCAACAGTAATTTAGGATTTGCATGTTTTTCTCATATTGTGCAGCTTACAGAGTCCGAGTTTCTTTATTTGTCATTCGCACGACATGTGGCTCATGCGGTGGAACAAAATTGTGTACACAGGGTCCCAGTTACATCCAACAAAAGGATTAAAATGTAAAAGAAAAACAGTAATAAGATCTAAGATATGAACTAAGAAAAACATCAACTAAAAATACACTAAGCACTAGTAGTGTAAAAACAATACGCCGAACAGCAGCATGAACATGAGTCTGTGTGAGCAGATGAGTACGAATGAACACAGCAACATGAAATAGATCAGCAGCGACATGAAATAGATCAGCAGCAACATGATGTGATTTTTCATAGTGATTATTCTAGTTAGAGATTCATGAGTCTTAACAGCTTCAGGGTAGAAGCTGTTCCTCAGTCTAGTGGTTCTACACGTAATGCTCTTCAACCTCCTTCCTGAGGGGATCGGGGCAAAAAGTGTGTGCTGGGTGAGTGGGGTCCTTCATGATGCAGGTGGCCCTCTTCCTGCATCTGGAGATGTAGATGTCTGTGATGGTGGGGAGGCTGACTCCAACAGTCTTCTGTGCAGCCTTCACCACTCTCTGCAAAGCTTTTCTTTCTGCAGCTGTGCAGCCTCCATGCCACATGTTGATGCTGGAGCACAGGATGCTCTCCACTTCACACCTGTAGAAGGAGGTGAGGACTGAGCTTCCCAGACTCAGTCACCTGAGGAAGTAGAGTCTCTGATGTGAGTTCTTGATCGGGCTGGTAGTGTTGTTGTAATGTCTCCTTTCTAAGATGATAAAACATATTAGCACGTTGCAATTTTAATAGACAAATGACATAACTAAAACTTCTGAGTTTGCAAGTGTATTCACTTTAACTCAGCCTGCTATGAGCATTTATTGTACTTTTTGCATTTTGGGAATAATATATATATATATATATATATATATATATATATATATATATATATATATATATATAAAACTGCTGTCTCACAGTGAAGCTCTAGTTCAGACTTGCTGGGGAGTTTTTGTGTTCCCCATGTGCTCACACAGGTTTTCTCCATATGCTTCGGTTCCTCCCACCCTCCACAAAAGTGCCCATTGTATAAGTTAATAGATGTTTCTAAATTGTGAGCTTGAGGGTGCATTGTTGTGTGTATCTTTGTGTGAGCACTGCTGCACTGGTATCACGTTCCCACGTCTCGACGAGTAACACTTCAAATGGGCAGCTCTCTTTTGAAAGTTTATATAAAACACACAGTAGCAAGTTGTGCCATTCTGGGTGTTTGATGAGGAAAATGCTTTTTCAGGTCTTTTTTTTTCCCCCTCTGCTGTCATTTCCTGTATGATTGGGTTTGCCTGGATACTGCCATTTGACCCTTCAATGTGGGTTGTGCACATATTCTGGCTTAGGTTGTGTTTATGCAGTCATACAGACCCAACTCACCTCAGCAAAATGAACAGGAAGCTCACCCACACTAGAAAAGTGTCAGCACAATAAGCTGGATGAAGACTTCAAGTCAGTTTAGAGTTATGGGAGTCCACTGGAAATAAATCCAAATCCAGTATTCATGGACTTAGGTACTTTGTGATGGTTTCTCCATTTATGTAATAAACGGAGCAAAAACTTGAGCTCGAGCTGAAGCCGTCTCCTTCTTCCCTACTGTAATTGGTGCCATCTGTTTTGGCTGTATTTTGGTCTGAGGAATGTTGTGATCCATTTATTCTCAACTTGTTTGTTATTGCTGACAAGAGCAGCCGAAGTCATGCTGCTCAATACAAATCAGTCGAGGATAAGTTTTCCGTTTGGAAGAAAAGCTGAATCGTCTTTTTAAGATGCAGTCCCAGGATATTTACCTGGAGGTCCCAAACCAAGCTGCTTGGTGGGTAATTACTTGTCCCCCCCCCCCCCCCAGAATCATTTCCATTGCTTCCCTTGCCTCCTACTGTTTATTTTTTCTTTCATTCTTTATGCGCCCATACTGTCTTCTTCCTCTGCTTTGACCTTCTCTGCCTGATTTTTTTCATAATCACCCTTTCATTTCATCATTTGACACTTTATTCACTACTTTATTCAAACATGTTGTGTAATGTAAGCATATTGAGCTATCTGATCAACGGACTGGAAAAAAATTGAACTATTTTGGTTGAGTAGAAACTTTGAAGAGACAGAAATGATCTTGTACTGTACGTAAGCACTATAAATGCACATAACACATTGTAAGTAACTTTTTTTTTTACATTTTGAATTAATAGAAATCTGAACAATCTATGACTTGATGTAGTTGTGGGGGACCCCCCCCCCCCCCTTTGAATTTCTTGTCTTACACTCCTTCGTTCCCCACCCCTCAGGTAAGCGGACGAGTATACCATGCCGACAAGCGATGGTCCCAGCCGCTTTCCCGTGTTTGTGGCTCCGACTCACGGCAACCATACAAGGTGTCCTGGTTATGTTCCGGGACGGGTGGCTCCTGTCCGCTCACCTCCACCTTCCAAAGCTCCACCGCCTCCACCGTTGAAACCACGCGGCCCACCACAGCAGCAACAAATTACACTAAGCCTGAATGAAGAAAACCACCGTAGGGAACACGCTCAGAACCTCCAGCGACGGAAGAACACTCTTATTTGTTGTGGAGTGTCACTGGGTGCATTCTTCTTTACACTCATACTTGTCCTCAGTCTTAAAAGTGGAAATGTGCTAGATGGTTGGTATTATAAACTCAAATCCTTGTGAATGTTCTTGTATATAGTTCTGTGTACTTGTTGGGCTTTCCAGTATATCACTGATGGATCATGTTTACAGAGAATTGTCCAGACCACAACCCATCTCTAAGTAGTTGGAATCCAGGTCTCCAACCAGACAAAGCTGTTGTTGTCAAGAGAGGTCATTTGTTTAGACTGGAATCCTCTGCCACATTTCATTCACTTACCATTCAATCAGGAGGTAAGAATATTAAGATGCAGTAGTTATTAAGTTATTAGGACCAAATCCCATTTCACTTCTTCCTATTACCTTTTAGTCTTATTTATTATTTATTTGTTATTTCTGTGTGTTTTGTACATTCTGCAAAGGGGACTGTGTCTGATTTTTTTGTTTGTTGTGTAAGGCAAAAGGATGGGCCTTTTTAACCTTGAAGAACATTTTTTTTTAAGTTTTTTTTTTGGGGTGGGGGGGGCATGCTTTAAACTAAGGGGTATGAGTTAGGCTTGCACAAAAAAAATCACAACTTTATTTCTTGTAATGCTTAGTTTGTTGTGATCTGATATTTTACATTTGATATTATTATCAATATCTCTAACAGGCATAAATCAAAAGCAAAAACAGAGTTGTATTTCTTTAAACATATTTTTCTGTCCTAACAACCACTGTAATATCTAGTTTGATTCATCCTTATCTGTTGTAGTTTGCTTTTGTATGCTTGATAACTTCTTTTACTTGTCATGTAAGGACATAGTGGCATGCTACTCTTTCTTCTTCTTTCAGCTGTTCCATTTTTAGGGGTCACTACTGCAAGTCCTCCTCCTACATTCATCCTCCTACATCTCACTTAGTACTCATTCCAACTACCTTCATGTCCTCTAACTGCATCCATATATCTCCTCTTTGGCCTTCCTTTGTCTTTTTCCTACTTTGTATGACTTCAAATTAAAAGCCATGGGGTAGAGGTAACTGTAGGAAATGGGATTTGATTTAACTAGTATTTTGAATTGTAATGATGTGGATTTAGACTTCAAGATGTAATGTCTTAATTACATTCACCAGTTGTATGTCAATTGTAAATTTTTTAGCAAGCCCTCCTTGTTTTCTTCTGATTTCTTTCAGGTCAGGTAGTTTTTGCTGACAGTGTTGACGCTTCTAATAACATAACCTTAAGGACTCATCACATTCTCATAGAAGATGGCGGAGCCCTTCATATTGGGTCACCCAAATGCCGCTACCGTTCTCGTGCAACCATTGCCCTTATAGGCCGCTCAGACAACAAGGCTATCCCTGAGGTTCCAGGCCTGGGCCGCAAATTTATTGGCGTTAAAAGCGGGGGAACTCTAGAGCTGCATGGTACTGAGAGAGTTTCCTGGTCACTGCTAACCCGAAGCATCCCAACATCTGGGCTTTCCACGGGGGGTTATGCCTTCCAGAAGAACTTCAGCCGGGGCATCAACCTGCGTGTGTTTGACCAAGACACATCTGCTTTGCTCTTCGACAGACGTTATGACACTCACGAGTCCCGTAACGACAGTCATTGGCTCACCCAGCTCCTACGTTCCCTGCCAGAAGGCCGCATAGTTGCACTGGCTGTGGGAGACTCTGCTGTCAAAAATTTGTTAGATGAAACCAAGAATGCCTTTAAGGAGATACTTGGCAGCAGATTTTCTTATGATCTCAAATACAGGTAAGAGTACAATACCAGTACACAATGATTGTTTGTTTGTATTCTTCCCATGGGAGGTGTACTGAATGTTAAACACATAAACATGTGCAAGTGTGTTTTGGTTTTTATCTGTGTTAACAATGTGTCAACTCTTATAAAGGATTTGTATTGCTCCTCTATTCGTGTTCAGTGCAAATGTCTTTTGCACTGTTTCATTGACCTTGGTCTCCTGGGGCTGATAAAGAAGGTTAATGGGTTTTTCTCAGACAGCTTCAAACAGTCTCACCTTTGAAGCCACAGCACTTGGACTGAGAATACAAACTTTCTGTTTTCGTTCCTGTCCTCCCTGGAAAAATGTCCTTTTTGTGAATTGTTTCATTTGGCATGTACCCTTGAATCCAGTTGCTCGTCTTCCTGTTTCCCATGTGTTTTTTGCTGTATCGCACTTCAACAGAACAAGGAAGCACGTACAGGATAACATGGCCAAGGTCAAAGTTTAAGGGATTTATACAAAATTGGCAATTCAGGGGATTGTATGTCTCAAGCTTTTTAACTGAAAAGAACAGATACAGACGTGTTTACAGACTGTAGTCCTGCTCATATGGATTAATGGTAAATCTAACAAAACAATGCAAGAGGGTTTTAATTTTTACTTTTACATTAGATTTTCTGTTACTGCCAATCAAACACAAGAATGTACAAGATCAGCACTTTGAAGTGTGTTCTCTGCAGCCAGACCTGCTTAAGTCCTTAGTTGACTGAAGCCAGATTATATTTCAGCTCTTCCAGTGTCCCATTCCACTTCTGTGGTGGATGCCAAAGCATTGTAGGGTTTTTCAACCACACAGCAATGCTCTGTGTATAGTCAGTGGTACATGTAGGTGTTCTTTAGTATAATTTTGAAACCACTTTCTTGTTTTAATCTGTGTTTTAGATTTGCTTGATGTAGACAGTTTGTGTTAATTTATCCATCCATCCATTATCTTTTACCCACTTCGTCCTTTTTGGGTCACGGGGGGGGGGGGGGGGGGTCACTGGTGCCCATGTCCAATTATCACTGTATGAGTGGCAGCGGACACCCTGGACAGGTCTCCAGTCCATCACAGGGCCATATAGAGACAAATGAGACAACCATTCACACTGTCACTCACACCTAGGGACAAGTTAGAGTTAACAATCAGACTAACGTGCGTGTTTTTGGTCTGTGGGAGGAAACCGGAGTATCTGGAGTAAACACACACATGCACAGACAGAACATGCAAACTTCACCCAGAAAGGTCCCTGGCCGATATTTGATCTGGTGACCTTCTTACTGAGAGGCAACAGCTGTACCAACTGCTCCACCGAGCGTATTTATGTAGTTTGATGTATTGCTGACGTTGAGTGATATGGTCTGAAAGTTAAGTAATTGAAGTCATCTGTTAGTGTAAGCAATGATGAACCAAATGAGGTGCTGTTTTTTGAAAAATATTTTATTCTTGTGTCAGTACTGTAACTCCTTGCACATTTTATGACCTACTATACTATAGTTGACTTATCCACCCATTCATTGTGAAAAAATAGGTGTGTCAAATGTGTTGACTCGTGCTGTACTGTTTTGTTTTTTTTAATGGAAATATAACGTGTAACCATTTTTCCCGGTCACATTGAATATTTCAAAGGTTGGTTTCAGTGGCGTCATCAGTCCTTCCTGGCATAAATGAATCTTGATATGGGCTGCTGACCTCCCTCTTTAATCTTTGTCTCAATAGCACGCATTCACATGCATAACATGCATTTCTGCTGGTCTGTAGTGAATTCACCTCTGACTTCCTCATGGTTATTCCAGTCAGACAATGAAGCTATTCCAAAATGATCAAATCACGGATGAGGCTGAAAGGACAAACAGGGTGGATCCTGTTTATTAGTTAGAGCCACTATTACAGTACAGGGCCTGTAATAAACAGGAATACATGTTTAAATTGTTGTTTTGCCAACTACAAACCGGATTCCAAAAAAGTTGGGACACTAAACAAATTGTGATGAAAAACTTCATGCTGAATGCAATGATGTGGAGGTGCCAACATCTAATATTTTATTCAGAATAGAACACAAATCACAGATCAAAAGTTTAAACTGAGAGAATGTATCATTTTAAGGGAAAAATATGTTGTTTTCAAATTTCATGGCATCAACAAATCCCAAAAAAGTTGGGACAAGTCCATTTTTACCACTGTGTGGCATCCCCCCTTCTTCTTACAACACTCAACAGACGTCTGGGGACAGAGGAGACCAGTTTCTCAAGTTTAGAAATAGGAATGCTCTCCCATTCATGTCCAATACAGGCCTCTAACTGTTCAATCGTCTCGGGCCTTCTTTGTCACACCTTCCTCTTTATGATGCGCCAAATGTTCTCTATAGGTGAAAGATCTGGACTGCAGGCTGGCCATTTCAGTACCTGGATCCTTCTCCTACGTAGCCATGATGTTGTGATTGCTGCAGAATGTGGTCTGGCATTATCGTGTTGAAAAATGCAGGGTCTTCCCTGAAAGAGATGACATCTAGATGGGAGCATATGTTGTTCTAGAACCTGAACATAGTTCTCTGCATTAATGGTGCCTTTCCAGACATGCAAGCTGCCCATGCCACAAGCACTCATGCAACCCCATACCATCAGTGATGCAGGCTTCTGAACAGAGCGTTGATAACAACTTCGGCTATCTTTGTCCTATCTGGTCCAGATGACATGGCGTCCCAGTGTTCCATAAAGAACTTCAAATCGTGACTCATCTGACCACAGAACAGTCTTCCATTTTGCCACACTCCATTTTAAATGACCCCTGGCTCAGTGCAAACGTCAGCTTGTGGAGCTTGCCTAGAAATGACTTCCTCTTTGCACTGTAGAGTTTCAGCTGGCAATGGCGGATGGCACGGTGGATTGTGTTCACTGTCAATGATTTCTGGAAGTATTCCTGAGCCCATTCTGTTATTTCCTTGACAGTGGCATTCCTGTTTGAGGTGCAGTGACGTTTAAGGGCCCGGAGATCACGAGCATCCAGTAGAGTTTTACGGCCTTGACCCTTACGCACAGCGATTGTTCCAGATTCTCTGAATCTTTTGATGATGTTCTGCACGGTTGATGATGATAACTTAAAAATCTTTGCTATTTTACGCTAGGTAACACCATTCTGGTATTGCTGCACTATCTTTCTGTGCAACAATGGTGGAATTGGTGATCCTCTTACCATCTTGGCTTCTGAGAGACATTGACACTCTGAGATGCTCTTTTTATACCCAGTCATGTTGTCAATGAACCTAATTAGTGTTAATTGGTCTTCCAGCTGTTCGTTATATGCTCAATTTCCTTTTTCCAGCCACTTATTGCTACTTGTCCCAACTTTTTTGGGATTTGTTGACACTGAAATTTTGAATCAACATATTTTTCCTTTAAAATGTTACATTTACTCAGATTAAACTTTTGATCTGTCATCTATGTTATATTACGAATAAAATATTGACATTTGCCATCTCCACATCATTGCATTCAATTTTTATTCACAATTTGTTTAGTGTCCCAACTTTTTTGGAATCCGGTTTGTAGATCATTCTGAACAAAGACAAATATTACTATTTTGGAGTTGTGTTTTTCTACACATAAGAATCCTGTTGTGTTTGAACAAATCTGAAAATAATGACAGGATTAAATACAGTTTTTACCAAATTTAAGACGATCCAATTGTTGAAACACATGATCTTTATTGAAATCAGTGTCCTCTATTCTGAAACCACTATGACAGGGTTCATTACATTGGTTTAACTTGTACAGTTTGGTTATGTTCGGTTGGAGTAAGTCTGTGTTAAAAGTTTAACAAAGTTAAGACAGATCCTCTGGACGATTCCTTTTTGTGAGAAAAGTTCATTTTTCTGTGATAAAGTGCTCAAAGTTAGTGCCTTAGAATAAAACAGTGGTCTTAAAATATTATCCTCATCAGCAATAATTAATTATTTATTTATCTAATGGTGGCCAGTATAGAAGTAAGAAGCTACTTCTTAAGAAGATATAATATGTCATTTGAAACATTGAAAATGATTTAGGTCATTCGCCCTTCGAGGTCCACCCAGTTCCATTTTTTTCTTCACCCACACCCATAAAATTTGTCTGCTACAATGATTTTTTTTTACTTACTGTAGATATTGTAATGCTCTTTTTCAAAACATTTCCTGCTTCATAGTTTTCCACTGAATTAAAGATAATAACAAAGGATATGTATAATATATGCTACCTCACTGACGGATCCTTTTGTGTCTTCATCAAAGATTTTAGTTCCGCAGAGGCAGAGCTTAAATGGGGGGTTCCGCAGCAGTCCATCCTGGGTCCTCTCCTATTCTCTCTATACCTGCTGCCACTTGGTGCTATTTTCCGGAAACACAACATACCCTTTCACTTCTACGCTGATGACTGTCAAATTTACTTCCCCCTAAGACACAATTGCACATGCTCTATTCAACCTCTGCTTGACTGCCTGGCTGACATCAGGGACTGGATGGCTTTAAACTTCTTAAGTTTCAATGAAAAGAAGTCTGAAGTCATGTTGTTCCCTCCCAACGACACGATCACAAACCACTGCATCGACCTTTCCACTCTAACCCTGTCAGAAAAACAAAGAGTCACTAATCTGGGAGTGATAATGGACCCTTCCCTGAAACTTAACAATCATGTAAACATGATTGTTAAATCATGCTTCTTCCAACTGAGGCGGCTGTCTAAACTGAAGCCCATATTGTCCAAAAAGAACCTGGAGACAGTAGTACATGCATTCATTACATCTAGACTTGATTACTGCAATTCACTCCTGTTTGGTATCGGTCAGACCTCCATTGCACGACTACAACTGGTCCAGAATGCAGCAGCCCGATTTTTTTTTACCAGTACAGGCAAAAGAGAGCACATTACACCAGTTTTGGCCTCACTGCACTGGTTACCGGTTCACCTTCGAATCCAGTTCAAAATACTCCTGCATGTCTACAAATCGCTGAACAGTTTTGCCCCCCCATCTGCTACAGCCATATGTCCCACCACGTTCTCTGAGGTCAGCAGACCAGTTGCTCCTCAC
>NC_056505.1:25863271-25881392 GCF_014905685.2 Nematolebias whitei | reverse complement strand
CCCCCCCCCCCCCCCCCCCCCCCCCAATCTCTCTGATCTGCTACAACTGTATGTCCCACCACGTTCCCTGACGTCAGCGGACCAGTTGCTCCTCACAGTTCCAGGAACTCGTCTTAAGCGCAGAGGTGACAGGGCCTTCTCTGTAGCAGGACCAAGACTTTGGAACGAGTTACCTCTGTTTGACAGACTGGCCCCCTCCCTCTCGGTTTTCAAATCCTCTTTAAAAACACTACTATTCAGTAGCTTTCAATACCAGAGGATCTGTGTTTTGAACCTGTACGCTCCACACTGGTTTATCGTCATATTTATTATCTGCATCGTTTTTATTTCTATATTTTTTGGATTTACTTCATTTTGTATATTGCTTCGTGTGTTGTCCATTGTTCTGTCTGTACAGCACTTTGGTTGGCCTTGTAGCTGTTTTAAGTGCTCTTTAAATAAAATAGTATGGTATGGCATATGGTATATACAACACTATTTTAAACACATTTTTCTTCTGAGATATGCTAAGACCTCCCTTAAATCTCCTGCTGTTTGATTAATTTCCTGACTTCTCTGACACAGTAGTCTTTTACTTAGATTTATTTATACAGTATTATTACTTGAATTTCACCCTGATAGTCCAATCAAAAGAATTTTCAATAACACATTTCTATCCTGGTCTTTTTACATAAACATAATCAAACAAACAGAATTTATAACTAAGATAAATAAATACCTTTTTTTGTTGTTGCCATCTTTCTAAACTTTAATGTGCCCACCTATTCTGGTTCTGCTTTGAGAAATTGTGCATATACTGCCTGGTTATGTTTAGCACATACAAAACATTTTGATAAAGGATTGAAGGTTATAGTTTAAAACATCGAGTCTTGGTATTTAAACAGCGTTAAACTCAGAATAGATTAAAATCTTTAAATCCATGCTGTTTTCTTTTTAAACAACCCTCAAGCTGAGGGTTACAGCTTGAGTATTTATTTTAATGTGAAAGTGTGACGCTTCTAACTTTCTCTGTTTTTTTTTTTTTTCATTCCTCTGGTTTCTTCAGACAAGCATGGGCTTTGGTCTCTGTGGTGGGAGGTGGTAACACGTCATGCTCTGAGGATGTGAGAGAACATGAAAACCTCAACACAGGAGGAAGAGCTCTAGCGAGGTGTAACTTTACCACTGTAGATGGAGCCGGCTTCTCCGTCACTGCATACAGCGAGTGGAAGAACGGTGAGAACCAGCTTGTGAGGATGAATAAGTTCAATACAATATCCATATGGTTCATAAATATAGTAATGATCTTTGTCAGTGTTCTTTTGTGTAGATACTGTAAAATGTATTGGATGTTGTGAAATTATACACTTTCAAAAACTAGTCAAAAATAGTTTGTTCTCTATTAATTCCATAGTTTCTTTTTGCTTTAGATACAAATAATTTAAACTTTTTTTTAATTAAACATTAATTGAAACTAGGAAAAATTACATTTTCTAGTTAGCCCTCTTGTTTGTGAATGCTGAGTGCTAAAATCGGTTGAAGAAGCTAAAACTGAGTTGTTTAAGTTAAAAGGAATTGAACAGAAGCTAGAGCAAACAAAACAAAAATGGAAATGAGCAAAACAAGCTAAAATCAGCAGAACAGAAATTAACGCCGGCTTAACAGAAGCTAAAACCTGCTGATTGGAAGCTAAAAGCATCTTAGCATGAATTTAAACAATCATTTGTTCCTGTGTAAAATAGTTACTACTAACCTCACTTTTATTTTTGCTGTCTTAACTTTAATAGAATATTGTACCATTCCCCACAGGTTACCCCATTATGGGCTTCCAAGTGGATGCTACAGACCAGGTGGTGCTAAACCTGCAGGAGAAGGTGCAGCAGACCTGGAAACCAGGCGATAACATTGTAGTTGCCAGTACAGACTACTCCATGCACCAGGCTGAAGAGTTTACTCTGCTGCCCTGCCCCGACTGTACCAGCAGACAAGTCAGGATCCAAGGTGCGACAAAGAGCAGCTCTGTGCACAATGGATTTCTGCAACAGTAAACTGAATGTGACTTTGTGTATGTTAGCATTTGTCCTCTGAGAGTCTGCTTCTTTCATTAGCTTGAGCTGCTGCCATTTTTTTTTTTTTTTTTTCAACAAAAGCGGAACAGGAAAAATGGTTACAAAACACTCAACAACCTGTGATGTGAGGATGTATTGACATTTGTGCGGACAAAGAACGTAATACAGTCTTAACACGTCATGATGGTCAATAAATGTGATTAACAGATGCTTTGAGAATAAGCATCAGATCCCGTAGGACCTCATTTCCTTTTCAGCTGTTATGGTGATGTATGTTTTTAAGGAATTTTATGTTTCATAAGTAACTTTGTTTTATATTAACTGCAGGAATTTGATGGACTTCTGCTCCCTCAGTGTTGTTCACAGCAATTCTTTCTATCAGACATGCATCCTAATCTCATTTTTTCGTGGTTAACAAACACCCACTCCCTTCCTGGAGAGCAGGACATATTATATGTGCTTAGTTTTATGTTTCTGCCTTGAGGAAAGGCTGAGCAATTGTGCGTTTGACCAACACCAGCTGCACCGTTAGACAGTCAGTTTCTGCAATTGTTAGAGCTGCTTATTATATTTTTCCTGTTTTCATCACTTGTGCATTGCACATGTTGGCTTCGATTTGTTGCTTTTTGGAAGCTCAAGTATTAAGTAATATCACTTCTGCAAGCTATTGTTCCATCGTGTATGTATATTTTCTATATGATCTGGCCAAACCAGAATGGTTAGAAACTTTCTTTTTTCTTTTTGTCGTTTTCAGTAAAAACGTTGATTTAGCTTTTTTACCAAGAATCTGCCCTTTCTGTGCTTCTTAGGGAAACCTCGTTATAACCATGTTGGTGAAATCATTGATGGAGTCGACATGCGTGCTGAAGTGGCTCTGCTCTCTAGAAACATTCTCATCTATGGAGAAATGGAAAACTCCTGCTATGGAAACAATAAGTGCCAGTTCTTTAACCACGACACCTTTGGAGGCCACATCAAGGTGTGTGTAGTTTCTGTTGCACAGTTTGTTGTTTACACTGGATTTCTTGGTTAAACAGCAGCTGTTTTATTATGACTTTGATTTATCATGGAAAGTCCCAATGTCCACTGCAGTTTGCACAGCACTTTCCATGCTAAGAAACTCAACTGTGCATTCTAAAATGTACGCATTTAGTCGTCCTTCACACTTAATTAGAGGAGTCATTTATGTTTATTTCATCTTCTTATTCTCTAAATTATTTTCTTTTTTTCCTCTTTTTTTCAGCTCAGTACCAAGCTTTAATTTTAGTATTCATTCTTAGTTTTTAGAAAACTTTAAATAAATTTGAATGAACAAGGAAAAGCTCTCATGCAATCGTAACTTCCTGACCCACATGGCTCTAATTTAGTAAATGTAGGATTGAAACCATTCATGAAACTGTTATAGCATTCTTCAGAATATTCACTCCCCCCCTCTTTAATGAGTTATTTTATTAACTTTAACACTTACTTTAAGTAGAAATAAAACATGTCTCCTAACAACAAAAATAGATTTCTCTTGAGTTATTCAATTAACACCTCAAGTAGTTTGCAGGATTTAGGTACAGAATTAAGTTTGTCTGCAGTTTTCATTGAACCATTGCACATGTATGTCTGACTTTACCCTTCGTTCAGGCACTGGTGGTGGTGTAAATATTTTTTATGTTTATGAGCTTTGTGTATTTGGGTGAGTTTCAGTTTGCTGGAAGGATTGGCCAATCCTTCCCTAACAGAAACCAGATCCTAGTGGATTATGCTCTACCCACAGAAGACCTCCGACAGAGCTGTGTATGATGTGTTTGCACTGGATGACTTCAGACATTCATATTTGACTGTTTGTTGGGCTTATCTACAGTATATATGTGTTGGGTTTTGATTTATGCTACTACAGCTGACATCACTTTATTACCACTTGTGGTTTTTGGAGGACTTTGACTTGGTGCTTAATGTGGACAGTGGCAGTCTATCATATTACAGATGGATTGTAGAAAAATCCTGTGAAATTATACTGAAGCTCTAACCCATTTCATAAATCTGTATCTGTCAGCTGACTGCTGATTTGGGTTCGTCCCATCATGTAACTATTGGAGTTGGTTTATTGTGCTGTAACTGTGTTGCGTAAATCATTTAGAAATCCTGTCTGTGCTCACATTTCTGCCAACTCAGATCTTGGCTAACTTCTCGTCAGTGCATCTGTCCCACGTGGAGTTGAAGAACATGGGTCAGCAGCGAGAAAAAGGGCGCTACCCACTCCACTTTCACCTGTGTGGGGATGTCGACCAGAGGGGAGGCTATCGGGAGCCCACCTATGTTGACGGACTTTCCATACATCACTCCTTCTCTCGCTGTCTCACCGTCCACGCCACCAATGGCTTGCTGGTTAGTAAAGTGTTTGCATGTTTAAGGAAAACCCTCTAGCTATCCACTCATTTGTGTGAAAGAGTGTAGAAAAATAAGTTCTAGATGAGTGATGCTTATTTATTACGTCTTCAAGTCACAAGATTGGTGTAGCAGTGTAGCACAGGACTGAATTGCTTGAAGTACTCAAATATTTAGTTAAAAAAAATACGTAGAGAAACACATTTAGCACTTGGAAAGGTACCTTTTTCCCTTTGGGGTATTTAAAGTGAAGGAACAGATGTTCCTCAAGACTTGTTTACCTAGATGGTTTGCATATTTGAATGAAAGCCATATTTTCTTTGGAAAGGACAATTAAAAAAATAAGGTTTTAATAAGACCTTGCCCTATTTGTCCTCTCCTCCTGCTGGGAACTCATCTGCAGTTGTTTCAGGCTATCTTTATATATATATATTTTTTTCTATCTTCTTACCCAGGTGAAGAACACTGTTGGTTATGACACATTGGGCCACTGTTTTTTCCTTGAGGATGGAATTGAACAGCGGAACACTTTCTACCACAACCTTGGCCTGTTGACTCAGCCCGGGACTCTGCTGCCGACAGACCGCAACGACACTTTGTGCATCGCCATCAGGGACAACGTCTACAAGGGCTACACTCCCTCACCAAGCACTGAGTGCAAGTAAGAGGCTTTATTTCTGAATGCTCGCACTTACAGATATGCACACAAACAAAGGAAGCAGATGTAGGACAACACAGTTTACTTTTTTTAAGTGAGGAATAATTTATGACCATTTTAAAACTGCTTTAAGCATTTTTACTGTTTTTTGTTGAATTGTTGTCCGTACTTCAAATGTTATCTGTCGCTCTTGAATATGAGTCCTCGTGACTCAGTGAGACTAACCTGCATGAATAAAGGTTGAATGAAAAAAAATGCTTGTTGGTGTAAATCTTAGACTTTAATATCAGCGTGAGAAAGTCTGAGAATGTGCAGATAGAGTTTGAAACGGATGGTTTACGTCTATGTGAGAAGAGATACTGTACTGTGGAATTTTTGCTGAGAGAGATACCAGCAGGATAGTTTTATCAATACAAAAAACAACTTCCTTCTCTCTGTGATGTTTTTTATTATCATAAAAATAACAAGAAAAGAACTTTGGGAAACATTTGTTTTGTCTCCAGGACTTTGTGCATGTGCATTGTGAGTTTGGCTGAACCGTCCATGTGCATAAATGATGTAGGAGAAGGGGATATTTGAGAAAGTTAGGGACAAGAGAGGACAGTTTCTGCTGTTAGAGGACATGGAGGTAGTTGGAGTGAGGACAGAGGATGCAGAGGACAGAATGAGATGGAGGAGGATGACTCGCTGTGGTGACCCCTGAAGAGGGAAAAGTGAAAGAAGGGATGGCTGCAGTATTTTTTTAATCCTTATGCACATTTGCCACAAATTCTGATACCTCAAGATCTGTTTCTTATTTTGTTGTACTTTTTTGTGCGTTTGTATAACTGTGTCGTTGTGTGGATGTGGATTTGGTACTTTCCAGGGCAGTCTCTACATTCTGGATCGCTAACCCCAACAACAACCTCATCAACAATGCAGCTGCAGGATCTCAGGTAACTAAAGCACCAGCTTCAGTGGAGAGTCTTAAAAATAATAATGTAAAAACAAACGCATTAAAATGGGTAGAGAAGATTGGTCACTGAAGTTGGACGTCCTCTGCTCCCAGTACATTTATGAACTTATATAAATGAAGGCAATCCTCTGGCTTTAGTCCTGCTTAAGTTTATACAATAAAAAAAACAATAATTTTCTTGCTCATAACAAAGTGATCCATTAATAAAATGGGAATTAAACGGTTTGTTTGTTTGAAAGAGAAGTGCAATAACATTGTGAGACTTTTAATATATGAAAGCATTTAAAAAAAAAAATCTCCTTTTTATTTTGGCACAGAAAATGCGGAGCTCCAACAACAAAGGGGTTATAAGGGCTGCAGCGCTCACTTAAGCATAGAAAATAAAGGCGTGGGGTTTGAGGGGTTCAAACTTGATTCCTTTGATCTGGTTTATTATTGCTTTGGGACATAAAAAATAATTTCATGACGTCCTGCTGTGCTTAATGTGTCCCATCGCTTCTGTGAATTACCACCTGTAGAATGATTGTATATAAGCAAATATACTGAAATTGCAGTGCAAAGTAGAAAAACATGTTCTATATGACTCATTTCTCTTTTTTCCCCTTCCTTTTGCAGGATGCTGGTATATGGTTTGTATTTCACAGCTCTTCTACTGGAGACTCTCACGGGCTGGTGCCAGAAACCAAGGCAGAGCTCACACCTCTTGGGATTTTTTACAACAACCGTGTGCACTCCAACTTTAAGGTATCACTGGTTTTACATCTTCCACCAGCATTCTATATGAAATCCAGTGTTGAAGACGTGTTCAAAAGGCAAATTCTCTGCATACCGTCTTAATTTTTTTAACCACAAATATGCATGGAAACACGCACATGGATACACACAGACATGCGAGTGGGCTCTACAATGGTGCTCTGTTGTGTGATGACAGACATCAGGCAGGTGAACTGTGAGCTCTTTATCCAGTCTGACCACAGCGGCCTCTAATAGAGGAAGGAGCCCCGCGGTGAAAAACTAAACCTCACTTATTCCAGCTCACAGCACAAGTTTCCATATACGTTAAACGTTCATTGACATATTCCATTTGTCATAGAATGCTTTTATTTTTCCTCCAGTGTTTCAGGTACCGCACTATAAAAATACATGCTGTCTTTGTCACGTCAATAATCGTGACGTCCTTCATGTGTTGCTGCAGACACAACTTGTTTGTCATACTTTGATCCTCTCAGGCAGGGCTGTTCATTGATAAAGGAGTGAAGACTACCAATGCCAGCGCCGCTGATCCACGGGAATACCTCTGTCTAGAAAACAGTGCCAGGTGTGTGTGTGAGCTCTAATATTTTGTAAATGTTGACAACTGGGTAGTAAATCACTTACTTCCAGTAGTCTGTATATGTTTATGTGCATAACTTATAGCTGTGGTAAATGGTCTGTAGTTGGTTGTCACATTCCTCTTGATGTACAATTACACTGTGTAAATATTTAGGTGGTTTACTAAAAGATTAGTTTAATGCCAAAGTTAATAAATGTGCATGAATAAAGGTAATGAGAGCCCCCGTTGTATTTATGTACTGGGACTTGGCTGTGGACTGGGAACAATAACTGCATGGCTTTATAGCGTGCTGCTGCATTTTAAAGAACTTTCTGTCAAGTTTGTGTTGACAGAGAAAGCACAGCTTCACAGATAGAGTTTCCACTCTGCAAGTCTTTGCACAAACACAGCCCACAGCTAGATGGGGGGGGGGGGAAATCTTCCGTGTCCGCCGAGGCTGCTGGCCATGCACTCATACCTTCACTCTGTGAGCGCAGGACTATACACGGAACATTTCTAAATGTTAAAATGTTTTCTACTGTTTGTGAGAGGGGGACAGTAGTATTGTAAAATAACGAGAAGATAACGGGTCACTGTGGTTTTCTGGAGCTTAAAATTCATGCTGGATGTTTCCCTTGAGGAAAACTTAGGTTTTCAGCTTTATTTTTAAAACTTAAACCCAGAAGTACCATCTTTTGCATAAAAAAAAACCAAGAATAAATCGCCTGTTAATGCTTACAGGCTTTAGATAATGGTGGCTTTTAAGTGATAATGTGAAAATGAATTATACGGTGAGACATGAGCTGGAGGGTTTTTCCTTTTTATTCCTAAAACACTTTCCTTTCCTGTAACACCACCTTCTATTGTATTGTAGGAATTAATGAGCTTTGTCCAAGTTTTTAGTGTTTAAAATAAGACTTTAACTGCTTTGTTTTGTTCTCAGTTCAGCGTTGATTTGTGATGGTTTTTTTTATGAACCAACATAAGAAGTTAATGCAACTGATGGAAACTAACTTGTTGTTTTTTAAGGTTTCGACCGCATCAGAATTCGAACCCCACTCGTCCCCGTGTGGCAGCAGTCATCGACACCCTGATCTCCTTCAAGAACAATGACTTAGGAGCGTGGATTCGAGGAGGAGACATTATCATCCAGAACTCGGGGTGAGACGGCTCAAAGGTCTGACGAGCAGCCAGACCAAAGTGTTCATACAAACTCACAGCCAGAGGTTCTTCATGAAAATCAAGTGTCTGCTGAAATGATGACTTTTACTGGAAACAAAATATAAAAACTTGAAAACCAATGCATCAACACTGTCATCTGTTCTTCTTTAAAAAAAATAAATAAATAAAAAATTGTACATTTTCAACAGTTTTATATTTCAGTCTAATTTGTTTCACGTTCCAGTGGTCATTTTAAGACGACAGTTTTAAACTCTTATGTATGAATTTATAATTGAAGTGAAAATGCATTTTTTGTTTTGTGCGATTTATCAGAAAAAAATTGGGCTTTTTTAAAGGCTGAAACAAAAGTAACTGTACCCTCAAATTTAAAGTATTTTACTGACTGGTTTATAAAACATGCAAATAATTTTGTTTCAGCTTTGCAGACAATGGAGTAGGACTGTCCTTTGCCAGGTTTGTACTCTAATTTTTTTTAAACCTTTCTCAGGTTTGATTAGCTGCACCGAATAAACTTTCCAAAAACCATCTGTGATTATGGGACAGCAAATGACTCGTGCATTTACCCCTGAATGTTGTCTGCCTTAAAAAGTACGAATGGTCACGCATGTTTGAGTACAGTGTTTTGTAACACTGTGTCCTTGTTGTTTCAATTTACAGTGACGGTAGCTACCCTAAAGATGAAGGCTCCAGCCAGGAGGTGACACAGTCCTTGTTTGTGGGTGAAAGCAGAAACAGAGGAACGAACGGAGGACAGAATAAATACTGGGGAGTAGGAGGGACTGATGGAAAGATGAGGACACTGCCTAGAAACAGGTGAGGGCAAGAAGTTGGTGATTAAATGATAAAGATGGAGGAAGTGAAAGGAAAAAAAGACTATATCCAGAAAGTCAGTCTGATGGTGGGACAGATTCACTCATGAGGTCACAGCTGCTAAGCTGCTGAAGAGCCTCTGAAATGAAGTGCTGTTTTGACTCACTTCCCTTTATGTTGTATTTTTAGACAGTTTATTAAAAAAAGCTATGGTGACTGACATCCCTTCTTATTAATACAATATAAATGATATTTTTGTTAATTTTGTTACTGATTAAAACTTTAAGGATATTTAGTTTTCATTAGATTCCACCAGTTTAAGATGGATGATACGATTCCTACAGTTTAAGGGTATTTAGAAAAATTAAAATCATACTTGTGTTTTGCTCTTAACCACAACCAAAAAGATGTTTCATATGAATGTACTCATACTGATAGTGTGCTTTATTGGACATTCCTCTGAGGTATGTATGTATGTATGTATGTATGTATGTTTTATTTATTCATTTCATTTCATCCAAACAACAAATATAATACAATTTAAAGAAAAGAAAAAAGATATACAATCAGAAATAAAATGAAAGGCAGCAGAAGAAGAATGAGTTCTTATAATATCTGCCCCTTGTCCCCAAAATATATTCCAAACAAAATTACTATACAAAAGCAAGATGAATTACTTGAGGTACTTCTATCGACCTTTTGTGTCAGTATTATAAACTGGTATTGGTTATATTTATCAACCATCTAAGATCAAACCAGACCTTCTCTGTTGTTGAGAATTAAAGCCACAAGTTTTCATTTGATCAACATTGCCTTGTTGTATCTTCAGGACCAGACTATTACATAATCATGGTGTCACAGTACATGACTTCTAAACATGAGTTAACCAGTTACATTTAAATATATAAAAAATACTTGTTTATATATGGCAATGATAGAAACTACATGAATCCACGAGAGTTAACACCTAAAATGATCTGAGGTGAGCTTTTTATTTTATGAAGGAAAACTTATTCCCTTCGTTTACATCAAGGAGGCAGAACGTACAGAACGTACTGGGACTGGTCTACAGGGAAGCTAGTTCCGTTTTGACTTCAACTTCCAGGTTCTCACTGAATGTCTATAGAGTTCATCTCTGGTCAGTTGTTCTGGTAGATTAATGTGATCCAATCACTTTACAGTTTGTAGTTTATCAGCTTTACAGTCGTGTACTGACGCGCATACTGCTATGAAAGAAATGAACATTTGTGCTTGCCAAATAGTTTTTTTACAAAGCGCAACATAAAAACCTTAACAGTTTACTGTCGTGTCATGAGACTGTCGTTACTTTCTGTTTTGTCCTAAAACTGTTTGTGACAACAAACGACTCAAGGATTTTTGTTTTAAAACATTTAAATGTTTTGAAACGAAAACATTTTTGAACACGGTGAACACTTTAACAACAATTTAACAAGATTAACACTTGAAAACAATTATTTGTTTGCTCGACATTATAGCAAAGGTGTGTCTCAGTTGAACTTTTCCTTAATAAATGCACTTTAATGGTCAGATCAGCTGCATTTTGCCCGGGTGGCGCGACAAAATGCAGCTGATTTGACATTTGCTCCAGGAGTTCTGGAGAGAGACGAAGGTGTCTTGGTATGGCAAACTAAGTGTTTCATTATTAGCCTCTTTTACCCATTAATGAGACACTTGGCTTGCCGTATTAGTCAAGCACCCTCTAGTGGTTGAAAATGGTATTTCCCATGTCTGAATGAAATCGTCAGATCTCAGCCAAAAATTGGGTTATAAATATGAGGAAGAAAACGTATATTAGTCGCTTCAGTGTATAAGTCGCAGGACCTGCAAATTTATGCAAAAAGGTGCAACTTATATGGCGAAAAATACGGTAATTTTATGAAAAACAGGATGCGGTGATCTTTAGAAACTTAAATTGTTCTCCAGTGCAGCTTGTTGATGTAAATATTATTAGAGAGCATTAGAAGTGGTCAGTTTAAAGAATTACAATTTTCCACACACTGATTATTTACATGATTCATCAGTTGCAGTTATTTAAATTTTTTTTCTAAAATATACCATACCATTTTATTTATAAAGCACTTAAAACAGCGACAAGGCCAACCAAAGTATATGTACTGTATATTAATATTCAGTTATATTATGTTATTATATTCAGTTTCTTTCACAGATAATTAGTTTTTTTCTGTAAAATATTCTGCCTTATCGTTGACTTTTTATTTTAAATGTCCCCCTCAGGACGTTCCCAATTCGAGGTTTTCAGATCTATGATGGCCCAGTGCGGCTCACACAAAGTACATTTCGAGGGTTCATCCCCACACCGGAGCGTTATACCAGTGCAGTGGGATTCAACCTGAAGAATACGTGGCAGCTGACTCCAAGAAACAACCTGTCCCAGCTCAGCTTCCACCCCTCTGTGAGAAGACCTCTTTGACCTTAACTGAATATTTAAAGACACTTTAAAGAAACTGAATGTGTTGTGATCATGCATGTACTGTTTCTAAAACATTGCATTTTCTTACATGAAGTGACATAAATCTTGTAAAAATCTTTTAGAAATTTTATAGAAAGCTTGTAGAAATATTCAGACAGATATTGTGGGTCTGTGTAAAACTAAACAGACTATTTACAGCTCTGCTGGAAAATGGGATGTTTTTTTTTTGTAACCGTGAACGCTTTTTAAAAAATTTTTTCATTTCGAACAGTTAAAATTTCAACAAAACAAAAAAACATAAGTAAACACAAAAAATATTTCCACCAAAATATTCAGTAAACAAAATAAAAATGTTCAAAAGGGGAGCAGGAAGAAACAGTCCAGTCCTGTCCCTTTTAAAACTTGCAGATTAAGAAAAATAGTTTCTGTCTCTCTAGCGTGGCCTGTTTAGTGAGGGTATTTTTTTATGGCTTTGTTTTTTCTCTGTCCATGTATTTTTAAGTTTAGTTTTATATATATATATATATATATATATATATATATATATATACTTCTATAAAATTTCTTATAAAGAGCCTGGTCAATTGTAAATCACTGGCTCCCTCTTCTGGTAGCACAGTAGTGCACAATTAGTTCAATCAAGTAATATTAATGAATTACAGAGGTGATTCATACTTTTACACTTTTATTTGCACTGAATCCAACACTGAAATCAAAACACGTGCAGTGGTAAACGTAACTGTTGCACAGTAATTAGGTAATGAGGTGGTAGTAGTGACAACTCTAATCACAAATGATGTCCTCAGGTGGATCTTCGAGCGTTCTTTGGACGTCCAGGACAGTGGTTTGAAGAGAACGACTTGGATGGTGACAAAAACTCCATCTTTCACGATGTTGATGGGTCAGTAACGGGTTATAGGGACTCCTATGTCGGCCGAGCAGATAATTACCTAATACAACATCCTGGCTGTGTGAAAATACCCCGGTGGAACGGAGTAACCTGCAGCGGCCGCTACTCCCAGGTACAATACATCAGGATCAATGCCAGCTCCATCCTTCCCTCACTCACGTTTCTGATCTTTGCTTTGCCACATTTTTCTTTCTGTCAGGTGTATATCCAGACATGGGGAGCTCCTGGCCTCAGTTTGTCCATCAGCAGAGATGAATACCCTGATTCTCCTCTGGTACTGAGGGGGATTAACAGCCAGGGGGCGTCATCTCAGCAGTACCAGCCTGTCCTGATGATGAGCAAGAGCTACACTCTGCACTGGAGTGGACCTGCACCCAGAGAGCTGGTGCTCTCTCTCATCAATTTTGATAAGTGAGTAGGAACAAAACCGGAGCATGGCAGTCTCAAAGAATGCAATATTTATTATGGCGTGCATTAGGTTAGGTTCTTCAGCTGCTCTGCGTGTGGTCTTTGTCACATTACAACTTCTAACAAATAAAAGTTAAATGAATTTTACTCATTTTAATTTGTGCACGATGCCTGTGGTTGTTTTACTCAGAGGTGCCTGGGTCCTGGTGGGACTCTGTTACCCATCAGACACCACGTTTCAGATCATGAGTGACATTTACGACAGGCAAAGGAACGTATTTGATGACATTATGGACTACGGCACCGTGTCGTCTCTTGCTGAGCTGGAGGCAAAACCGATGGAAAGGAAATACTTCTTTGACCAACCTGTTGGGTGAGAGCACACGGATGCAGACCTCAGTTTGTCTTTCAACCTCCTCATGCACTCTTAGATTTGGAAATACTGCAGCAGTGATAGTCAGTCAGGAGATTTGTGACATTTAGTTTGACTTTTCATCGTGACTCATGTCTACATATAAAGGTCACTTTTCTCATAGCAAAGGTTGAGCAATCTTTAACGTCAAGTTTTACTTGGAAGTGCTTCATTTTTCTTTTGTCAAGCTTACAATTCTCTGTGCGTTTCTCCTGTGATGCTCCTGACATGATACCCAGCTTACTGTGGTTCTACCTTCGGGCCCGGCATGGTCGTGACGGTCACAGCTACTGTTCAGCAAAAGGCTGCGAACGAGTTAAAGTCACAGCCACAACAAAGTCTAAACAGACCTGTAACTGCACAGCTAAAGCCTACCCCAAGTACTCCAAAACACCCTCAGAAGTGCTGTCCTTGCCAGCTCTAAACACACAGCCCTGCAAAAACTGTGGTGCTCAGCAGGTTTGAAATCTTGCCTTTACAATGATCTTGAATAAGCCACTTCAAACACAAGCTAGTGCTCCATATGTTTTATTTGGTTTTGTCTCAGTTTGTGTTTTCTAGTGAGCCGTGGACTTCCTATCTTCAGACACAAGTGAAGTCTCTCAGCACCAAAGAGCAGCAGAAAGGAGATAACACCTCCTTTATCACTGTGAGCTATTTGGAATGCCTTAACACATATTTAAGCTGGAAGCATAATTAAAAACTCAGAGCTTTTATTTTGTTTATTTAAATCGCACATTTTTTATTATTTTTTCCCCTGCCAGGTGAATGAAGTGACCATGTCCTTCTCTCAGCCTGGGTTTTTCCTGGTCTTGGTGGATGCCTGCTCTGGAAAAGTCAACCAGGAAACCTCGTTTGCTAAGATGAATACTAAGATGGAACAGTTCCTGAAAACTGCAATTCCAAAGCGGTAAATCTCTGGGAATACGGTTTAGTTTTCATCACAAGTTTAAAGCTTTTCGCAGCACTACACTGTAACAGAATTGTGCAGAATGATGTTTAATGTTCCAACCCATCTGTCTCCAGGTCAATTGTCCTCATAGCAACTCGAGGTCAGCCTGAGGGCCTGGCTCAATTGGCACCACATCTAGTCTCCTTTGGTCTGGCCAAAGCTGCTGATCTGCAGAGTAAAGGTAAGCTTTAATTCTGTCCAGTGGCTGCATGTTAAGGTTATTTTTCTCATACAGTGTTATTGCCTTTCACAACAGAAAGTCTGGTAATGTGGGGCTTCCTGGGTGGTTCTTTACCCCCTTCGTGGGTTTCACTGCAAACGGGGCAAGGCGATGATGTCCTGGGGGTGCAGGAGCGCTACTTGCCCTTGGGTTTGGAGTCTTATGGCTGTTCGCCACCTGCAGCTCGAACACGCACAGACTTGGAGCTTCTCAGAAAAGCCGCAGGGCCACAGTAACCAATGTGAACTGTAATACTTGCCTACCCGGACTCATTCTTGCACACAGATACACAAACACACAGCCAGCTGATGAATGTGAACTGCTGAACTTTTAATTTATTACCAGTGACAAAGATATCACAAGTGGAAAAGGAGTATTGATATGAACAGGATAAATATTTGTTTGATTTTGTTTGTATGTGTGTTTGTGTTGGTTTGCCTTAGGGCTATTAAGTCAATGCACTTTTTGTTTACGGAGACAAAAAAAAAATCTTGTCCATCAGAGGAAACCTTTAAAAGGAGCTCAACAGAACATCTGTCAACAGAGGGAAAAAAAACAAACTAAGTAAAATGAACTTATATTCACTGGCAAATTTTAGATTTATTTTCTTGGATTCAAAAAAGTGGATTAGGTTTTCTCAAACCTGAAGGAAATTATGACATTTTGTTTAGTGAATGAGATCTTTCAGATTGAAACTGAAAATGAAACATCTACGAATTACACAGTATAAAAAAAACAAAAAACACTTTTGTTACAATTTGAATATTGTGACAAAGCCAAGAACCACCAAGCCATATTCATATGAATATTTAATCACAAACACTTGTGTGCAGTGAACATTTCAGGCAGTTCTGCTCTTCTACCTGAAGAAGACACTGCTATGTAAGTTGTTTTTTTTTACTCAGCTTCTGTAACAGCTGACGTTTTTACTGGAAAACCTCTTCTGATCATCGTGCAGCTGTACAACTAAAGCACCTTTGTGTGGATTCCTACATGGACTTACTGGATCTTCTTTTTTTTAATGTTTCCCCTCAGTTTTTACTTTGTCTTTTCACATTGATCTCTGAAAACTTTGCCTCATGTGCAGCACAAACAGAGAACAGAACTGAATGTTTGTTTGTTTTTAACCTGTTTGCCTCATTTATGATCTTTTTAATGTGCATTATCGCCAAAACAGTATGCTGAGATTTAATGACTGGAAGTAATTTTTTTTATGTGTACCCAGACTGTGCATTAGTGAGCAGCAGATGCCTCCAGATGTTATACCTGCTGAGACAAACGGGAAACAGCTTTACTTTAAGACTATGTATTCATTATCGTGTATGGATGCGAGCAGGGCTCCCCCACTGAGCAGTGATAAGTTCCTGTCTTTAACTGTGTGAGTATATCTGAACATGTGAGATGGAGGACTAGTACCTTGTTGCCTTTTAACCACTCTACTGTTGAAATGAATAGAACAAGAGATAATCCATCGCTTGTCTTTTGTTTAGTTGATACTTCAAAAATGCACAACCGAACTTTGTCATATAGTTTGTAAATATGGTTTTGAACTCTGTAATTGTCTTATTTTGGCTTTTTGCCAACTGAATAACTCAGTTTTCTAAATACTTTGATGTGAAACTTTAGCTTTTGTTATAAAATTGTCCGTTAAATAAAAACTTAACCTTTCATGATAAAATCATGTTTCATTTTATGTGGTTTGCTGCTAAAGGATGGATGGCCTCTTCGAAAAGGTCTTAAGTTCAGTTTGTTTGCTCATTAAACCACTTCTATATTTTAGCTTGACCACGTTTGTCTAGTTCACAAATTTCACTTTGTGTTGGGTATGTTCATACTAGCTCGTCAGCAGAACCCTTTGCAAAACAAATTCTATCATTTTGAAACTACTCCAATTTTCACATTTCCATAGTGATTTATGCAAATAGTACAGTATTCTATAAACTTTTACACTGTTGTCTTCAGCCAAAATATTCTGATAATCCTGCAAGAAGTGCTTCCAATCTGCATGGGAAGTGCTCCTGCTAGCTGCTGCTGCTAGTTATGCTTGTATATCAACACACAATTATATGTAAATACCAATGTAATGGAAAACTAATCAGAATCAGTTTATTATTGCCATGTCAATGAACGAGGTTCACAAACTAGGAATTTGCTTCGACATAAGGTGCGATAAAATGGCTATAAACTCAACTCATAAAATCAGTAATGGTGGTGAAACTATAAAATAGTATTCACATGCAAGTTTAGAGGTTCAGCATTCTGCTTATAGATTGTGTTTTTCCTAAACAATAAACAAAAATAGAAACCTCTTGTCTTGGATACTCCAGTAAATGTTCAGTAAAGAAGTGAAAAGAAATACAATGGTGACCCCATTCACAGTCAAAATGACAACTGCAGCCCTTTGACACAGATATTTGCCACACAGTGAAAGAGAGAAGCCTGTTGTATTTTCACTGACTCCCTCTCTTTGTTTCACACTAAATGCTTCTAAAACTCATCATCGTAGCTTGAATTGGACACATTTTAACTCTTGCATTGATACCTGGTCATCAGGTCAGGCAGATGGAACATTCGTGGTAAAACTGTATTACAGAAGTTTTGATATCAGTGTCCTTTGATTATCTTGTTTCTATGTGACAAACAATGGCTGAATAGTTGTTATAGCTTAGCTTTAATTATGTAATACCAAGGCTTTTGAACTGTGTGAATTCATCTAGAGAAATGCCAAGGCTAAAAATATGACGCTAGGGACCTGTGTGGGTAGGAGCCTTTAGCGTTATATCGTGTTTTTTTTGTTGTTTTTTTTTCATGCACAGGCAATATCTATGGCAACACACTCTTGCATTGTAACACAGTGGTTATTGTGTCCTTTATGTTTTTAAAAATTTTTTTATCCCTACCATAACCAATCACATTATTTATTTCTGCTCTCTGCATTTTATCTTTAGATTCTAAAGATAAAATGTAAAGTAACATATGCAAAGCAACAAGACTGTCTGGATAAAGTTTAGCAGGCAGATAGAAATAACCAAATTAGGTTTTACATATTTTTTTATATATATTTTATATCTTACAACATAAAATACTACATTTAAAGAGCATAAAATATCAATTTTTACATGTATATACCCCAGTTAAAAATACACAGATATTGAAACTGAGGAATGAGTGTCCAATCCAACCAAGAAAAACATTAAAAAGTCTACTTAGAAGGATCGTAGCGTTAAGCTAACCCAACCCCTAGTAATAATAATAATAATGAATTTAATTTGTAACGCACTTTTCATTAACAAAAATCTCAAAGTGCTACAGAGTGCAACTAAAATCAATGATAAAATCAACTAAAATCAGTGATAAAATCAACTAAAATCTGTGATAAAATCAACTAAAATCAATGATACAATCAACTAAAATCAATGATACAAT
>NC_056505.1:25837550-25863261 GCF_014905685.2 Nematolebias whitei | reverse complement strand
AATCAACTAAAATCAATGATACAATCAACTAAAATCAATGATACAATCAACTAAAATCAATGATACAATCAACTAAAATCAATGATACAATCATGTGGAGGCAGAATAGGCTTGCTTAAAAAGAAAAGTCTTCAAGCCTTTTTTAAAGTCAGTCAATGATTGTGGAGCTCTCAGATATTCAGGGAGGGAGTTCCAGAGGCGGGGGGCAGCCACACAGAATGCCCGATCTCCCATGGTTCTTAATTTAGTTCGTGGAAGGTGGAGGAGATTACTGTTCTGTGATCGTAGGGACCGGGTGGATGAATATGGAGCAAGAAGGTCCTTCAGATAATCTGGTGAATTTCCAATTTTTCAATTGAAGTATCCTTCAAGGGTTTGCATGACAGTAACCATTGTGCTTTATATCTTAGCTAAGTGATTCTAAAACCCTCCGAATAACTTGCAATACAATATCCAAAAATGTGAAGGAATGCAAGCCAGAGCTAAGTGCTTAACATTTTGCCTAAATCGTTTAACCTACTGTTTAGGCTAGTTGCCCTAGAACTACAGGCACTTTGATGGTTATTCTTTATGTTTGGATACATTCATATATATATTTTATTAACCCTCTCATTAACCCAAGAGGTTTATAGCCATTCAGGTGTTTATGTCCTCGAGGCATTTCAGTAGTGGTTTGGAGGAAAATGAGTCCTCCTTAAGGGGGACATAAACCTGACAATCATCTGCATGAAAGTGAAAAAATAAATTACCTGTAGGTACTTTCAAAAAATAGACCCAAGTGTAAGTAAATAAAAACAAAAGAGATGGGGCCCTAAAACAGAAACTTGTGGGATCCCACATAAGAGAGGAGCAGAGGAGAATGCATGTTCACCATAGCTGATACAGAAAGGTTGCCTTTAACACTGATGGTCTACAGTGTCAAAGGCATCAGTAAAGTCTATAAGCACAAGAATAATGCAATCTCCAGAGTCAGTGGCTAAAAATATGTCAAAAACTTTTAAAAGGCTTGATTTGTTGCTTGGTTTAATAAACACATTGTTGACTTTTTTTTGCCACCAAATACAAGAAAACAAGAACACCACATTAGGTGTAGCCAAGGCTACATCTCACAGTTCAGTCAGTCCTAAGTGGGTTTGCTTGACTTAAACAGTTTTACTGTTTTGTCGTAATGGCCAAGCTGTTATCGAGTTTTCTTTCAGTCTTTTCCGAGGTTTGGGTTGATGCCCTTCTGATGCTTAGTGATGGTGGTCCTGAATAATTAAACAGGTCTGACAGCCATGCAGGGGTCCGTTTCCATGACTACTGCTCTCCCTGTATCTCCACAGCCCTGAGGAGTAATGTAAATCTGCTGTCTGCTTAATGTCATTTTAACTTCAGCAAAGTGCCACACAAAGGCATTCAAGTTGGGGTCAGAGGGGGCTTTTGATTACATGTTCAGCTTTGGTTTCTCCTCTGCTCTGTATCGCCACTCTCGCAGAGTGTGCTGGTTAGCTAGTGATAATACAGCAGAGGTTTATAAATTGTATAAACAAAAGTGTACAACAAACAAGTGCAGGTTGTCTTGAGCAGAGATGAGCACGAATGCTGTAAGGTGATTTTAATTGATTTCCACCATCTTCTCTGACGGTATCAGCCCATCACCACATACACAACTTGTGGTGATCACCCCCATACAAAGAACCCAACTCAGACACAGGCAATTACCCTTTAACATCAAATGATTCATCAGTTCCCCGACCCATTAGACAGTGAATTAACCTTATCTACCTGTAGATGAAGAGGTATGGCTATGACACCCAACAACCCTGCTCCAGTCACAGCCGTTACCAGAAAATATGCTGTGCACTTTCCACACAGCACGATAGTGGCTAATCACACCCTGAGAAATGTAATAAAAATGGGATTATGACTCAGTTATTCATCACAAGAAGTGCTTATTTTGTATTTTTACCATTCTCTAATTTAATAAGCTGTTATATGTTGGGGATTCAGTTTGGAGCCGTTAATTTTTTTTTAAAACTCAGCATGGCTCTTTTAAGACCAAACCTCGGCTCAGTGGGTCTCAAATGATTTGTGCTCTGGTGTCTGTAAGACAGATTAAAAGGTGCTTTAATTTAGCTCTAATTTGTTTTGTTTAGCCATAAAGGCACATTGTGGAAGTTAATTGTACCATTGCTGAGGGTTTTCTAAAAGCGTCCTTTGCTGCTGCACATAATTGTGGAGCTCTGTTCTCACAAGACCATTAAAATGTTCATGAAAGCATAAAGCCATCAGTGTATGGCACTCATGATGACGATGATGATGAGGGCTATGAAAATGTTGATTGTCATGGCTGCAATCATGCCTGTCGGTGTCAGCTTCAGTCTCCAACTAGGCTTAATTCTTCCAGCGAAACCAATGGCCTGTTGAAACCAATCAAACTGTGATGTACTGGGGTCACCAAAGCAAGATGATCAGTATGCCCCTACAGAAAGATTAAGGACTCTGGGTCCAGGCCATCACCAATAGATGGTGTGAATAAGATACAACAAAAAAAGTCTTATTATCAGACCCTGTGGTCATTTCATGGTCCGATGCGTTAGAAACAGATTTGTTTGGATTCAGGAACATGACTTTTGTTTGAATGAGAGAAGAAGCTTTCAGCCCCAACAAGTACAGCATCATCCAATCATCCATCAAGCACGGATAGATGTGATCATTTTCTTTTCAACCACCGGGATAGATAACCTAGAAGTAAATAAAATTGTAGGAGAAAACTACCTCAAAAATCAGATGTAAAATGCAAGACAGGAAGCAGAAACTGTTCTGTCCAACAAGAAAATGATCTAAAACCAAATCAAAGTGGTCAAGAATGCGTGAGAGCCAGAGACCAGACATGAATCTCTGCAAGACTCTTAAAATCAGAGTAATGATGGAAAAAGCCTTCCAGGCTAAAAGATCCTCATTTCTAAAACCTCAGCATTATCTGCAAGGGTAAAATGAAACGGGTGATTTGACTTTTGCAGAGGGTTCTCTACGTGGATTTGCTTTTAATTGTGCCTTGCATCTAATATTTGCACTATGTTGAAGTTTTCTAACAGTTCACTAATTACTAACAGCACTCTGATTACTAACTGTACAGTCATCGACACCGTTGTCTAAAATGTTACACCTCTCTTAAGTACTTCCTCTTGTTCACCCACATTCTTTCTCAAGTTGCCTTTTGTCTTTTCTTACGATTGTAACAACTTTATTAAAGGACGTAATGCCCGAGGAGGCTAATGCTTATGGGCTTTATGTATAGGTTTGCAGCAGGTGTGCAAGTGTGTACAACAGAGCAGGGCAGATTTACTCAAGGGCCTGATCAGAACCAGGTTTTACTTCATGCGACAGCCCACAAACTCTCAGCTGCACTGATAAAGGCAGACCAGGATGAGACGAGGACTCCAGTCAAGGAAGAAACAAAACTGGAAGATGGAGCAAAGAAAGCCGAGAGAAATAACTTAAAAATAAAATAAAATGGCAAAGAAGAGCGATTGAGGCTGGGTACCAGTGAACTGAGTGAAATGCAACGTCATGCTTGTGTTTCCCAGCAACAGAGAGGCATCTCTGGGCCCTAAAGTGATCGGAGGCTTTACCGGGGCCCCTCACTGTTGTCTCACAGGACAATTTCTTCCCTCTGTTGCTGTGGCGTCAAAGTGATCTCCTAATTAATTCATAACGCAGCACAGATCTAAATTTGCACTCGTTAGCCGCCCGCTGTTTGCTTTTCTTTATTTACTATCAATAACCTTCCTTACTTCAATCTGTGCTGTGAGTGTGTGCATGTGGGGGATTCGGGGTGGGCATCGTGACATCCTCACCTAGCAACCTGCGTCAGTGAGATGCTCAAAGGCTCTGGATCACTGGGGGTACCGAGTCTCCCACAACGCAGCCCCCTAAGAGTAACTGTGACTCGGATGGTTTTGTTGGTGACGCTTCACCAGCCTGATGCTCATCAGGCCCAGAGCATTTTGATTTCCCCACACCAAGCAGTAGGGAGAAGTATAAGGGAACTGCAGCATCATCAGAGGAAAAAAGACTCATCTTCATCACCTTCAGCTGCCAGAGAGGAGATGTTTTGCATACAAAAACAACACAAGAAGATCGTCTGATTTTTCTTTTTAACTTTCCCAGCAAAATCACAGATGAAGCGCGACCAAGTGAGCATTTAATTCGATTGTGCTGGTTTGGACTGTGAAAACCTTGTCCATGGGTCTCCATAATCACGCTTTAATAGAGACTGACAGGGCCGCAAACACACACGTACACATCGATGAACTGCGTCATGCCCTATCCTCCAACACGCCTCCAGAAGCAGAGGGACGCCTTGCCCACCTGTGGCTTCTGACTCCTGGAGCCAACCACCTTATCACAGCCACCAGTTCTCTCTTCCATTTCTTTCATCTGGTGGTCTTCCTCATCTGGTTGCATTTTGTAGACGAAAGGAGCTTTGGTCAGAAGATCATTCAAAAGTTTAGGACTCAAGTGAAGCAAGGGCAGGAGGAAGACGGCGTCCCCTTAAAAGGAGCTGCAGGGACATTCCAAGTGGTAAGACAGCCATTTATAATTTGAACCATCTTTTAGTGCTTGAGTTTGAAGTAATGTAATAAAAGGCCAGCAATAATAGAGGATGGGTTTGATTGGGTTCATATAGCAGATTATTGGGTGATGTTTGTTTTAGATGAGCTTTAGTGACAAATCAATATTTAAAAGTATTTGGCTGCTAGTCTGCTAAATAAGTTATTGCTTCTTTTTTATTTTTTTGCTGTTCCCTTCCATCTGGTGTCTGTTGGACACTGAAGTAACCATATGCTCTTTATGTATAAATAATCCGCTCTAGATCATTCCATTTTACTTCAAGTTCGTAAAACATGGATGTAGCACATTTCTCCAGAACAAGCCTTAAAGGTCTTCATGTATTTAAATTATTATTATTTTTTTTAAAGCCTGATCGCATTCCAGCTTTTTAAATTTCAGTGACCTAGAAGTGTTTTTGTCCTCTTCGAGGGCAGAATGGATTCATTTAATCACCTTTTCTGTTCAACACAGTTCCTCCAGTCTTAAGTGACTTTCATCTCTATGATGCAAGGCTTGCTCTGAGGTTTGATCAGAACCTGATCATTTCCATTGTTGGTGCTACGTGAGCGTGCACATGGCTTGGTAGTTTCTGCATGATGCAGTGATGATATGATTCGTCTCTGAGCTGATCTGCTCTCGGACACCGATGAGCCGTAGCTCATTAGAGCTTCTTCTTTTACGTGGAAAGCCAGCGTGAGTGACTCATTGAAACCCACAAACACACGCCAATAATCAAACTGCAAGCATATTGAGAGTATCACGGGCTCGCCGGCTGTCAGTCTAACTGTTATCAAACAGCCTGGGAGGTGTGTAGGAGTTTCAGCTGCAATTTAAACAGTTTTGGCGACACTTTCCTACGGGAGGCTGCGTTTGCTCTTGGCTCGTCTGCTGCCGAAGCTTGACAGCTTGTTGAGATTTTCCCATCTGAATCACAGAACGCAGCAGAACAACACGGCTCATGTGCGTTTTTCTGCCTCGTTTATTGATTCTTGTTGTCACACCTCTGTTGAAAACGTTCATAACCGATGCCTCACATGATGACTCTTCCAGCTACTGCATAGTCGATTTTTGCACGCCTCTTCCTCGTTGGCCCGAGATCGTGCACCTAATAGTCAGGCTAAATCTACTGTCAGGGGTTCACCTAGCAAACAGAAACACACATATTGTCTGTGAATGCTGTGTGTGAATAATTGATGGCGTCAGCCTGCTTAAAAATGCATCCCCAACCTTTCTGTCGCACAGAGAGAGGAAACGGTAATTAGTGTTCAGATATTAGGGCTCACACATTAATGATCATCTGAGTAAACACAACACAGCTGATCATTTATTAAACAGCACATTTATTCTTGAAATGAATGCACTTGTTTACAGATATAAAATTTTTTAAGCTCAATATCTACAAAAATGACGGAGTTATCGCCATTGTGTGTTGGCTAGGGTTAGCTTTGGCAGCCATCTTGAATTAGGTTGACTCCATACGAGTTGTGGAGGTGCATCTGTTTTTTGCTTTCTAAGAGTTTGGACAAAGTTTGTTCAGTGGTTCATGAGACATTTTAACAGACAAATGAACAAATGTACATGTGCATGGACACTTACGTGATCACCCACCACCAAGAAAGGCAGGCGTTCAGTAGATATCAGGTGTGAGCTGATAGATGTGGCTCATGAAAAATGAACAGGGAGTTAAGCTTTGAAGACTTTTTGGCATCATCGTGCATGACCCCAACATCCAGCCTTTTATTTTCTTCACCTGCTCTTCTGCTCGGGGTTTCAGGGGAGCTGGTGCTTATCCCAAGCAGTCACTGTGTGACAGGACACAAGTCCATCACAGGGACACATGGAGACAACCAACCATTCAAGTCTCCTTCACACCCAGAGACAATTTAGAGTTGGATGTGAGAGGAAACTGGAATACGTGGAGAAAACCCACACGTTTGAGGAGAATATACAAATACCACACAGAAAAGCCCCAGGTGGGAGGTGAACCTGCAACCTTGCTGAAAGGCAACAGCTCTAACCGCTGTGCTGCTGTGCCAGATCCCCAAAATAAATTATATTTGTTAAATGCCTGAATGTGTAGAGAGAATCATCTTTAGAGATCTGTTTATTACTTTTTCAAAGTCACAACTTTACATACACTTTCTTAGTCTGTAATACTAAAAAGTATTACTTAGTACAGTATTTGGTATTATTGCCTTTAAACTGTATGACTGTGTCAATTGTTATTCCACAAACGTCTCACAATATTTTGCTGTGGTTTTGTCTCATTGCTCCTGACAGAACTGGGATCACTGAGTCAGGTTTGTAGGCCGTCTTGCTCACGTGAGCCTTTTCAGCTCTGCCCACACGTTTTCTATGGGACTGAGATCAGGACTTTGTGATGGCGACTCCAACACATTGACTTTGTTGTCCCTAAGCCATTTGTATCTAATTTGACAACATGCTTTGTGTCATTGTTCATTTAAAGACCCATTTTGGCTCGAGCTTTAACTTCCTGGCTGATGTACTGACATGTTGCTTTAGTATTTCCACATGGTCTCTCCTCATGATGCCATCTATTTTGTGAAGTGCACCAATCCCAACTGCAGATAAACAGACCAACAACATGAGGCTGCCATACCTGTACTTAACATTTGGGATGATAAAAACCCCTTTTCCCCTTTTTCTTCCAAATGGAACAATATATAGCCAGCCAGTGAACAGATGCACGTGGCATCTTCAGGCCTCTGGACATTGTGCCCAAGAATAAACCAAAGTTTTAAGTCTCTTCCTGATGTCTTGGCTAATTTCTTTAGATTTTCCATGATGTCACATAAAAAAGCAGCATGTTTGAGTTGTGCTTTAAAACGTGTGCCTCCTATAAACTCACATGTTGTCAATGAACCCATCAAAAGCTTCCACAGCCATAACATTATCAGCTGTGGTTTTCCAAACTGTTTAAAGGCACAGTAACCTTACAGTATGCAAACTTGTGACTCTACAAAAACAAATACAATATACTTTAAATAATTTTTTCTTAATTTTATGACATTTTCCCCCTCCCCTGACAAATATAAATCGGTTTGGGAATCCTAACTCACCTCTGGAAAGGACAGAACAGTGAGAAAATAAATGGTTATGCATTGTTTTACACAGTATGTAAACATCTGGTCTCAGCTGTATCCTGCAGGTCACAGTGGGTAAAACTATAGTTTCATTGTGATTTTTCTCTTGGTCTTCTCCAGCTTTTTGTCTCTGAGATAAAATGACCAGAAGATCTCACACCAGAAGAGTCCTGACCCCGCTGTGCACAGATATTAAGGTAGGTAGGCTTCATCCTAAAGGTTTTAAAAACACGAACAAGCTTCCCCAAAGCAAGTAAGGATGAAGTATGTCCACTGCATATACTGGGATTTAAAATAGAGTTTGCTTGAAAGCTTTGGAGGTGATATTTGCTTTAACAAACATTATTTGGTTTAAATGAAACTACAACAGGGTTTTGATTTAGTGAACTTTCTGTAAAAAAAAACAAAAAACTTTTCAGTATTCTCAGTTTTTAGTTTAATTTTGAAGAATTTCTTCTCATGTGCCAGGCTTCACTTTCTGTGATGTGCTCTGACACTCTCCAGCTGTTCCTGTTTTATCTCAGGTGTTTAGTTGTGTGCTTGTCCCTTTCCTCCACAGTCTGTCAACGATTTTATGTTTTTTTTTTTTTTTTTCTGTTAACACCTGCTGTTGCCTGTAATCACAAATTTTGTGTTTACTCCTCCTTTTCTTTATTTTGTGAATTTCTTAGTTTTATTTCCTGGCTTCTTGTTTCATTAGGTCTTGATCAGTTTTTGGTGGTTTATAGTAACAACTTTTTTTTTTTAAAAACTCAGGAATTTTCCACTGTCTAAATAAATAGTGTTCTGTTTCAAATGCCTGCTGGTGATGTACTGCGTTTGGATTCTTTAAGAGCTAAAAAACAATTTGTGAGGAAAAAGAATGGATCTAACAGTTTTTCAGACTTTAGTCTGCGTTGCAGTAGCCAATGGCTAACTAATACTTTTATCCATCCAAGGACTCACCTTTAATGAAGTATCACACTGGTTTTCTGAAAACTCCCCCTGAAGGAATTAAAGTTTCCAGCTGTGGTCCTGCTCAGCCTCTTCCAGCTATTTTGAATCATATCTGATGGACTGGTTCTAGCTCAACAGCCAGCTGTTTCACTTTGCCCTGGAGCCACCTTCTGGAGATTCAGCTTCAAGGAAACATGGTTCTCACAGATGTCAAGTCTCATAGCTGCAACATGTTGTAGAGGATGCGCTGTCCATCATCCAGGTGCGAACCTGCCTGTTTGTGACTCTTTGTACCCCACTCAAGCATCTAATAAAACTGATGCCTCTTTTTGTGTCTCCGAAGAGGTAAAAATCTCTTCAGTGATGGAGCTTCTGGCGCACGGTCCGTGCATATCCAGCCTCAGTGTCTCAGTGTCAGAGACATAATTGACGTTCGTTAGGTTTAAGTGAATTTATGCTCAGTTTAATCTGAGACTGTACAGATAATGCTTTGATGTGATGTGATAATGTCACATTTTTAATATAAAAACAATTCAAAATGAATGGCACACAATCAATCCACTGAACACCGATATGAAGAATAGAGTCTGTGACCACCAAATTGATTCTCTCTATTCATTGGTTACACCCAGGGCTTAATTTGAGCTGGATTGTGCCGGAACAGGATCCAGGAACTCTTATTTTGACGGGGTACGTTCCGAAAACTGTTTGCTTGGATCCGGTAACTCTCAGGCTCACTAATAATAAAGTTATGAACAAATATGACTGCCTTCAACAAATAAAACCTATATCGGATATGTAAACTGAAAATAATTACATAAACACTAATTTTAAACACAACAGCCACTTACGAGTTTCCTAATATCATATAAGAGCTGCTCCTTCAAGTAACATTTCCACTTCTACACTTAAAAAAATCTCCGCCCCTAAAAGTGCTGCGGAGATGGGAGACGAGGGGTGGTTAGGATGCTTGAGAGAAGCGGAGCATGCTCTATTCACACAAGGAGAGCTGTTGTTCAGGCTACTTCTTCTTGCTCTCTAAAATAGTTATTGAATCACGTGTTTACTAATTTAGGTAAACATAGATGTTTAACAACCTGTTAAAACACACCAGAATGCAGAAAATAACATCTACTTTATTCAACCACCCCCGCCCCCCTGCGATTTGCGTTCCAGCATCGTTTAGGTTACAAATCAAGCACGGGTTATACCTCTTTTAAGCATTCTAATACTGACATGATGCTGGATTAAACTGGCTTTACAGGTGGACAACACAACACTGGGTTCCACATGTAAAGATTTTAGTATATTATACTTTGAAATGGTGAATCATCCCCGTTTGACCATACATGTAGAATAACAAACCATTGATTCCTTCATGGTTTGTCCAGCAGTGGCATTGTGGAGGCAGAGAGACTTTTCATTATGTGACCCTTTTAAATCTCAGGGCAATATCCTTTTTTATTGGAGTGATCAAAGGGTTTGGCACTTATTTGAGAAATAAGCACTGCTGTGATGCAAGCAAGTGGAAAGAAGCAGGAAAACCATTTTATTTTTCATCTCTTTGTTCAGTGAACAAGTAAGCATTGTTATCAGCAGATATAAATCCTTTATGCTCGTGGGAGATGCAAGTGCTTCATATTTTTAAAGTATTTCGATCTAGATTTTGTGTTATTGGTAAAACGAAGAGAATAAAGAAATATAGAATGAAACATTTGCTAAATGTATTTATTTATCAAAGAATATTTGCAAATGCATCATCAGATCATAAGGACGCGAGAAAGATCTTCCAAAGGTATGATTTTGAAAATGAAACTTTTTTTTTTTATATCAAGAATCAAGTTGGTCTGTAAATTACTTCTTCATAAATTCAACGCAACATGTTCAGTTCCAGTTGCAGCTCAATTCAATCCAATTATGAAACGATAAAATCAGCTTCTGGTTTCAGCAATTGTTGTCTTAACATTGCTTTATAAAATTTTAGTAGATAAAATGGAACTAATCATAACACCAACATGTAGGAATTCTCACAAATTGACCTCACAAATAACTTATATGAACTTTTCATACTTTAATAAGCAGCTTCAGGGCTCCGACTCGGCCACAGTTCTCATTAAGAAAGGACGAGTGCTGCAGCAGCTTCTAAGAAGTTTAATGCTGCAATAATGAAAACATTTCCAGCAGCAAATGAAGCATTTGCAAAGATAAAAACCAGAATCAATTAAATAATTATAAATGATGGAAGCAAACATTCCACAATAAGCAAATAAAGATTAACTGATGATGAAAATGAAATCTCTCCATTCACATTATTTTCTAGGAAGAGAAACAACAATAGAGTAAATTTATGTTTGATGATTTCAAATATCCAGATTAGAAAAACTCCAAAGCTCAGGATACATACATTTTTGAAGGATAATTTCCTCCCACATTTTTAGTGCTTTGATCATGGTTGAAATCATAAGAGGCTTCTGATGTGTTGATGTTGTGTTCATACTCATTAAGCTTAGTGCTGTTACTGTGACAACATTCAACTGTACAAAAGTCCTTTTTTAATTTCTTAGACAAGAAAATGGTTTTCATCAAAAAATATTAGTTATTTGACAGATATATTGTAATGAAAAAAAAAACTGCATGTAATATGGGTTTGATGCTGTCACTAAATGTCTTGATTTGACATATTTTAAAATTAGTTCTGTAGCTCATATGTTTACTTGTATAGTTTACTGCTCTATCATTTTTTGGTATTCCTACTCAAATCTCAGCTAGTACATATAACAAGAACTTGGTAAATTTGTGTGAAACAAATGAAAGCTAAAAATGTGACGGCATGTGAGAGAATATTTTTATTCTGAGGACATAACTGAGAGAAAAATAACACAAGTGCATCCAGTGTGATACTGTACGTACATTGGAGGACTCTAATGAAGCACGTATGATGCAACATATTAGTTTTCAGGTTAGTATCCATGACAACCACATGACACTATGTAGGTGGATCTTTGGTGTTAAATAAAGGGGTGAGGCGTGGGTGGGGGGTATGATGGTGTTAGCTTAAATACACACATGCTGTTGTCTAAACTTTTAGGTTCTCTAACATTTTAAAAAGAGCTACAGGTTAAATCTTTAACTTTATTTTCTTGTTAATTCAGAAAGCTGTAAATGTAGAGCACAGCGCACAAGTTGACATTTAAAAGACATTTAACAACCTGCTGATAACTGCAGGGTAACAAGCCTGAAATGCTGTGATCTAGCACAAGTAATGCTACGGGACTAATGCTGGGATGTTTTACAGATTGTTAAAATTATGTGTACTTAGTGTTCAAAGGATATAGATTTGTTGTTATAATTTTGGGGTACATTGTGGTCAGGGAGCTTATATATATTATATCCATTATATATATATATATATAATATAATATAATGTTATATATATATATATATATATATATATATATATATATAATGTAAAAATTCATGGTTTCTTAAATGTTTTAGTATTATTGCATAAAAAATACTTACACTGATTGGACTTGTATCTAAGGGAAAGATGTCGAAATTGATTTTCTGACAATTTGCATAGTTTTAGAGAATGTGCTAAATTTTTTAAAGTGAAGTATTACTGACAAAAATCAAAGGTCGAGGGGAGGCTAGAATGCTGGATTCACATGTACTGTGGAGTCTGATATTTGTCCGAGTTAACGATATTTTACGCTGCACGTAGACTTACATGCGCTTGCCTAAAATTGGACATTGGATAACATGACTTCATTGTCCTCAGTTTGAAATAAATAAATACATAACCATACTTAATAACTAAGACTGTAATAATGAAACTTTATTATTTATAATTAATTGGAATTTATTTTTGAACGAATTACTTGGCACAAATATGCATAAACATAACGCCGTCATTTAAAAACAAAACCATATTTCACCAACAACTTTTGTATAGCCATTACTCTAGGTGCTATGTAGGAAGTTTTGTCCTGGATCTGCACCCTTGAAAGTGATGATTTTGAGCATATTTTGTCAGTTTGCATAGACAACAGTACGTTTTCAAGTTCAACTTATCCATAGTAAAAAATGCCATACATATGAACACTTAAGGGACAAAGTTGTTGATGGTACTAACAATATAGAAGTTACAGCCCAAAAGTTTTTATTTTTTCATTCAACTTTTATTTAGACAGATAAATCACACTGAGCCTCAAAGACTCATTTACAAGTGAGACCTGTTTAGACGGACAAAAAGTAGTTTTTCAGTTTACACTGTGGGAGTTCTGATAAGGATGAAATAATCATCCAGTTCCCTCTGGTGAGATCTGTAAACATTCTTGGGAGGTGTCGAGGAATGGCCAAGGACAGCGCTAGTGAGAATCCAAGAGTCCTGAAACGATGACACAATGTTTATTCATCTGGTTCCCCAGGTTGGTCCATGGACTTCCTCGGTGGGTGGGAGGAGGGCAGAGCGTCAGATTACCGAGACTCCAGGCGAATTGAGATATGGTGGCCTGCAAGGCCAGCCAAGGGAGCCAAATTCAGATAAACAACATTAGTTTTGGAGACAGACAGAATTGTACTGAATTTTATCTGCCTTGAGTCTTTGCTCATCTCATGTATATTCTGAAACGTCCAAATTAAGTGGACACACCGATGGTCCGTGCCTGGGAATATTTCCCGAGGTTTGATCCATCCTGCCAAAGAGTCCTAGGGGCTGCATATGGCCTGCGATTTTCAAATCACATCCAATTTGCAATCCAGTCCGCTAATCAATTGTGTCTGGGTGCTCGAGACACGGAGCAAACCATCACATAGGCAGCAGCCTGACCAGGCCAGATTAGCTGCAGCCATCTTCTTTGTATGTTGATAAACCAGGAACCATACGATTCCAAAAAACTGGAAACCTGCTATCATAAATCCAATTATATATGCAATTTTGGCGTCCTCGAATGACAGCAGAAATAGACACATCACATTCCACTTCCACCAGAGACATGTCCAACTGCATATGGGTCATCTGGGCAATTCAGCTTGCTTGAAGCTTGTCTCACCGTTGAGAAAAATTTTGTCAATTTCGTTGAGAGACCGTCTGACCAGATCCCAAAAATTACGGTTCGGAAAATCTGTAGAGATGCTCAGAAGCAGTTTCACAGACAGGACAGAGCAGCAAAGTGGAGGAGGGAGAGGAGGGGAAAGGCGTTCGCCCTCGACAAGAGCAAGTGGTGAAGTTACCCATAACACTAGTACCACCTGTAGGTGGACGCATGTATTTAGTTTTCTGTAGCAACAAACATTTTTTCTTCATAACCCCCCCCCCCCCCCCCAACAGTTTAGGCTCCATTACTGATTTTGTGATGTTTTTTCTTTAAGACCATATAGGCTACGCCCACTTTATTTGTACATCTGCCTTTTAGATGTAAGCTCAGGGCATTGTTCTAAAGCTCAGTGCAACATTTTATAAATATCCGAGTAGCCATTTTTGCTGGAACATTTGCTCTTGTTTATAGCACCCCCTATGATTGTCAAATCTGGTCGACTAACTCAGAATTTACTTTCATGAATTTCATCTTATCATCTACTGTTATTTTGGAGATATAGCTGAATTTGTCTTTAGTTAGCTTACTAAAACTATTTGCCTAGGCATAATTTACGCATTTTACAAATTAACTAATTATCCTTGAGATCCTACATTCATGCTATCTAAATTTAGGATGGTGAGTTTGATGGCGATTGAACATCGAACCTTTGCAAAAAAGCCAAAAGCAATTTTCACAAACTTTGCAATGTAGCAAAAAAAAAAAAAAAATTCTATAAATGGGCATGTCCTGTACCACTTGGCTCAGTAGAGACAAGGGATTGTGATGATATACACCAATAAATTTTGCAACCTACGGTTAGAGGACCCAATACAAACACCATAATTGTAGCGCCCCCTATAGGTAACCATGTCAAATATTTTTCTGTGCTGAACCCATAGGCCATAAATTACCACCATGTAATCATCATCTCAGTACACCTTGTGGTTTGTGCTGCAGTATGACTTTTACTTATGAAATAATAAAAATAATAATAATAATGATAATAATAAACTAAACAGTTTCAATAGGGCTCCATGCTCTGCTGGATGCATGGAAACGCTGCTGCTTTGCAGCTGCGATCCCTGGCCTCCGCTGGCTTGGACCCCTAACTATGTGATTTTTAGTTTTTCAAGACATTGGCAGAGGCTGATTGAAATGCCTCTGTGGTTCAGTTCACTGTTTGAGCAGATCTGGTGTTTGTGTGTTTTAGCTCCTGCCGACTTCACGTCTCGCTCTTTCTTCTGCTCTCCAACTGTCTTTTGTTCCCTCGTCCCACTCCCCCCACTGTTGTTCTTCAGGGGATCTCTATCTTGTGTTTTTGCTGTCTTTCACATTCTCCATCAAGTCTTTCTCTCTCTCTCACACACGTGCATGCACACATCCACACAAGTACAAACTGGAACGCAGTCCCAGGTGGTGAGTGGTTGCTTTGAGCAACGGCAACAATGTCCCAAGTGTTCAGACACTGTCACCTCTCCTTATGCTGCCTCTCATTCCATCTTATCTCTAGTCCACCTCTCGCTGTGTCTCTCTCATTGTGTCGCAAAATATTTAGGCTTCCTGTTTCTGTAATGGATTTAGCAGTGTTTTTAGACTTTATTAGCAATATTCTCAAATCTAAAGAGATTCTTACATCCTTCTGTCAATTCCAGAGTCCCCGAGCATGACTTGATTTTTGACACATCAGAAGTCTCTGAGTGAAAGGTAGGAGAGCGGAGGAGGAAGAACAAGAGATCACAGCTGTCAGTTTATTTTATTTTATTGCTAAATCTTTACTCTTCAGCTGCAGTAAAGTAATTGTGGCACGGGTGTCATTAACTCATGAACTATAAACGGAGAAAAATAACATTTCTTCTTGATAAAGATGAAAAGAGTGGCATGGTGAAGGATGGCAGGAGAAGGAGGAGAGGGAGGAGGTTGAGATTAAGACGGAGAGTATTCAGAGCAGTGTTCACAGGCAGAAAGTGACTTATTGAATGGAGCGTCTGCATCTCAGTCAGCTTAAACCATCTCCAAGTCTCATTCAATAGGAGCCCTGCACTCCAGAGACTGATGTTTGTTTTTCTAGCTTCGACTTCCCCCCTTCTTTTTCTTCACCTGCAATTTTTTCTTTTATTCTTCTGCTCTTGTTCTTTTGTTGAGCATTTTTATCTCCATTTTTAAGCACCACTTTTTTTTTTTACCCAAATCTTAATATTTTACCCCTCCTCCTAGCTCCCTTTCTCCCTTTTTGCCTTGTTTCCCTATTTTTCACTCCCTCTCTTTCTGTCTCTCTCTCTCTCCGAGAGAAAGGAAAACAACATCAACGGCGGAGCCACACTAACAGCACATGCAACAGGGAGCAGACTGCACCTTCTGCTTCTCCACCTTTTTCTCTCTGAATATATTTTTTCTTGGAGGAAGGTTACAAGACAGAGGAGAAGATTGCAGGAGTGGAGTGGAGCTGGTTCAGATCTGTTGCAACATTCTAATGGAAAAATCAGAAGAAAGGGAAAAGTAAGAAAGACAAAAAAGAAGGAGTTGGAAATTTTATGTTACATCTTTTTGAAAGAAAAGAGAAGCCTTAACTAAAGAGGTGAGACAGAGCATTAACAGGTGGCTGGGACTTGAGTGAAGATGCCACCTGTGGCACCGGTTTGACTCGAGAGCAGCCTCCTCGTTGAACCGTGGTTGCCCTCCGCTCTGCGTATCTTGGCTAAATTTTACAACACTGATGGCGTCCAAGAAGAAGTGGGCAGAGAGAAGAGAGTTAAGAAGGGATCGTCCGTTCTCCACTCGGGATGATTCATCTGTTGCGTCCGGAGCATCTGGGCCAGGGCGTTCCACCACGAGAGGGCGTTTCTCAGAGTCGTGGAAGAGGCTCAGCTCCAGAGGGGGCTCCACCAAGAGGGGGGCGCTCAACTCTCAGCAGCCACCGGTAAGATAGTTGGAGGTTAGACAGACCCCCTCTACTTGTTCCCCAAAGATCAATCGATGGCCTGGGTGCAGGGAGGGAACGGGAACAGGAAAGGCTGGAGGAATAAAGCATCTGTGAGGGATTAGGAAGTAAATGGAACAGAGAAATTTGAATTTGTTAGCAAATTTGCCAATTTGGTTTAGAGGGTTTTAAGAACACCATCATTTTAAATTGGTCCACACATCATGTTTGCTCTCTGTTAATACTACATCTTTTGTAATTGTTCAGTTAATTGTCACTGCGCAGATGTTCTTATTTTAACACGATCTTCAGCCACCTGTTACCTTGGGAACAAGTTACTGGGTTTAGAGCAACAAATTCATTTATGCCAGAGTTTCTTGTATGTACTGTAAACTTTACAAAAAGTACTGCAATCCTAACTTTTGTATAAGTGTTGGGCAAGCGATGTTTGCTTCCTCTTGGAAACAAATTATTAACCAAAGACTGCTGATGACTCCTCTGTCTGCTCTTCCTGTACATAATAACAGAAACAGCAAAGAGCTGGTCTGTGAAAACTGTCAACAGTGGATTTTTAATGAGAGAAAATGGTGTCTAACACTGATTCATCACATAAAATATACTTAACAATGTCTGGACAAAAGATGATGACTCATGGGCAAGTTAGATATTTTTTAACTGTAGCTGTTGGTTTTACTACTTCATAGTACAATGTCTAATGATTATTGTGTACCTGGTGAAGGTGTTATCAGTTTTTGAAGCCCTTCTGGTCAGGTAAACTGAGTCTTGAGACAGCAACAACTCTGAATGCTAGCAAACACCTTGTAACTGCGACTTTCCTTCCCTCCATCGAGTATGGTGACATTATTTATATGAACGCCCCTACAAGCACCTTGCAGATGTTGGACGCTGTCCGTCACGGTGCACTAACATGGTGCGCATAACTGGTTGTAAGTACCGTACCCACCACAAATAGTATTTTATATCACTTTATAATGTAGCTGTTTTTGTTTCTTTTTCTTTCTTTTAAACATAATTTTCTTCCATTTATTTATATTTTTTAATTTATGTGCTTTCTTTTATGATCGTCTACTGTTGTCATCATTCTTTGTTAAAAACAGGTCTCTCTTGTAAATGAGTCCTTGAGGCTCAATGAGACTAACCTGTATAAATAAAGGTTGCAAAAAAAATTGTTATAAAGCGATATAAAATACTAAAAACAGGAACATGTCGTTGGTTTTTGCCATGAACTTATGAAGCCACTTAGAGAGGTCAAGGTCGAGAGCTTCAGATCTTTTTGCACGATATTCCAGGAAACAGGAGCGGAGTAGGAGAAGGCCCTTTTGTCTAATTCAGTCTGTACTGAGGAGACACTGCAGGTAATAATGTCCTGAGAGCGCACGCTGCAGCTGCACTCACGCAGAGACATGTAGGAGGAGATGGATGAAGGCAGCAGACCAAAGTAAATGAGTCCTCGAGGCTCAATGAGACTAATCTGCATAAATAAAGGTTGAAAAAACAAAACAAAAAAAAAACCCAATCACACTATTAAATGATACAAGGGCCATAATGGCTGGCATTGTCAAGTAAACACAACATTTTATTTACATAAAGTATATGCAGTAAGTTGAGAACAGCTAAAATACTGGAGTTGTTTCTGCAGCAGTGATTAACAATGTATTTAAAGATAGTTTGATTGTTACTACTTTTTCAAAGCTATTAAAAAATTGTAAATTTAAACAGAGCATAGTCCTCGGACTGTTTTGAAATCTGCTTTCTTGTGCACATTCAAACCCCTTCTTGCGTTTTCATGTTCTTTCCTTCGCTGATTTCGTCCGTGCACCTGCTTCAAGGTGTCGTGGTGTTCGCCGTCCGCTGTCACTGCACCTTGTTGGAGAAATTCTCCACAGCAATGATGAAACTTCTCTGCAATACAGCTGTGATACAGCTAGGGTTCTGCCAGCTCATTTTTGAAATGTAGAATTTTACTGATGTCTATGGATCAAGGTCAGAATGAGTAAAACTGTCTGCCGCTAACGGACTATCACACTTGGCCAATCTGCGGAGCGATTTTTGGCAGCAACATCTGAGCTGGAAGATGAGTGGGAGACCGAGATACGCTCGGGTGGAGATTTGAGATCCATTTCTGGTTTTTCAGTTGAGCTCCAGCAACCACTGATATTTTCTATGGTTCACATATTTTTGACCTATTTTTACAATTTGGATTTCATGGTATTGTTATATATGTTATATGTATATATGTTCTTGAGGTCAGTGCAAATCAAGAATACGTGGACTTTAACCAAGTGAAAAACAGCAGTGGCATCTGTTTCACCTGCCGTATATATATCATTTATTTACGTGATTGAGGATATGTCTTGTGGGATTTGTGTTGCTTGGATATCAGCCATAGTTATTAAAATACTACACAAATCTCAAATGTTTAAGTTATTTTGATGGCTGTGTGTGCTCACTGGTCTGCTTTAGTGCAATTTCATGTGTGACTAACTAAATCAGTGGGATAGAAACTTGTGCAAAGAAATTGGAAAACTTTGAAAATAGGAGAATCCAATACTTATTGATCGAACTGAAAGAGAATTAGAGGCTGAGGCAGTTAGGAGGAGGGAGATTAAAGAGCCTTAGGAGAAGCAAAACAATCTCACTGTGTGTTTCTTTTAGCGCACGGTGAATGCCTGTATGTTACAGAAACGCCATTATTTGATACATTTATAAAAGCTATTTTACATTTGGGTGTAATCACATCTTTGAATGCAAGTTAAACAGATTTAATAAATGGAGCAGAAGTCTAAATCTTAATCATGAAAATAGTTTTCTTTAATATTTGTTGAAGCTATTGAGTTTGAAATTAAAAACTGCATTCATGTACATTTTTATTTCAGTGAAATGTTCAACTACACTCAGTTTCAAAATAAAATGATTGATATTTATTTATCAAGTAACTGTTAGCTTGATGGCATCTTACAGTAACTGATATATCCATTGCCAAATTATGTTTAGTTAAAATTATTGGCATTTTATTAAAAAAATTCCAACAGTTTATATCTACTGTCTTCTCTCCAACGCTCTGTGCTGATATGTACTCAATTTGTATTTGGTAAATTAAAAAAATGTTGGAAATTTCAACTAAAAAGATACTATTAGGCTATAGGAATAACTCCTATTTTTTGAAGTGGAGTTCTGTGGAGTTGTTATCAACAGTCATCATCTTACCTGCAGTAGAAAACAGGCAGCGTGATCTCAGACAGAAGTCAGGCTAACCACTCGTCAAACTCAAGTCAGCTCCAAAGCATATTTAATCATTTTAAGCACCTTAGACCTCAACAATTTCAAATTAGTTCACATAAATTATTTTAAAAACATTTAGACTACACAGTGTTTGCATCTGGCAGCATGGTGCTGTTGGTAGAAATGTCACCTCTCAACAAGAAGTTTGCAGGATTGATTCCCGGCCTGAGACCTTTCTGGAGTTTGCATGTTCTCTCTGTGTGTACGTGGGTTTTCTCTGGGTACTCCGGTTTACTCCCACAGAACAAAAACATTCATGTCAAGTTCAGTGGTAACTCCAAATTGTCTCTAGGTGTGATTGAGTTTGACTGGTTGTTTGTCACGTTTGTCTCCATTTGTCTTTTTGATGGACATGCAACCTGTCCAGGATGTACCCCGCCTCTCATACACTGACTGCTGGAGATAGGTACCAGTGAACTGGAAAGGAAAAAGTGGGTAAAGAAACTGGATGGATAGATTTTTGCATCTGGCAGTCATTTATTTAAATGTTATGGTTATTTATGCAAAAGACTGGTACAATTTGATATAAGCTTCCAGTTATTTTCGTTAACGGATAAGATTTCAGTATTTTTATACTCACATATTCTAGACAAAGATTAATAATGCATTTTATCAGAAACTGGTCTCCAAAAGGTCTTTGAAAAGAACTTTAAAAGGGCCACAGTTACAAACATATTCTTCACATAAATATGAGAACACACATGTGGCACAGAGCAGACAGTCTTTAAAGGTGCCACACATTCATTTAAATGCATTCATGCACAGCACAGAATCAAATTTATGTCGTTCATCATGTTTGAGGCATAAAACAAGACAAGCTCCTCAGGTCAGAGCAAGACACACAAAATAAATAATGATAAAGAGATAAACAATATCCTAAAGTTTTATTAATAAAAACAAAGTCCAGAGGGCAGCTTAAGGGACTGAATTTATAAGTCTCACTGCCTCAGGGAAAAAGATACTCCTCAGCTCTGTTGTTTACTCTGAAGCTGCACCACCTGAAGGAAGAGGGGGTGAAGCATTGCAAGTTTGTTCATACATCTGAATTTTATAACGTCAATGTGGCAGGCCAGTACAAACAGCCCCAAAATAGTTTAACTGATGTATACTGGCTAATCAGGAGTCTGACTGTACCTGTGCTTTTCCTGCTAAAACACCAACTCCATTCATTTTACTCGTTTGGATATACGTGTGGCAGCAAGGTGGTGCAGTTGGTAGAGTTGCCGCCTCTCAGTGAGCAGGTCGCCCCCGTTCAAATCCTGACTGGGGGCCTTTCTGGGTTGAGTTTGCATATCATCTCTGTGCATGCGTGGGTTTTCTCCGGGTACTCCGGTTTCCTCCCACAGACCAAAAACATGCATGTTAGGCTGATTGGTAACTAAATTGTCCCTAGGTGTGAGTGAGAGAGTGAATGGTTGTTTGTCTCATTTGTCTCTGTGTCCCTGTGATGGACAGGAGACCTGTCCAGGGTTTACCCCGCCCCTCGTACAGTGATGGCTGGACATGGGAATCAGTGATCCCCATGACCCGAAAAGGAAGAAGCGGGTAAACATAATGGATGGATGGATGGATATGCATGTTCCTCCTGATTAAGATTTCCCTAATTTATTGTAGGTAAACAAAAATAAATATATTTTTTTTCTTGAACGTACTATTTAGTCATATAAATAAAGTGACACGTTTTAATCTTTACTTGACTTGTGAATGGAAACAATCAATACAGATGAGAATACAATCAGAATACACACAATCTGCATCAACTTTGTGGTTTTAGTAATGACGTCACCATGAACACTTGACTTGAAATTAAAAAACTCGATAGATGTCCTAGGAATCGATGTGTTGATCACTCGAGTAGTCTGTTAAAGCCCTAATGTATGTATATATATATATATATATATATATATATATATATATATATATATATATATATATATATATATATATATATATTATTACATACATACATATATATAAATATATATAAATCCTGCTAATCAACTTTTAATGAACTTTAGTTCACGATTAAATCTCCGATGAAGCAGATTCTACAAAAACATCTAGATTTAAAATTTTTAAAGTTTTCTTCATCATTTAATGTATTTGCACTCATTGTGTCTACTTTTATCGTTCAATTTAGATATGTTTTTTTTTCTTGTTCAGTTTTTTTTTGTATATTTTTTTTTAGCTTCATTTTGAAGTTCTTGTTTTGTGATTTGTTCATCTGTGGGTTAGAATAAAGTTGAACTAAAGGCTGCAGCTCTTTAAACATATTTGAGGGAAATATTCCTGAGAGATCCAATAATTTTGTGTATTTTTATGATTTTTCAACTGAGTTAACTTTAACAGTCATTAAAGTGAAAACAGGATTTCATGATAAAGCCGCGTTTCCACCCTCTGTCCCAGACCCATCCCAGTCCACCCATCTGCTGGGATTGGGTTCGGCCTTCATGAGCAAGCGAGGCCGGGGTCCGGGCAATGGCCTTCTGTGAGTCAGCAGCTTGTATGATCCTCCACAGTGACCAGTGGAGCTCGGAGCCCGCAGAGCACGCAAGGCCGGAATCCGGAGCCCGAGCCCCGAGTCGACAGCATGGAGGATCTTCCACAGTGACCAGTGGAGCTCGGAGCTGGAGAGATGACGCCCTGCCTGGCCTCAGGGGGCTCCGAGGCTCCAGTGGAGAGGACTGGGAAGAGTTGGGGACTGGCGGAGCTCCATCTAGCTCGCTGTGAATTTTGTCATCGGCCACTAAGCACAAAAAACGCCTGCACTTCAGCATTAGACCACGGTGTTGTCATTATTGTATTTAAAATCTTAAAAATAGGTCTGATCACCAGTAATTGCAATAGTTAGATGGAATGTTTTGAAAAACTCTCAAACCCCTTTAGTGACTCCGCCCCCTGACCAATCAGTGACCGACATGTCACGTTTTGGTGCCGGCTCAGCTCGATTGGTACCCTTGAGAAGAAGGAACCAAACAAGGTGCTGGTTCCACAAAAAAATGATCGTGGAAAAGGGCTTGGAAGCATTCCGAACTGAGTCGATTCGTGCTGAAGAGGAGCTATGGAAAAGGCCCTTATGTTACCAGGTTGTTGTGGCTGTGTATGGTTTTTCCACACGCCACTGAGGCCCCTGTTTGTGACATGAACAAACTGTTACATTACCAACGTGTCTTGTTTCATAAAACTTCAATTATTCAATCCAATAATCAACACCAAACAAGAATCAATATCAGAATAAGCTGTTTAGCATTGGCAGAGAAAACTTGTCAATTTCTTTCATAGGTGCAACCCACAAATGTACGCAGTCTTACAAACGTGGCACCATTTAAGGGGAAATAAATAGGCTTTCCATAGGTATAGAATTTGTTGCCAAGAAGTATTGTCACAACAAAGTAATAAGTGACTAAATATAAATTTCCTTACTTTATATACTATTTTTGAAAAATAATAGCAGGCAAATGATTTGCTGGTTTGTATTCACTCTGGCAGGATGTGTAAAGCCTCGATACAGCAATCTGAACAGGGAAGATTGCGTCAAAGTCTTGCAGCTTGCTTTGGTTGTAATGAGCCTCATCCCAAGGCATGGAGGGGCCTCTATGATCTGGAAAAAGACCACCCCCCAAGCCCCACTGACATGGGAGAGAACATCAAATGCTCCCAAAGCTCTTTTGTTTAATTTTCTCATTGGTCATTAGCTGCTCTGATTAGGCATACTGCATCTCTTTTCTGTTTCTTCTAATTTCTTTCATGTTGCTCAAAAATAACCAATTAAAAGTTACACCAGATAACATAAGGGCTGTTTAAAGGAGACACGGCGACTATGATCACAGCAGGAGTCTGGTTTTAGTGGGAAAGCTCTGAAACCTTCTGTATTTTCCCATTTATCCCTCTTATTTTATTACTAACTGGAATTTCACCTGTTTTAGACTAAAGGCATGCGTACTGTAAATGCCTGGTTATTTTATAGTTTAATTTCTAATTATATTAACTAAGAGGCTGTCCATAATTATTGACTCAGTGCCTGAAGTCACTACCAGCCTTTAGATGTTTATCATCCGTATTCCTGTCATTTTTATTTTATTTTATTTTTTTCTGCTCACTTTGTTGATTTGATCTTGACTAAAAAAAACAAGAGTTATGTATTATGTAATTATGTGAGAGTAGCCCGTTTGTGAAACAATTATGACCCAACAACTAGTCCCAGAAGCAACTCTTTTTTTAATGGTTATCATTTCTACTGTTGTTGTTGTTGTTGTTGTTGTTGTTGTTGTTGTTGTTGTTGTTGTTGTTGTTGTTGTTGTTGTTGTTAATTTGTAGTAGAAATGGTATTGTTTTGTCTCCTGTTTTTGTGGGAAACAAAAGAAGAACTGGGATTTTTTCTTTATTGGGTTCTCCGTTTAATGAACACAAGAGTGATTTTACTTAATGAGAAAAAGGTCAGAAAGTCTAACGAGTTTTGTTAGTTCCCATGGAAACAATTGATGCTTCAGCAATTTTTGAGTTAGACTTTTAAGCAAAGACCATTATGCTTATTAACTCTGAGTTATATTTGGGAAATCTGACAATAACATTTTTGACTTTGTTAGCATGAGCATAACCTTTTCAAATTTCTCTGTTTTGTTTTAAATAAAACTTTATACAGATTTTGAGTCATTAGTTGTAATAAAAAAAATAAATCAATAGTGCTCCACATGCAACATCAACAAAAGCTAAAAGTTGAGCATAACTAAGCACCACCGACAGAACTATTACATGATTTGTTTTGAGATGAGCTCAACCAGTGAAAATCATCATTTACCATAAACTTGTGTTTGAACACATTTGATTGTCACTGTACGATTCATGTATTTAATTCTAGATTTTATTTTCAGTGGTGCAAAATACACATACATAATAAATTGAAAACTAACGTAAAGGGGATGTAAAACCAGACAGTGGTAAATTCTCTGGGACTGTTGAAAACCCGCTGATGACACAAAATTGTGAGAAAATGGGATCGCCCACCTCCACTTTAATCCACATTGTACCCGTCGCTGCTCGCTTTGTACCCACCTTGGGAGTCGTCCCTACATTTATTATATATTCTCCATGGGGAAAATTAAAACGGGTAAATTTGGACCAGTTTTTATTTTTCTTCTTATTATTGTTTTTACATATCATTATTTATCATTGGCATACAGTAGATTTTCGACCTGGACATTTAGAGCTGTAGTCTTGGATGGTTTCCAAGACTTGGCGCTGAGATTAGAAAAGGTGAGGTTGTGATCAGAAGGTCACCGGTTCGATCCCCCCGGACAGAAAACATCAAAAATGTGGGTGGGAAATGTGAAGCACCCACATCTGCCTCCACCCTCATTTGCTCCACTTTAGGCCCTTGAGTACGGCCCTTAACCCCCACCATCTGCTCCCCCAGGCGCTCTATCAGCTCTCTGCTCCACACAGAGAGCTGTGGTAGCTCGGAGGTCTGTGGTTGGGCCAGGAAGGGCATCCGGCATAAAACCAATTGCCAAGTCTTCATGTGAGTTGGTTCGCTGTGGTGACCCTTGAAGAAGGGAGCAGCTGAAATAAGTCTTGGATGACACAAAGTTTGTTTTCTCAGTCATCCAGGTATATAACAACAAAAAAGGTTGAATCATGTCATCTGGACTTCGTTTTTTTGTTAAAAAGAAACGTTTCGCCCCTCATCCAAGAGGCTTCGTCAGTCTGAGGCCTAGCCATCTGGTATTACCCAGAAGCCACCCTGACTCTTGTGTTTCAAGCCTGCCTCAGAT
>NC_056505.1:25779622-25817550 GCF_014905685.2 Nematolebias whitei | reverse complement strand
ATATGGCACTCATTAAAAAATTGAACTGAACTGAATAGAATAATGGTCTTCAGCTTGCAGCTTGCTCATGGTAACGAGTTGTTCAAATGTTCTGGATTGTTCACGAACGTTGCAGCTAACTAAACATGACATTGGGGACAGTCAGGGCTCAGTAGTAGATTGGTTGTCTTTCAGTTGGACAAGTGGTAATTTTAGGCTTGTCCATACAAAAATGGTTTATGTACGGACCGGTAATTTTGGCTATATTTTATTGTGATTATTTTTAACCAATTCACCCTTTTATTGTGTTTAAATTTCCACCAAGGTGCAAACTTTATGTGCAACCTGCACAACTTGTTTCCTGTTTTAGGACTACTTTGTGGCAGGGCTACAGCGCCACATACAGGCCTGGCGTACCTACTACAGCATTTTGGGTTGACACTTGGGATTTGTCTAGATGGATAAATCATTCTGAACCGGATCTATTTACAAGGATATTTGGTTATATTTTGAATTGACAAGAAATGTATATACAATATTTTCCTGATAAATTTTCCACATGAAGAATAACCTGCTAATTTTAGGTTGTTCATTTTAACCATACAGTTCCCTTAATTAACAATCTTGGAATCCAGTATAATTAATGGAAGCGTGTGTGTTTTAATATAGAGGTTAAGAATTGTTGTTCCAAGTTATAAATGTCTTTCCCAATAACTCCATAGATCAGGTAATGTTCCCAGCCTTGAACTTATTTTTGTGACTTTGGAGTCATTTTCGCAAGCAAGCTGATCTGTGCGCTCGTGTTGACTGATTTGTCCACAGCAATTGATTTGTGCACATATATTTGACAATTTGGATGCACAGAATATTCTTACTTGTGCAAATTGAAATGTGTACATTTGAAAAATTGTTTATGCATTTGTAAAAGTTGTGGTACGCTTGTGGATCTTATGGAAAAAATATGTGATAAGGAACACTGTCTGGGTGTCAGCGCTAAACATTAAGCAGCATGTTGTAGAGCTAACAGAAGTTTAAAAATTGCTATATAAGTGTAGGCAATTAAAATTTTAGACAAGCATCACATTTTTTTTGTATTTTCTCGCAAATAAATTGTGGAACTGTGACAGCCCAATTAAAATGAGCTCTCCATCCACCAGCGTCTGGCCTTAACATCTCTACAGCTCCGTGGAAAAATCAAATAAATAGCATGCCCCATCTCCTTGAAAAAAAACAACATATTTACATGAATAGTTTTATCTTTTTATCTGAGCTAATGCAGCAAGATACTTTATGTTGTTGTACATAAAGAAAATCCTTTGTTAATCCATCTTGTTTTTTGTCACGATGAAAAAGCATGACGGACGGAGCTTTGATGAACAAACAAATGTAAATTTTAAATGATGTTTCCGAACGTAATTTTACACAATAACCAAAATCAAAATCTGGCTTGTGGTTTGTGTCCTAAAGGACAGAACTAATGACAATGATTCAAATTGAGAATGTAAAAGAGTTTGCCCGAGCACCTCCAGTGCTCTCCGCAGAACTAATGAACTATGAAGAGCATCATTCACAGTAAATTACTATCAGATGTTTTATTAGAATTGGAGTGTAGGTTAGAGGGTGCGTAGCACAGCACTACAAAATGATTGCCTCTCCAAAGATCACCAGTAGCTCTTGTGCATTATTCATCCCTAATAACGAGGACACAAAGTGCTGATAATTGTGCCACACTGTGCGCTGTAATGTCTTCCACTGTTCTTGGGCAGTTTGGAAATAGCTTTGCAGCTGCAAGTGAAAATAAAGATTAATACAACTCCTGATGCACAACTTCTCTCTGGTAATTTACATACACCTACACACAAACGGAGAACACTGCTCACGTTACTGTGTTTGCCTGATCCGCTGTGAACTCTGTCTTGACCTTCACACGTTTGAGTTGCTTTACTTTGCTTTTGTGTCTCTTGTAATATGCGTTTAAATACAATGTGGGACTCATGCCAGAAAATGATCAATTTTTACTCATAATTTGCACATTTTGTAGTCACGTAATAAGCCTGATAAAAGGATCTGATATTTCTAGACATATGAACTGGGGAATTCATTTTATGTAATCATGTGTGTGGTAAATGTTTGTTTTTTACCGAGTTTATCTCAAAGGGATTTCCTTACACAACTCTAGATATTTTGTTTACTGCTGTACTCCTAGTTTTATCTCAGTGTCTTTAGTTTAATCTTTTCTTCCCAAATCCTTGTGATATTTCATCTCTTTCATTTCATAACAGCAGTCTCTTACTGTTAACCTTCAGTTTTTTTTTTAAAGATTTATCTTTTAATTGATTTACTTTTTTTCATGGATTTACACTCACATCTTTAAAAATAACTATCAAAACTTAGACGTACAACTGATTTAAGTTATTAAAAGTGGTTGAATAAATAAAACCTTTATTAGACCTTATATCCTGAAAGGAATGTCAAAAGTAGCAAAAACCTTCAAATCCTCTTAAGTAGTCTTCAGTGTTTTTAGACAAAAACGTTCAAGCTCATTGAAGTTGACATGTTCTGACAACCAACATGGGCAGCACGATGGATTAGTGGTTAGTAGTGTTGCTTCACAGAGTGAGAAGGTCCTGAGTTCAAACCCTGGTTTGGACCTGGGGTCTTTCTGTGTGGAGTTTACATGTTCTCCTCGTGCTTGCGTGGGTTTTTTCCGAGTACTCCAGTGTCCTCCCACAGACCAAAAACTAGCATGTGTTGCCTTCAGGTCCAGACCGCCCCAGCAAAAATGATCTGTGCTCTCAATGGGATTTGCCTGGTTAAATAAAGATTAATAATAGAACATAAAAAACGGATAAAGTGACTCCATCTGCTTTCATTAATGACATCAATAATTTTTTAGTAATAATAATTTATCTTTCGGATTAATAAAATCATATCTCCTCATCAACATTGTCCAGTCAGAGGTGACAGGGTCTGATTTTTGAGAGCTGCCATGATGTTTCAGAGATCAACACATGAAAACAGTCAAATGAGGTGTATTTATATGGTTTTTTTTTAATCATGGGAGATTTTCAATTTGTTTACATGGAGGAGACCAAAAACTTGTCGTGTAACCGTAGAGACACTGGTCCTGTTCCAGTTTCGACCCTCCAGGTTCCCATCAGGTGTCTAGATTTTCTTTAGGGTCACTGGTTCTGACTGAGGACAGGTATATTCACATCCTGCGACAGTCTTGATATTTCCATTCTCCTGCAGCCCCTCACATATTTGAGGCTGTCAGGTGGTTCCAGGTGGGTTCTGGTTTAAAATGTACAATTTTGCCTGAGATTCAGAGTACACAGGAATTTATTTTCAGGATTTCAGTTCTGCACTCATCATTCTTTTATTCTGACTTGACTTGCATTCCCTGTGGTAATAAACAAACAAACAAACAAGACAAAAACAAAACACAACAATAAACATCCCATTAGCATGTCTGATAGGACTTAATTAAATATGTGACGAGGATCCTTGAAGCTCCTTGCTTCTTCCACAAACAGATTTTGGTTCAAGTTGTGTTTAATGTTCGTCACGCTGAGAACTTCAGCCGATGACAGCGTGGTGCTGTGATCATGTTTACACTTCTAACACTCGTTCACTGATTAGACTTAATATTCCTTGAAACACTAATCTGCTGAGGTGAGTTCTCCTCCCTGAGATCTTGCAAACTACTGTAGGCCACCCAACCTGACAAATCAAATAATTAATAGCTTTTCACACAAAATCCTTCAGGATTATTTCATGGAAAAGTCAAAAGTCACTTAAAAATGCTTGGAGAGGGGACTGGATGACCATTTTGTCTTTTTTTGTCCTTAAATGAACCACATTTGTTCCTTCCATTGTCTCTGTAACAAGCAAATATACAAGAAATACATTTTAAGTGCATTTTTTAGTTGCCATGAAGCCAATTTGAGATCACTGATAAAAAAAAAAAGTATGACAGGTATGTCTTAGGCTGATCGATTCAAATAATAATAATAATAATAATAATAATAATAATAATTATTATTATTATTATTATAGCAGTTTTTTTGTTACATTTTCTTTTAAATACCATTTTATTTTCACTTAAAAAAAAATCTCAGTTTGTTGGCATCCTTTGTGATTGTCTACTGTTGTCATCATTCTTTGTTAGAATCAGGTCTCTTGTAAACGAGTCCCTGAGGCTCAGTGGGATTAACCTGTATAAATAAAGGTTGAATTAAAAAAGAAATCTGTTTAAACTGAGATTATCTGAATTTACAACAAAAGCATTGCATTGGGGGCTGAGAAGGTGTAGAGGCAGGGGAGCCGACTCTGGACCTGAAAGTCCCAGGTTCAATCCCCAGTCATTGCACATCTCATGGTGTCTCTGAGCAGCACACCCTATCCCCAAATGCTCCCTGGGCTCCTTCGATAGCTGCCCACTGCACCACCTGGTGGTGGATGGGTTAAATGCAGAGAACCAATTTTGCCATTGTATGGGAACATACAATGATAACAAAACATAACACATTATTATTATTATTATACTTTCATGAATGATGAACATGAACAGCTCCTGCAGCTCCTTATTTTCAGGACCATCTTGTCTCTCTGTCACATTTGACTTGTCTGGATAAAGCTTCTGCTGGCCAACAGCTGTTTTCTCACTGATAACATTAAGTCATTCTAAAGGCCACATAGAACAACAAACCTGATTCCAAGGACATGAACACAACTTATATTTATATAAATATGGGTCACCCGCAGGGACCACGTGAGTCGCCCGGGCATGTTCTAAAAATAGCATGGATGTACGGTAGATTTAAAATGAAAATAATTAATAAAAACTTTTAAAATAAATGATTTCACATGTACAGCTTACCTTGTGGGCAGCGTTCAGAATCATGCGCAGATGCACTGTGATCTCTGTGAGGGGCACAGCTACAAACTATTTTTACTGCCCTTGTAGAATGGGAGGAAGAGGGTTTTTTTTTCAGTTGTGAGAAACAAGTGTGCATGTGTCTCATTTGTGTGGCGACAGCACAAAACAAAATGCCACAATATGGAGAGACACTTCAAGCAAGGCCTTTAACACCCACCATCTGCTCGGTGGTCTGTGGTTGTGTCAGGAAGGACTTCCGGCATGAAAACAATCGCCAAGTCTTCGTGCGAGTTAGTTTGCTGTGACGACCCCTGAAGAAGGGAGCAGCCGAAAGAAGAAGAAAAAGAAGAAGTGGAGAGACACTTCACCAGCTAACACTTTAGCTTTAATGCTAACTACCTGCTGGGCTGGGCAGAAACATATCAGAGTTAAAGGCAGCGTTGAGCAGACTGCAGTATTTCTTCATGAGGCATTTTCAGATGTGGATGCCTTGAAAGTGGTAATTATGAATAATGTAAAAATATATATATATCAATCAGCTCAATAATCCAGGTAATAAATCCAACAAAGTTGAGTCAGGTCCTCTGGACAGTTTCCAGGTTGATGATCAGCATCAAACTGGTTGGCCCACTGTGTGAGTGTGCTACTTAAAACACAGAGTTTGTTGTGGCTCCTCTGACTGAAGAAGTCTCTTGGATGAGAGATGAAACGTTTCAACACAAAGAAACAGCCCAGAGGGCTCAACTTTGTTGGATATGTGAAAAATAATTGGTTTAAGAGTAAAAGCTGTGATGATCAGTTAAAAATGTTGTAGATCTGAGGATCAGTAATGAGTCGTTTAAAAAAAAAATAGTGTTTTAAAAATACACTGAATTTCAAATGTTACTGATTGAGATTACAATAAAATTAATGTTATTTTATGTTTAAACATCTGTCTTCTGCTATAGTAAACCATCATGTTCTCCTTGTTCCTAATCAGGGTTGGGGGGTGGAGCCTATCAGCTACCTTGGGGTGAAGGCAGGGGACACCCTGGACAGGTCTCCAGTCCATCACAGAGACACAAAGAGACAACCAAACATCCACTTTCAAAAGGATTCAAACTGAGAACTCCAGTTCTTGATTGAGATAACTAATAATCACAAATTATCAATAATAACTGATCATATCTGCCATGGTAAATCATTATTGACAAATATTGTGAGGAGTTTTGACCTTTATCTGGCAGTCATATATTTACATATGTAAATGTATTATCAATACTATAATTAAAGGTGAGCCGAGCAAATAGCCCTTCATGTTACTCTGTCCCACCGGAGTATAAGATAACTCATTACAGATAGTTTAGAGTACTTGTCAGACTCTGTTTGGTCTTATTAGTTTATTAGAAATTAGCGGTGTAACAATCATAAATTTAAATCGATATATCGATTAAATGATTAATGATTCAATTTAGTGTTGTGGTACTTGAAACCAGTGTCAAGACCACTTTTTGATGGTCTTGGTCTTGTCTCAGACTCGGACATTGACAACTCGGGATTTTATTTCAAGACCAGTCAAGACCACAACTGTGGAAATATCACTAAATTGCCAGAATATTGTCCAGTTTATTTGTTTACATCTTTGTTTTTATTGGATGCAAAATGTACTGATTCAAATCCAAGCATTAACGTGACTCATTGCTAAATACATGTTTTGTTACCACTGTCATGCCCACCCTCTTTCACTCGCACGCGTCACTCCCAGTGTTGACAGATTGAGTGGTTTACTGCTAATTGGGTAGTTTTCATTCTGATTTTGCTGGGAACTGTGGGAAGATTTTTGTTGGATTGTTATGTTTTGCCACATATTGTTAATTTACCTTGGGTTTTACTGATGTGTGTTCACGTTCAAACAGTAAATATACTGTAACAATATATTGAATGGATGGATTTTTGTGTGATGTGGTGGATTTTAACAGATTTTTGGGCTGAAAACTTTGACTCTATCTGGCAACACTGGTCACTCCAAGAAAGTGAGAAGTGATTGTCTGGGTGCAGGAGAAGATGTCTGCCAAATCATCAGTTATCAAATTTGGCTATTTAAATCACAAAGAATATACTATACTATTACTGTATGTAACTTTTTAGGTGTACTGTATATCTACTACTTTATTGAAACCACTGTGCAACTATATGGTTATCCTTGGTGTTGAGTTTGGACTTATGAAGAGTGTTTAGCCACTGCAGTTTTTTAAGACTTGGCATGTGATGAAACTGCTTCCAATTTAACAGTTGTGTATTTTTATTGTTGAAATACAGTTAGGCCACTGAACGTCTGATTTCTTTGTTTTGTAGCTTTGAAAATTTATAAAAGTTGATATATTTTTTCAAAAGAAAACTTAAAGTTGCAGTATGTAACTTTTATATAAAAATATTATATATATATAATTTATTTTATTTGAGGTCTTGGTCTCGACTTGGTCTCGGAACCTAAAAGTGTTGGTCTTGTCTCGGGCTCGGTACACTTTGGTCTTGACTTGGTCTCGGGCTAGGTGGTCTTGAACACAACACTAATTCAATTATATTGTGGCAAAACTAAAACATCGGTTCATATTGTCATGTTTAAAATACACTATTATTTTGAAATTCCCAAGGCACGTCTGTGCCTCTGCGGCCGCCTCAGCAACATGGCAGACGAGGCAGAAAACACAGATTATGAAATTTACTCTACTGCTGGATTTAAATCAACACTGTGGAAATATTTTTGGATTCTGACAGAAGGACGGCTCAATAGACAAAACTCGTCGTATGCAACAGGTGCCAGTGTGAGTTAAAATACTCAGGAAACTACAAATTTGGCCGTTCACCTGAAGAAGAAACACGGCATTGATATCCATGTTATGTAAGCTCAATATCTATTTTTGTTTCTTTTTAACTGAAAGGTAATTAGGGCACTTTTAAGTTAACTGGTTTAAAAAAATGCACTTAAACATGAGAAATGTGAGACTATAATGAACGGGTCATTAATTTTTATTTTTTCATTAATTAAGAAAAAATGTTTTTGTTATTTAAATGCCTGGCGCCTGTAATAACATAAATAAAATTGTTAAATCATAATTGTTTTTGTAAATTTATTTCTATGCAAATGAGACGGGCATTTGATATTGCAATATATTGATCACAGACTTGTGAATAGAATCGAAATCGTATCGTGATAGACTTTGTGATATCGAGAAAAATCGTATTGTCATACAAAGAAATCAATATAATATTGTATCGTGGTAAAGCTGGTGATTGACACCCCTATTAGAAATGTTCTTGTGAAGTCACACCTGTTGCCTGTTTGATAATTCAAACAGAACAATCAACAACGCTGAGATGAACTTTGACCCCCTCTTTAATCACAAAAAACTGAGTTGACAGACTTTGGGGCTCATCGTCAGCAACACCAGGTAACATGTCGACAGATTTAAAATATATTGTAAATGACTGTTAGATGTACACAAAGATAAGAAGATTTAAACAAAAATATCAAATTAAACACTAGTCATATTTGTCATAATGCAGTTATAAATGCACAGAATATTACTTCTCTTCTGCTCGTCTACTTTTTAAATAAAATAACACTGTGAGCCTGACAAGCTGACGTCAGGTGTTCAGCCTAGTTATTCAGGTGTCTGTTGAATTCTCTGATACACATGCAAACTTCAATGAGAGCAACAAACTTGTTTAATCTCTTACTCTAAAGTGTGATGGGTGTAGCTTCTCTGACAGACGAGTCACAACTGTCTGCGCTGAAAACATTTTCAAACACCTAACTTTTGTTTTTAACGAGAGGAAAGGTTGAGAGATATTCTATCAGCCCTCGTGCACAGCTGACTGACAGCTCAGAGCAACAGGTAGTGGTGGTGGTGGTGGTGGTGGTGGTGGGGGGGTAATCTCAGCTACATATAACTGCAGAACACCTCCCAGGATTCTCATTAAAAGGAACTTAAAATGAACCGTGGGAACGGGACAAATGTCTGGATTTGAAACCATGACACGAAGGCAAAAACCAGCTCATGTTGGGCATGTGTACGTGCACTTCCATCCGTCCCAATAATCGCTGCCTCTCTCCAGATGGAGAAGCGTACCCGACTCAGCAGAAGACTTCCTGTCTCTTCTGGGCAATGGGAGCAGGGGGTAGCACGGTGTGTGTGGGGGTATGTGAGTTCATACACGTGTCTGAATGTGAAGCTAGGTATTGAATTGTTACTTACTGAGCAATCTTCATGGAATGAGCATCCCACACAGGACAGGGACAGGAAGCTGACTTATATCAAGGCTTTTGGGGCTCATCAATCCACCACAGACAATGTTGCTAACAATAACCTTCCATCACTTATTTAGCTGCTGTGTTCAGTCATTTTCTGTGCATGTCTGCTCAATAGATGCCGTCATCCCTTATGTATATCTCTGAACCATGTGCGGTTTATTGCAACCTCCATTGATCTACAGCTTCAATGAACCTCTTATCATGGAAGCAGTTCTACGCTCCGACAAGGAAAGGATTAATGCTTTAACAAGAAGTGAAAACATGCTTTGTGTTGTTAACTACCCTAGCTCAAATGCTATTATAGTTACTCTTCACCTGCTGTCAGTAAATCCATAGGATCAGTGCAGAAAGGCAACACCAAATGCATGCCTTTCTGCACAGAAGCGAGCTTCAGTTCCAGCAGAACATGGTGGTCATGATGCAAAGCTGTGAGAGCCAAGCATATGTTGAGTTACAGATAAAACTCTAAATATCATTTGCTTTGAATTTCTTATGTTTAGGGATTTTTGGTTTTCCCAACACTGTATCTTTCATTTTAGTCATAGTCGGAGTAATTTGCTTTACTTCAATAACGAATGAAGTTAAAATTCACATTTTATTGAACTTGCATATAAACGAGCGCATATTTAAGTAGACAATACTATTTTTGTTGTTGTAAAATGTCATTCATTCAATTTGTATTCCAAATAACAGCTGTAAAATCAGTTAAGAAATAGATTCACAATCCTTTAAGGATAGTTACTTTAAAAGTTGTATTGCCCATACTTTGAGCTAGAAAGCACTTTACACGAGCACCTGAACACGTGCATCAAAGCTTCCATATTTATTCTTATAAAGCCAGGGTAATTCTAGAATCTGACCTTTTAGGGGTGCTCAGCCCCCAGTGCTGACTGTGGCTCTTGGCTTGATCAACGAGGTGGTCATTGGCATCAGAAGCATTCATAATGTGTGTGTGTGTGTGTGTGTGTGGGGGGGGGGGGGGACACACACTGGTGGGGGGTTCTGGGGTCCTACCCCAGAAATTTTTGAATAAAGTTGATGCCATTTCTGGTGTATTTTAACAGGTTTTTAAACATCTGTTTACTTACAAAAAGTCAACACTTGATTCAGTAACTATTTTAGAGAGTTCGGCACAACAAGAAGTAGTGCTAAGCTAGCGGCTTGCAATGCAGACGTGCTAGCAAAGATGTTACAGACATAGAGCACTGCTTTACATCACACAACCTAATAAACGCTTTGTACAAAATCAGTTTAGTGTTAATTGATCATAACAAAGACTAAACTTATGCAACCAAAAGTTGCAACACAAAATACAGCACAACTAGCTTTAAGCGTTAACTTTTAATATGACCATTAAGTATACAATGTAATTATGACAGAAAATGGAGGATTTACCTGCAGTTACCTTCGTACAGACGAACATGCGGTACTTCCTGTTTATCACTGTTGTATTCAGCTGGTCATGAGGTCAGCCACAGGACTTTATCCATCTTTTACATTTATCCAGACTCAGTTTAGATTTTGGAAATTGAATAAACTGTATTCCACCCTCTAATGCAGGACTATTCAACTAAACTGCTCAGTGGGGCACAGCTACTGAAAGCCAGCAGCTCAGGGGCCCAACATCCAGCAAAAAACAAAACAAAAAAAAAGTGTATGTATTGTCATTATTGTATGTTCCCATACAATGGCGAAATTGGCTTTCTGCATTTGGCCCATCCACCACCGGGCAGGGCGGTGGGCGGCCTTGGGGGATGACTGGGTGTCCTGCTCAGAGACACCATGAGATGCGCAGTGACCAGGGATTGAACCAGTCCCGGGTCGGCTGCCCTGCCCCTACACCATCTCAGAGTCAGAGAGTCAGAGTTTCTTTATTGTCATTCGCACTTCATGTGGTACATGTGGTGGAGCGAAATTATGTACACAGGGTCCCAGTTACATCCAACAATAAAATGTATAAGAAAAACAGTAATAACATCTAAGATATGAACTAAGAAAAACATCAACTAAATATACACTAAGCACTCATAACATAAAACATTGAACATCAGCACAAACATGAACATGAGTCTGTGAGCAGATGTGCATGCATGAACACATCAACATTGAAACAGATCAGCAGCAACATGAAACAGATCAGCAACAACATGATATGGTTTTTCACAGTGATTATTCTAGTTAGAGATTCATGAGTCTAACAGCCTCAGGGTAGAAGCTGTTCCTCAGTCTAGTGGTTCTACACTTAATGCTCCTTAACCTCCTTCCTGAGGGGAGTGGGGCAAAAAGTGTGTGTGCTGGGTGGGTGGGGTCCTTCATGATGCAGGTGGCCCTCTTCCTGCATCTGGAGGTGTAGATGTCTGTGATGGTGGGGAGACTGACTCCAACAGATTTCTGTGCAGCCTTCACCACTCTCTGCAAAGCTTTTCTTTCTGCAGCTGTGCAGCCTCCATGCCACACGTTGATGCTGGAGCACAGGATGCTCTCCACTGCACACCTGTAGAAGGAGGTGAGGACTGAGCTTCCCAGACCAGCTCGCCTCAGCCGTCTGAGGAAGTAGAGTCTCTGATGAGCTTTCTTGATCAGGCTGGTGGTGTTGTTGCTCCAGCTGAGGTTGTCATTCATGTGTACACCCAAGTACTTGTAGCTGGAGACCACTTCCACCGCAGATCCTCTTATGTTCAGGGGGGTGTAGGTGTTTTTGTTCCTTCTGAAGTCCACAATCATCTCCTTTGTCTTCTTCACATTGATGTGAAGGTTATTCTCTCTGCACCAGCTCTCCAGGTGTTCCACCTCCTGCCTGTAGCTGGACTCATCATTGTTTGTGATGCATCCCACCACCGCTGTATCATCTGCAAACTTTACAATGTGACAGCCTGGATGGGTAGCTGCACAATCATATGTGAGCAGAGTAAACAGGAGGGGGCTCAACACACATCCCTGAGGAGAGCCAGTGCTGAGGGTTATGGTGGAGGAGGAGAGGTTGTGGATCCTCACTAACTGTGGTCTGTTTGTTAAAAAGTCTAGTACCCAGTTGCAGATGGAGGGGCTTAGTCCTAGTGTGGATAGTTTGTCCATCAGGGTTTGGGGGATCATGGTGTTGAAGGCGGATGTGAAGTCCACAAAGAGCATACGGACGTAAGAGTTTTTCTGCTCCAGGTGGTTGAGCGCAGTGTGGACCACAGAGGAGATTGCATCCTCTGTTGATCTCGGCCCCCTGAGTCAAAGTCATTATCTTAGTTAAAGTCATTATGTAAATAAACTAAGTATTACAATCAGAATCAGACTTGGATAGACGGGGTGACTGAGGCGCAGCCTCTGAGAGGCGCTCCTTTTTCTTTAGATTAGAAAAAGGGGAAAAAGGGGAAAAAAAAAAATCAGTCTCACGCTGTGTCCTGTAGAACATAAATAGACATATGCGTGTGGAGTGGGTGGGGGGGTCCCAGTACAGGCATCCGGGTGAGCAATGCAGCCATTGGCGCCCTCGCATCTCCTAGGTTGCTGCACCAGGGGCAGAGGGAGGCCAGCGAAGGCATGAGTTTGAGGAGCCAGAGCGCCACCACCCCATCCAAGGCCGGAGCCAGATTCAGATATCGACATTTGTTTTGGATCAGGCCAAACTCTGTTATTTTCCATCCGTCTTTACAGTCTCGCTCGTACATCTCATCTCATGGCGACTCCAAACAACCAAAATTGTTATTACATACGCCGAGTCGAGCTTACAACTTCTCCGAGATCTATTCCTTCCCACGTCCGTAAACACGGCCAGAAAGTTCCATAGTTCTGATAAAGATGGCACGTCTTTCAGCCAGCTCAGCTCTGATACAGGTCCACAGATAGTTAACAGCATAGTCTGAGTGTTGCCAAGCATGGCACATTATTCATTATTTGTCAATAATCCAGGTGACCACCAACTCCAAAAAGCAGAAATCTGTTATCATAAATCCAGTTATGTACATCCTATAGGAAGTGTTGCTTCAAGGTAAGAGGACTCTCTTTCACCGTCTTCTTGTTGAAAAAAAAAAGGATCTGCTACCTTATAAATTAGTTTATTTTGTTGCATTGAATCATAAATGCAATAAACAGAACCCAAGCCCAGAACTGCCCCAAAAATAAAATAAAATAAATTATATTTTTCAGGGGTGCTGAGTAAAAATTTAGGCGTGCTTGAGCACCCCCCAAAAAGAGGCTAAAATTGCCACGGTCTACAGCGTATTGTAACGGTTTGTGCTGATCTAAAAAAGTCTGGTCCTCTGGACATTTTTTAGGTTTTTCTACTTGGATTATTGAGCATGCATCAGGATGGTTTGTGCTGATATTCCTAATTCCCTCAGATTTGCTGACTGATAATCACTCTTTGACCCGGTGCCTTGAATGTGACACCGGCTGAGGGGATTCACATTTTCACAAAGCCATCGGTTTTACAGGAGATCTTTGTTAGATTGACAGGTAAAAATTGGCTTTTACACACTCCTGTCACAGAGCAGACAGGTAGTGTCACAAGGTTTATCTGTGGCCAAGATGTCTCAGAAAGTAAATGAGCTTTACACCACCCACACAGTGTTAGTGGATATAGATGTGCTCCCACACCAGCATTGTGCCAGCAGCTGATCATGACTACTCATCTGCCATGAGTAAATGATTATTCTGACATCACCAACACTTTCCTCCACTTTGCAGACTCTAAGGGGAATTTAGGCTGCTACATTATTTGTGATGTGTGAACAGGTTATTTTATGATTTAAAAAGGCATTATGGTATGCAAAAGTATTAAATACTATACATTTCTTCCTTAGGTTTTGTTTTCAATCAGCCGGACAACCTCGTGGTTGGTTAACCACGCTTTCTCAAATATGTTAAATGTTTTTTTTATTACAAAATGTTCAGCTATTTTGTTTACATGACCATTAAAATGTTTTTTTTACAGTTTTTTTTAATCCACTTCACACTGATCTATGAATCATAGGTCAATGTTTAAATAAAAAAAAAAAACAAGCACGCATCGAATTCAAGGAATAGTTTTGTGTCCACACATACACATTTAGCAAACAAAGCACTTTAAAATTGTGTTGCCAGATAATTTATTACTGTAAGCTTTTCACAATAGTGCTAAACACTTCCTGTTTTTTTAGTTAAATATACGAAGTTGACAAAAGATGGATTACTGACGGTCATAAATGGTATCAACATGAACTTTCTCAAAAAGCTGAAATTTGGAAAAGTGCATCTAATTTAATTTCAGAAAACTGCACAGCTGTGGGCAAAATAATAATAATTAAAAATATATATATTTAGAATAACTAAACAATATATAACAAAACAAAACAAAAATTCTTAAACCACTACCTCAAAACAAAACAAAATCTATCCAAAACAGACGAATGATGGAAAAAAATCCAGTAAAGACCAGAAACAGGACCTGTAAGAGGCATCGTTCTTCTGTATGTTGGCAAGTTTCTCACACAAACCTTTGGGGAATCACCTTGTTAGTGCAATAAATATACAGTTTACTGTATATTTACTGCCTGTCGAACTGTTTTTGGCATTTGCTGCAGTTTTAGCAGAATAATAGGAACACTTAATGTTTTATTTTGACAGGCTGCTAGAAATATAGTGCCTAAAAAATACAATTCAAAAGTGGCAAAACAGTCAGAGAGCCTGGGAAATCATCAGTCAAGACCAATGAAAAAAACTCCAAAAAGTCTGGCTCCTTTGAATCTACATGTGAAGAAATGAGGGGTGGTAATACTTTTGCCCATAAGTAGTGGACGCCGTAGAAAAATCCGTAATGGATTTCACGTTAAAAAAATTACTCCTAAAATTTGGGATCACCTAAAACTTTTTCACTCAGTTAAGCTGAAAATGTGAGCAACAAAACATTTTCAGATAATTATTGTTTTTTTACTTCCTGACTTTGGCTCGCGGTGCTGAAGCACCAAAGTCCTTTATAATAAATTGTTTTTTCTTCAGCTGCCAAGTGAAGTTCCCACTGGGAGAAACAAATCACAGCGAGTCAGTTAAGTCTCATCTGGTCTGGTCTTGTTCTTTGCCAGAGCTTTGGTACCCTTTAAAAATTGTGAAAATTTGTGAAGCCATAGTAAGGAAGAGGACAGAAACAAAAGATTGTTGAACAGGTGCCCTCTTCTGTCTGAAGACTATATTTAGCCTTTAAAACTAAAAAGCCCACCAGGCTTGACTTTCCCTGCAGAGTATCCAGTTGCTTTTACAATAAAAAAGTGACAAGTTCAACTGTTTTAAAGTAGCTGCCAGTTTGATAAATGTCTGTTTATGCAGTGCAGTTACTGGGCAGTCTGGTTGAATGCTGAGGTGTCAGATGAGTTTTGGGTACTGGAATGCTGCCATCTAGCGTCCACATGTGAGTAGTGCAGGATGTTGCATTAATAGGGGTGCTTGCTGAACCATTTAATGGGGTGAAATGGGAAAGTGAACTAGAGTGATAGAGGGCAAAAGCTACACAAGTCACAGTTTTTAATTTTTTTCAAGTTGACCTTCTCCCTCCTTCCTTTATGTGAACGCACACACACATACCATGTAAGAGTGACGGACAGATATGTCAGAGACGTTTGTAGTTTTCAGGTGAGCAGGCGGTCAGTGAAGTGGATGCTTTTAATGTCATGATTAACTGTCAGTGCAGCACACCAACTAACTGCAAGAGCATGACTCGAAAGAGGAATAGGGCGTAATGTATTGACTGCGATGCTCTTAATTTTAATTATGTTAGCGAGATGCAGTTTAGGAGTTACTGGGTGTTGTAAGGTGATGTTTGCATTTTTCATCCGGTAGAGTTGCAGCAGTTATTGTTTCACTGTTAATTTAAAAAATTTAAAAAGAAAACCACTTTGCTCGTTGCTATTTTGCTTCTAGGATAACGTGACGGAACATCACTGAAATATTTGTGAGAATGACAAAGTCCATGCTCAATAATCCAGGTATACAATCCAACATTTTTCAGTCAGGTCATCTGGACAGTTTCTTTTTTTGTGCTGAAACGTTTCGCCTTCAATCCGGAAGGCTTCATCAGTCAAGGAAACGCACAACCCAAAACTGATTCTTTTTAGCACCAACATAACTGGTTTGTTCCACTTTGGAGTAAGCTGTTGGGGGAAGAATCAGTTTTGTTGTGTGTTTCCTTGACTGATGAAGCCTTCTGGATTGAAGGCGAAATGTTTCAGCACAACAAAAGGAACTGTCCAGATGACCTGACTGAAAAATTTTGGTATTGTGAGAATGATTTTCCTCAGACTCCTCTCATTTTGGGTTCATTTACTAACTTGTAATATGGTAGTTCAAAAAAATAAAAATAAAAAGCTGCATTTTTCCTGACAGTAAGTCCAGATATTTTGGGAGAAATGTTCTGTGCAGCACATCTAAAAAGAAAGTGACATCAAGTATCATCATCAGTTCTTTGTGAAACTTGAGTGCTTTAAGTTTTGGACTAAAATATCTTCTCAGCCTCTGACATCAGGAACATGTCAGATCTGTCACAAATACACTGATTTTAAAAATAAAAGAAGCGTTCAGAAGTGTTAGCATTGCGTTACAACACCAGAACACAAACGGTTTGTGTTACTCAAAATAGAAATAAAGACCAACAGAGACAAAGCAAAAAATAGATGACCCTTTTTTATGTCACACATTATTGTGCTTCACAATAAGTCTTCCAGTCCTGAGAGCTCAATTTGACTGATAAGGTTGGTCATTGATGATTTTCTTTAAATTGCTTTAGTTTTGTGTCTCTTTTTTTGGGGACAGAATCATTAACACATAAAAAGAAAGATTTAAAAAATGTCATTCTCCCTTTGCACCAAAGAAAGCAGGAATAATCAATTAACCTTTTATACAGCTGGAAAGTTCAGGTGTCTGAAAATAAAAGATGGCAAAAAAGTACTCACTTTAAATAATGTTTAAATAACTGCAGGCGATTAATCTCACAGGACTGCTTTAAGGTTGTAGGTTGTGTGAAATGATGAGTTTTTTTTATTCTTACTTTATTCATTATTTATTTATTTTCCCCAGGACATTCTTGTAAAAGAGATTAATAATCAATGGATTTTTTTTCCTGGTAAAATAAAGGTTTAAATATTAATAATAATAATAAAATCAACAAGAATGTTGCTTATTTTTAAAACAAAATGATAAAAAGTAGTAGAAAGTTACTCTAAAACAGAATACAAGACATTTTTTAAACCTTACTATTGTCCAAAATGGCAATGAAAAATGAAAAACAACAAATTCATAAAAGTAACATGCACAGTAATAAACATAAGCAACATAAAAAACAACATTTTGTTATAGGAGTCACAATCTTTATAAGAAGTTTACTAATAAGAACCTTTTTTTCATTCTTTCTCTCTGCTGCTCCCTTCTTCAGGGGTCACCACAACAAACCAACGTGCACAAAGACATGGCAGGTGTTTTTACGCCGGATGTCCTTTTTGATGCAACCACAGAACACCAAGCTACCACAGCCCTCTGTGTGGAGCAGAGAGCTGATATCTAGGGTGTCAGAGGGAGCAGATGGTGGGGGTTAAGGGCCTTGCTCAAGAGCCCAGAGTGGGGCAAATGAGGGTGGAGACAGGTGTGGGTGCTTCACCTTTCCTTTCACCATTTTGATGTAGTCGGTCCAGGAGTTGAACTGCTGACCTTCCAATCCCAGGCTCACCATCTCTAACCACTGTTCCACCTCTCCCACTAATAAGAATCATATAATCTATAAATATTGACAATATAGAGGCAGTGGATTATTGACACTTAAACTGTGTGTCTTGTTCTAATGCAGCACATTTTTATTTAGATGTTGAACAACGATGAAAATGTGCTGGTTTCATGTCAGAAACTTTGAGTCTTCTCATATTTTGGCAGCACGACAGCTCAGTGGTTAGCACTGTTGCCTCACAGCAAGAAGGTCCAATCCCCAGCTGGACCTGGGGTCTTTCTGTGTGGAGTTTGCATGTTCTCTCCGTGCATGCGTGGGTTTTCTCCGGGTACTCCAATTTCCTCCCAGACTAAAAACATGCATGTTAGGCTGATTGGTAACTCTAAATTGTCCCTAGGTGTGAGCGAGAGAGTGAATGGTTGTTTGTCTCGTTTGTCTCTATGTGTCCCTGTGATGGACTGGAGACCTGTCCAGGGTGTCTCCACCCTTTCATACAACTGTTGGATATGGGCACCAGTGACCCCCGTGATCTAAAAAGGAAGAAGCGGGCAAAGATAATGGACGGATGTGGCTTGTTACCAGGTGGTTAAAACATAAATGATGTGTAAGAGAATCACAGAGTGCATAAAGCACTGATTCTGTTAACATTAACATCTAATCTGTTATGAATGTAGAATTTAAAAGCTTGTAACAAACCTTGTTCACCTGAACTTGAGAAGGAAGTTTAGGGTTCATTTTATTTCCAAGATGCTCATGTTCAGATATAATTTGTAGCTTCTCCCTGGTACAAAAACATCTGGATTTACTTTGGAACCATCTGACTTAAAAATACAAAACAAAAAATATACCTGCTGTTTTAGACACTTTGTTACAAAAATCCTAGTTTTAACCATGGTATTGTTGCAGAAATTATAATGGAGTCAATAAAACCTAATTTGACTGTATTTTTATTAATATAATACAACAGAAATGTGAAGCAGAAAAATGTCAGGAATGAGACAATCCCAAGCAACAGAATATGTCTTAACCAAGAATTTAAAACAGCCTTTTAAACAAGATTAAAAACAATAACAGATACAAGTAGTTTATAGTCTTCACTGGATTACCATATAACAGATGACAGCATGACTGAACATCAAGATCTGAACAAGCATATTCAGCACATGCCAACTTTGTTAACGTTTACGAGTTTATCTCAAAGACCTGTCATTCAATCTTATTTTCCATAACAGTCAGTTCATTTGCTCTTGGTGTCATTCTGGAGAAATTACACCCTAAATATAAATTACAGTATCATCCGCATACAACTGAATGATATAAAATGCTGATGGAAGATCAGTGATTGATACTGTCATAAACAATAATTGTCCAAGGAACCTATATATTAGATGTCTGATGATTCTTTTTAGTGAGAACAAACTGAGATCAAGTTAGCAAATTCTATCTACTGAAGTATTGTGGGGAAAAAAAAAAGTAGAGTAACTTAGATACAAGAACCTTAAAGTCACCACAGTCACTTGCTATCTTGAGGTAAAAAAAAGACTCCAATAACACCACCTTAGTGTATTAGGAGTTTTTATTTTTCTATAATTCTTTAAGCTGTTTTGTTTGAGTAACTGGCTTGAAGGCCAAACTGTATTGATGTAAAGAAAATAAACAAGTATTCAAGTCATACGTGATCAGATCAGCTACTCGTTGCTCAACAACCTTTGACACAATAGGTGGAACATCAAAGTTCATGCTCAATAATCCAGATAAAAATCCAACAAAGTTCAGTCAGGTCATCTGGATGGTTTCATTCCTTCTGTTGAGATGTTTCATCCTTCATCCAAAGGTCTTCATCAGTCTGAGGAGCCACAACAAACTCAGTCCCACAAGCAGCATACTCACATAGTGGACCAACCAGTTTGCTGGTGATAAGATGGTTTCTGGGGCCCGTCCTCTCCCCCGTCGACTCCTCTGAGGCAGCCACGCCAAAGTGGTTCAAAACATCAAACTTTATGCTCAATCTTCTTCTTTCGCCTGCTCCCTTCTTCAGGGGTCACCACACTGAACTAAGTCACACAAAGACTTGGCAATTATTTTTACTCCGGATGTCCTTCCTGACACAACCACAGACCACCGAGCTACCACAGCCCTCTGTGTGGAGCAGAGATCTGATATCTAGGGCACTCGGAGGAGCAGATGGTGGGGGTTAAGGGCCTTGCTCAAGGGCCCAGAATGGGGCAAATGAGGGTGGAGGCAGGTGTGGGTGCTTCACCTATCCCACCCACATTTTGATGTTGTTGGTGCCGGGAGTTGAACCGGCAATCTTCCGATCACAGGCCCACCTTCTCTAACCTCTGCACCACCATTACCCAAAGTTCATGCTCAATACTCGAGGTAAAAAAATCCAGACGAAATGTTTCAACAAGAAAAGAAACTGTCCAGATGACCTGACTGAACTTTGTTGGATTTTTTTTTTAACCTGGATTATTGAACATGGACTTTGATGTTACGAACCACTTTGGCTATGGCTGCCTCAGAGGAGTCGACGGGGGAGAGGGCGAGCTCCAGAAACCATTTTATCACCATCAAACTGGTTGGCCCACTATGTGAGTGTGCTGCTTGTGGGACTTAATTTGTTTGTGGATCCTCGGACTGATGAAGTTCTTTGGATGAAGGATGAAACGTTTCAACAAAAAAAGAAAAAAAAAAGAAAGAAGAAACTATCCAGATGACCTGACTTCACTTTGTTAGAATAGATGGAATACTGACTGGTTAAAAAAACAGATTCATTGAAAATATTTTGTATATAAATATGAGACAATAACAATTGATGTAGCTTATTCTAAGGTGAAAATTATTTATTGTTTCAAAGAGGATGAAGACATTTTAAAAGAATAGAACGAGATTTGTTTTTATCTTCAACTTAATATTTGTTCTAATGCAGGATGCCTTCAATCATTTTACAAAATGTATTTCCTCAAATGAGAGGGGGAGGCATGGGTGCCAGGAAGCAGTAAAAATGAGTTTATCCGCTGTGACAGTTACATCATCAGTCTTGTCTTTAATGTTTTTATCCACTTTAGAGAATTTTCTACATAATTATGATGCCTCTCATGCGTATTTGTAAAGTAGGTCGCTCGCCTCTTTTTTTCCCCCACCGCTCCAACTTGTTCAATGTGCTTCCATCTTCAGTCTGCATCTGATTCCACTCTTTAAGTCTGAGCTTTGACTCCGCTTCACCCATTTCCCACACGACCACCACACGGTGCATCATCACATCTCTCCATTTTTTCTTCCGTTCTCTGTATGTCTTCATCACTCAGTTGTTTCCATCTCCAGAAGGATGTGTTTTCCCAACGTCCTCTCTCCATAGTCTCAATTTCAGCTGGTTCATCTATTATACTGGATATTATTGTTTTATCATTCCTCCCTCCTTTCTCTCTCTCTTTCTCTCTCTCTCTCTTCCATTTCCTCTGTTTCTATCTCAGAGACAGGAGCTGCTTCAAATCCAAGTCCGTGCTCTGCCTATGCGCTCTGCGCTCTTCTCCTCTCCCCTCTGTGTTATACTGCACTGCTCATCTCTCCTCTCTCCACATCTCCATCTCTCCTCCTTCTCTTTCCTTACCTGCATCTCTGTCACACTATGTGCTCTCATCTCTGTTAGGCTTTGCTGCGCTCTGCTTCGTCGTTTGGAGAAACGCTCTAAGCTCTGGGTTCCTTTGCGCCACAGCTGAGCACACTTCTTGGAGAAGAGGGATCATACGCTCCTGGTGCACTGGGTTTGACTTGCCTTTGGATTCTTTGGATCTGTGGGAGCTGGAAAGGAGAGGAGGACAGGCAAGGGGTGAGAAGGGTGAAGGCGAGAGCTTTAGCTGCTTGGAGGAGTCGAGGCTTCAAGGTGGTGGCAGTGGTGGCTGATGGGTTTCCGTCAAGGGTCATGCCCTGGGACTTGCGTGCTTTTTGGCAGTTGGAGTTGGAGATCTTCTCCTATTTTTGCCCCCCTGGTGGGGTAGAATTAATCCTGGTGCCGGGAAAAGCTGCCGGGCACCAGTGGCTGCAGCGTGAAGAGTGGACACCATGAACCAGTTGGATGCACCTCGGCCACTCAACTGGACCATCAGAAAACTGTGCCATGCAGCCTTCCTGCCATCTGTGCGCCTGCTAAAGGTAAAAAAAACAAACAATAATAAATTAAAAGAGAGAAAAAGATTACAAGGGAACATAGACGGGGAATGAACTAAAAAAATAGATGTCCTGGGAGCTGTGATAAAATATGTCAGCCAGCCCTCCTGCTAACCTCTTGCTTTTTTAAAGAGAGCTGTGAGGATACAAAATGAAAGATGAAGGGGCTTGTGTGCACCTTGTGTTTAAACCACCGACTATAAGGCAGTCATTAAGCAGAGGTAGTGGGAATTTCTGCGGCTGAAAATAAAGAAAAGTGGGGCAAAGCTGCCAGCATAACACTCTCAGAGGGGAGCTTAGAGGTTCGGAAGAGTGGGGATGTACAAAGAGTGGAGGATAAAAATGGAGACTGGGAAACGCGGGAGCACAATGCTGGAGAGACGCAGAGAGTGGCACAGACATGAGAGAAAGGGCGCCAAAGAAAGTGTGTGAAGACCAAAACCTCAACGGTGTCTCGTTAACGTGTCGAGAGCAAATGAATAAATACGAAATACAAGAACAGACGGGAAGAAATCAGAAAGGGAGCTGCGGCTTTTATCTTTAACGGAAAAATAAAATAGAACAAGGGTTACAAAAAGGGTAAAAGTGAAGGCATGAAATGTCAGCATACAGAGTGATCACTATGACGGATGAAAACGTAGATTGCAAACTAGAAAGTCAGAATTAAGAGAAAATTATATATATTTTTGGACGCAGAAGTGTTAAACTAGAGATTTTGAATGGGACTGAGTGTAGAAGTGTAACAATAAGTATCAGAGCTGTGCAGAGATCAATACATGTTAATGATTTAAGAGACTTGTGCATTTCACTAAAGTTACTCAGGTTTAAATGGAAAGCTATCTCCACATGACCTGCGTGTATATTCATCATCTGCATCTGTTTATATTTACATTCATCTGTGTTTCACAACGGCTACTTATAGACATTTGTTGCTTCCAACCTGCTCTTGATGCCTCCATGTGGTCTCCTAAGCCAGTTACAGGTACTCTGTGAGGATGGCTTTTGTTCGAGGTCCTGAAAGCATCTTCTTCTCCGTTCTTTGATGTGGCTTTATCAAAGTGTCTCACACTGACAGTGTTCCTGTGATGTTCAACCCTACAACCACAGTGCCTTGGCTCATGTGTCGTGCATTTGCATTTCTATAGCCTGCTTAAATTAATATCTTTGAAATCCCCAGCTGAATGAGCGCTGTGCGTTTGTGTCTAAGTGTGGGAACGCTTCAAGCGTGATTAGTGACAAGATGCATTTTTTTTAACAGACAGGTAGGATTTAAACTAAGCGTTTTATGGGCCTTTCCCCTAGTGCCTCATTAGTCTGAAAATTACCACCTAATTTAGTTTAAAATTAGTTCTAAAATGAAAAAAGTATGAATATTTACAAGGAAATTTCACCTTAAAGAAACAAATATGTTGATGATTGTTCCTTATTTGGCCAACATCTGGAGCTTTAATATCAACATCTGCTGAGTTTTGGTCTGTCCTGTGTTAGCACCCTGAATGATGCAACTGTATAAAAGATTATTAAAGCTGTGTTTGCTGCATGTGGATTATTTCAGAGAGATATAAGTCTGTCAGTTTGAAATTAACCTAACAGCCTGTAATTTTCATTGGAAATTCCTGCCTGACAATCACGTTCCTGCCAGAATGCAGACGTGCACAAGTGTGTGTGTGCCACATTTAAAGTGAGTCAGGGGTGTTTTCTGTTCTGCACAGATGGGAACGATGTCTTAAAGATGGTGTGTTTTGTGTGTAGGTGTGTGCTTGTGTTTGTGCACTTGCGTGTCAGTAAATATCTCTAATGCAGTGCTCTGCGGACGGACGGCACTGCAGCAGATACTGTAGATACTGTGAGTTTCTGTGTTAGCATTTGAGCTGTGGCAGAAGCAGTCACAAAGGGTACCTTTATGAAAACAACACGAAAGCTTCAGGTTTCATTAGAACTGGTGTGACAAATTTCTAAATGACTTGTGCTAAACCACCATATTTGTTGCCTCAAAGCTTCAACGTAAAGAGGTCGGACGCTACTTCTCATGCAAACACACTCAAGTGACCAAACATCTTGATACAACTTTAATTCATTGTTCTTTATTGCTAACATGGCTGCAACACACACACGACTTGTTTCATTTAAACCATGGGCTTTTATATCCAAACATTTTTATTGTGACAATTAGAAATCAGGAAAATAACAAAGATAACCTGTTGGAGCTCATGGCTTCGTTGTGAAATAACCACCGATTTCCTGCTGACCCATCACAAGTTTATATGTGGGACTGTGTGCCGTCTCAGTGAGATAAAGTGTGGAACAAGAAAATAATATTGGACAGGCCTCCAAAAATAGAAAATCTTTTTTTTTTCTCTTTCAATTCTTTTTGTTCCACGCATTTTCCCCCCAAATCATCATAGCTTTATGACATCTTCTGCATTTAGAGTGCTTTTTTCTGCTCTAACTTCCTGTCGTCACACAACCTTGTGCTGTCATAGCTGCCCCATGGTCTATTTCACTTCAGTTACTAACTTTCTTTTGTATCTTTGTAGTGCTGCACAGTAATAGTGCAAAAAAAGAAAAAACAATTGGCATGAAGTTAATACATTTTCTCTGTTTTTCCCCACAAAGTTGTCTATTTTCAGCCTTTTGTTTTAAGTCTCTCGCTTGCATCTCTTTTCTGTGAGGTTTTGCCTGATTGTTCGCTCCTTTTATCATCCTGATGACATCGTACCTATTTTGGTTCCTTGCATCTCTTCATCAACCTTCTATAATCATAAAGCATAGACAGCAAAATGGCTTATATAAACCCCACAGGGGGTAGAATGTACTGCTAAAGATATAAATATTTCGCTCTATAGCTAAAAATAAATCAGTTATATAAAAAAGACTGTCGCCAGTCCTTTTTAGGTTTAGTTCAGCTTTGGGGAGTGATTGCACAGCTCTCTAACTTAGTTGTATTTAAAAAACTTAAAATTGAAAATGTAAATCTGGGCACCAAAGGAGTGCAGTAATAGAAGCAAGGAGTAAGAAGCATGTTTTCACCCATAGATGGCACCACCCATTTTTGTATTTACAGCAGACACAGATCTCTCCTTAGAGATTAAAACTTTGTAATTATTTGTTTTAAACTTGTTCTATACACATTTTGTATATATTTATTCATAGAATGCAAAACTAATAATCAGATTGTTGGAGATTTTCTGTTTATGTTAAAAAAAGGGGTTTTGTCTCCAAAATATTGTTGGCTATTAATTTGTTAGTGTGCAAGTCAAGAATGTAAGACTGAGGGTGGCATCTCTAAATGTGAGGACAATGACAGCCAAAGGTAGAGAGTTGGCTAACATGATGCAGAGAAGGAAGGTAGATGTTTTATGTGTCCACAAGACCAAGTGGAAGGGCACTAAGGTTCACAGCACTGGGATAGTGTTTATACTGTTTTACCATGGTGTGGATAGAAAGAGAAATGGAGTACGGGTGGTCCTGACGGAGGAGTGGACAAAGAATGTAGTAGAGGTGAAAAGAGTGTCAGATAGAGTGATGTGCCTGAAGGTAGAAGTAGAAGGTCTGATGCTAAATGTTGTCAGTGGTTATGCTCCACAAGTCGGATGTGATGTAGAAGAGAAAGATACATTTTGGAAGGATCTGGATGAAGTGATAGAGAGTATTCCCAGGGAGGACAGAGTGATGATCGGAGCAGACCTGAATGGACATGTTGGTGAAAGAAACAGAGGGGATGAAAATGTGATGGGTAGGTTTGGTGTCAAGGAAAGAAATCAAGAAGGACATATGATGGTGGATTTTGCCAAGAGAATGGAAATGGCTGTAGTCAACACTTATTTCCAAAAGAGGGAGGAACATAACGTGACCTACAAGAGTGGAGGAAGGAGTACGCAGGTCGACTACATTCTGTGTAGAAGAAGAAACTTGAGGGAGATTGAAGTTGTGACAGGGGAGAGCGTGGCCAGACAGCATCTGATGGGTATGTGTAGAATGACGGTTGTTGTGAAGAACAGAAAAAGAATAAAATCAGAGAAGAAGACCAAATGGTGGAAGATGAAGAAGGAAGAATGTTGTGAGAAATTCAGAGAGGAGCTGTTAAAGGCTCTGGGTGGTAAGAAAGATATTCCAAATGACTGGGCTACTACAGCAACAGTAATTAGAGAGACACGTAGGAAAGTACTTAGTGTGTCATCTGGACAGGAAATGGATGATAAAGAAACCTGGGGGTAGTGAAGTGGAGGATGCCGTTCGAAGAAAGAGGTTAGCCAAGAAGAAATATGACAGTGAGAGGACTGAAGAGAGGAGACAGGAATATAAGGAGATGGGATGTAGAGCAGAGAGGAAGGTAGCTAAAGTAAAGTAGAATGTGCATGATGAGTTGTATGGGAGGCTGGACACTAAAGAGGGCGAGAAGGACTTGTACCGATTGGTGAGACAGAGGGATCAGGATGGAAAGGATGTGCAGCAGGTTAGGCTTGTAAAAGATAGGAATGGTAATGTTCTAAAAAGTGATGAGAGCGTGATGGGAAGATGGAAGGAGTACTTTGAGGAGCTAATTCATTCAGCCTTTATTGAAGGCTGAATGTTTGAGGAGCTTTGAGTATACTTTGAGGAGCTAATGAATGAAGATAATGAAAGAGAAAGAAGTGTAGAGGTCATAGAAGCTGTGAACCAGGAAATGGGAAAGATTAGTCAGGGCGAAGTTTGGAAATCTCTGAAAAGAATGAAGAAGTGGAAGGTAGTAGGCCCTGATGACATACCAGTGGAGGTTTGGAAATGTTTTGGAGAGATAGCAGTGAGTTTTTTGACTTAAATATTTAATGGCATATTTTAGGGTGAGAAAATGCATGAAGAAGGCATTTGAGGATGCTGATAGAGAAGTATAGAGAGGGTCAGAACGAACCCCATTGTGTCTTTGTGGATTTAGAAAAAGCATATAACAGGGTGCCGAGGGAGGAGGGGTGGTACTGCATGAGGTAATCTGGAGTGGTAGAGAAGTATGTTAGACTGGTACAGGACATGTATGAGGACAGCAGGACAGTGGTGAGATGTGCTGTAGGAGTGACAGATAGCTTCAAGGTGGAGGTGGGATTTCATTAAGGATCAACTCTGAGCCCCCTCTTGTTTGCTCTGGTGATGGACTGACTAACAGATGAGGTCAGGCAGGAATCCCCTTGGACTATGATGTTTGCAGATGACATTGTGTTCTGTGGTGAGAACAGGGAACATGTGGAAGAGAACTTGGAGAGGTGGAGGTATGCACTTGAAAGAAGAGGATTGAAAGTCAGCTGTAGTGTGTGAACGAGAGGGAGGCTGGTGGAACAGTGAGGCTACAAGGAGCAGAGTTCACAAAGGTGCAGGACTTCAAGTACTTGGGGTCCACTATCCAGGAAAATGGAGTGTGGTAAAGAGGTGAAAAAGAGAGTCCAGGCAGGATGGAGTGGATGGAGAATAGTTTCAGGTGTGATTTGTGACTAAAGGGTGTCGGCAAAGGTCAAAGAAAAAGTTATGTTGTAGTTACCAGCTATGTTGTATGGTCTGGAGACAGATACATGGAAAAAAAGACAGAAGAAAGAACTGGAAGTGGCAGAAATGAAGATGTTGAAGTTCTCCTAAGGAGTGGCAAGGATGGATAAGAATAGGAATGAGATCATCAGAGGTACAGCCCAGGTTGAACAACTGGGAGATAAAGTTAGAGAGGCCAGACTGAGATGGTTTGGACATGTCAAGAGGAGGGACAGAAGAAGAAGAATTTTATTTTTGGGTCATCTATCATATTTTTCAGGCTCTTTGTGTCTCTTTGCTTCAGACTGCCTTTGTGTAAATCATTAAATTAATCCAGATGTCCTTAAATATTAAGTTTAATGAACTGATTTCACTTTTGGTTGTTATGACTCCCACGACACATATCAAATGTAGAAATTTACTGTGTGCTTCATATAGTTTATTTATTTAGATGCAGCACACCACATACCATCAAACTTCATGGTTTTTTTCTTTTTTTTTTTTTTTCCACACAACTGCCCAGAACAAGTTGAGAGCCAACTCAACTTGGGTGTTGATTAAAGTGAAGGAGGCAATGTAATGATCTGCATGAGCCACAGAGCTGGCACGTTCTTCTTTCTCTTGCTCTTTGTTCTCTCCTCTGTAGCGTGTCCTCTGAGTTGCATGATATGTCAGAATGTTTTTGTTTATGTCTCAATTATCCTGCAAATGTTGCATTTGTGAGATTTCAATTAAACCATTATCTCTCTAATGAGCCAAGACGAGAACATAAGCTGCCAATTAAATCCCAGTTTCTTGATTCAGGCACACAAAGACAATATTTTCTATTGCCTCTTCTCAGCAAAACATGATGGGAATTAAATCAAGCAGGTTGCTGGATCGACTCCCGGCCATGGACTTTTCTGAGTTTGAGTTTGCATGTTCTCTCCGTGCATGCGTGGGTTTTCTCCGGGTAGTTCAGCTTCCTCCCACAGACCAAAAACATGCATGTTAGGATGATTGGTAACTCTAAAATGTCCGTATAGGTGTGTGTGTGTGTGTGTGTGTGAGAGAGAGAGAGAGAGAGAGAGAGAGAGAGAGAGAGAGAGAGAGAGAGAGAGAGAGAGAGAGAGAGAGAGAGAGAGAGAGAGAGAGAGAGAGAGTGAATGGCTGTTTGTCTCGTTGTCTCTCTGTGTCGAGCGGCTTCGGATGTTATCAGCCCATTAAATGGCTGCTATTAGTTGTTATAATCCCCATATGTAGTGGTAAGACTGCCCCACCTACCTCCTGGTAGGTTTAAAGGTACGTTATTATTGTTATTATTGCTGATAATAGGCAGCATCGCATGGGGGTAAACCAGGAAGTGTCTTTTTTGTTGTTTTCAGCTTATGTAACCCTTTTCCTAAATGTAAGCTTACACGTTACCCAGAGGACTAACCCTAAACTTAACCCCCTTACCCTTGTGCCTAAACCTAACCAAGACTCTAAACCTAACCACGTGAAGCTATAATGAGCTGTAACAAAGCTAAAAACAGAGCCTATTATCATTGCTAACAACGCTAACAACATTCCTTTAAACCCACTACAGAAGGGGCAGTCTGACCGCTACATATGGGGATGATAACAACTAAGAACGGCCATTTAATGGCTGATAATATTCGAAGCGGTCATGTGTCCCTGTGATGGACTTGCAACCTGTCCAGGGTGTCCCCCGTCTCTTGCACAGTGACTGCTATGAGCTCCAGTGACCCCTGCAATCCAAAAACGAAGAAGCAGATTAAGATAACAGATTAAAAAAAAGAAATCCCCTGAAGGAAACAAAACGTCATCACTTATTTTGTACTTTTTGTTCCTTAAATAATGTAACAGATAGTGCAGAAGGGTTACCTACCAGTCAGACACTGAATAACATATTAGTACTGAGTATATATATAAATATATACATACTATATATAATTTAGCAAACATCCTTCAGGTTTTACTCAAAGTTTTTTGTAAAGTATTCAAACCGTGTGTTTGGCACACTGCTCACAGCTCCACCTGCAGCTCCCTTCACTCCCACAGGACAGTGCTGAGCTCTAAACTTTGACTTTGGCCTGGGAGCTATCAGAGGGAACTGTAACGTAGTGACTGCAATCTGTTAAGTATCTGTTCTGAAACATCCTTAAGATCTCCATGTTGAAGGTGATGGTGAGTTTTATGTCCCTCAAAAAGTTTGTGGATCTTATAGCTGTGGTCTTTGTGCTGCAACACGCTCATCAAAGTTCATATTTTTAAAGCACGTTGGAGGCGAAACAGAGCCGATAATCTTTGAAGTCCTTTACCTTCACCGTACTATATCAATAATTCACACACACATTTCTCTTGGCAAGAATTTGCATCATTTTAACTGTGAAAGTGTAAACATATGCAATAGAAAAGTGCTTATTCCCTCATTTTAATGGAGTTAGATGAAAAGGCTGATGCCACTGTCATATCCAGTCACACAACAGTGTGCTCGCGCTGCTTTAAGAAACTGTTAAAGGACTAGTTCACGTCTTTTTAAGTGGGTCTTTGGAAAGGCTATGAACTGTTAACATCTGACCTGATCTAAATAGCTCTGTGAACGACCTTAGTTTGGAGAAACTGGCGGGCTGAGAGTTAGACCGAGCAGATCCAAGACCAAATTAGATCGCTTAGCCCCCGTTCATTTGACTAAATTGACTTTCTGTAGTTAATCAATCCATTTGGAGTTAAACTGAGTTTATTCAAAGAGCAGTTTTCAACAATTACGATATTAATTGCTCATTATCTTTATAAAGAAACCCACTTAAAAAACAAGCACTATCACTTTAAAATGGATTGTTTTTGTCTTTTATTACTTGTTTCTACATAAAATATAATAGTATTAATTTGATACTGCAAGGCAACTATAAACCTTGACGATTCACGTGTAAATCCTCCAAGCTGTTTGTTTTGTAGGCAAAGACTCCGATAATAAAATCCATGGAGGTTTTAGATGTGATTATAGGTGTAAACTGGATTTATTATCAGCTGCTGATCTTCTGTTCCACTATCATGTGAAAACTTCTCTCACAGCTTTTCTCTCTGACTATAATTATTTCTCCTCTCACACTGAATCTAATCTGATGACACATGTGGCATTTTCTAAGTTTATCTAAAAACACAGTTATAGGCTCAAGAGCCAAACTGTTGACGTTTGTGTTTTAACAAATCTAAATGTAAAAAGGTTTTATATTTCATCACACTGAGTAAAGATGAACCAACTTCCACTTTATGTGTCTCACACACTTCTTACTGAGCCCTGCTCTGTTCTCTGTGTTTCTTTATCCCGTTGACATCATAACAAAACATTTTTATAATAATCTTCTTTTTTTCTCTCAAAGCTTTATTCAAACTGCATCACATCTCTGTCTTAGATACAACAAGTCCGTCCAAAACATTCAGCAAGAAAAATGTTTTAAAGGTGCTGGAAATACGAGTTACTGACATCTAGTGGTAAATTTGGGCATTACAAGCAATTTTGGAGTTGCCAGATGTTGTGACAAATTCTGCACAAGAGATTTGGCATAAAGCTGTGCAAAAAACTTAAGCTAGCTTCAGTTTCTTTATATTGTACAAAAAAATGGAAAATAACTACATATATTGAATAAAACAAGATTAAAGAGGCTTTATTTTTATTTTTTGTAGACTTTGCAGTTAGGTTACTCTCTGCGTGGGGGCTTTATTGTTTGATTTTAACAGCACCTACCTGCTGTTGCCATTATATCACCTGTTAATAGCATCTTGTTCGTGTTTAACTCGTGGTGGCTTTAGCATCACCGCTGCCACTGAACCAGTTTATGAATAGCTGCAATAAGGTGGTGATTGTAGGTATTCTCATACACGTATGGATAACCAGGAGGTGATTTATAATCAGTGCAAAGCTCATAAACTGGTCAACAGCAAATAAGTAAAAAACTAGATATTTTCCATAACTTCATCTTGTGCACAACAGTTAAGTTGGTGAAATATTGTTCCAACGCGTGAGGGGCAAAATAAATTGAAATTCTGAGCAGAGAAAACTAAAATTAGAGGCTTTTTAATCATTCAAGACCTGCAGCCACATTGTTACAGAGGCGTTTGTAATCAATCAAGCTGTTGTTCATACTGAACTGAAGACACAAAATCAGTGCGACTCAACGGTGTGGTGAGGCGTCGCTCGTTCAGTGCAAGGAGGAAAATCAGCATCACAGACGAGACAGACTGTCAGACACAGACATCCTGGACAAGTTTTGATCCTTTAATTCCTTACAGTAAATTATTTGTCGTATGTTGCATGTTACATACAGTTATTGCTATTGCATAATTTTTTTGCCTTCATTACACTAAACCCACACACATCTGTCTATTTTTTACTAATAATCACATTAATTAAACAATTGCTTGGATTCTTCACATTTATTTTCATTGAAACAAAATATTTTATAGTAAGTGGAGTATTTGTATATTGATACATCACTGTGCTATTTTTCTGTTGCACCCATTTCTGTACGTTTTATCCACAGATTTGTTTGTGTGATGACAGACATGAGCGTATAGGGGACAGTAAATGTTAGAAAATAATCTCTTTGCTCAAACTTCATTTTTAAGAGAAAAGGGAGAAAACAAACACAACCAATCTTGTGCAGATCTCTGAGGGATTCACTGCATCTGTGAGTGTCTCATGAAATTACAGACATTTTGCAGCCTTGTACTTACAGTCCCACGGATTCAAACCTCGTGGCAAGCCCATGGGAGTAAACGTGGAACAGCATATTCATGTCTAATCATGTGCTAGTGTGTAAATAATTAATCCGTTCTTGGTAATTGTGGTGAGTGTCTCTTTCTGTGTTTAAAAAAGCTGAGTTGTGACCTCTTGTAATTTCCATTTATAAAACATTACACGAGTCGCTGGATTACTGCAGTGGATTATTTGGAAGTTCTTCTCAATCCAGTAAAACACACAGACTTCTTCACACCCAACCTATCTGCGTTCATATATTGAGATTTTGTTTATCATGCAAAGAAAACAAACTGAGAGGACTGAATGTTGTTCCCACGCTGCTGTTCCCTGATTTCAGGTTTTTTCAACTCACCGCTGAATGAGATAAAACATGTGGAGCTGCACATGTGCTGCTAAACACCACCACAAATTTGGTTTCCAGCAATAGTAAAAAAAAAAAAAATCTAATAAAAACAGAAATGTTTCATTTGATCTAAATTTAGATTTTAATATGGACAGCAAATATTCTTGCTTTTAAGTATAATTTTTTTTGGGTCAATTTTTAATCAGTTTGAATTACCGGTACATAAAGAAATTAAAAGCCTAACATTCCTTGAAGGAATTCATATTGTCCACCAGTGGACTAAGATCATCTGATAGACAGAAGAGTCTGATTGGTCAAACCTTGGTTTTGATGTTGTGCTCAATCTCCTGCAATTATGAAAGATCTCTAAGATTTGTAAACCCTTGGATTATGTGTTGAAGATGACTCTCAGCTACTATTGCACCAACTCAGTAAGTGTAAATTTGAGGGGGGAGTGGTGGAGCACAGGCTAGAGAAGGGGAGCCTGCGATCTGAACATTGCTGGTTTGAATCCTCTGACGTTACATCAAAATGTGGATGAGAAAGGTGAAGCTCTCTGTCCCTACCCTCATTTGCCCCATTCTGTGCACTTGAGCAAGGCCTTTAACCCCCGTCTGCTCCCCCAGGCATCCTAGATGCCGACATGTGGGCTGCAGTTGCTCAGTGGTTGCTGGTTAAAACAGAATGGGCATTTGTCATAAAAAAAAAAAAAGACCAAATGTTTGAGAGTAATCTCACTGTAGCGACCTCTGAGGAGGGAGCAGCCAAAAGAAACAAACACTGAGTTAGAGCCATGTTTCTGTGCATCTGTTGACTACGATGGCCGTCTTGAATGGGATTGACTCCAGCTGTAGATCTACACCAGACATTTGCTTTCTGAGAGCGTCATTAAAATCTGTCCAGTGGTTCACGAGATGTTTAGCTAACATGACAGATGAGTAAACCACAGACTGACACAGACATGAGCCAAAACATGACGAGCACAACAAAGTTTGGGTGGCTAAAGCTTGATTTTTATGAAACATACAAACGAACAAACGAGCATCTCACATGGGAAAGTTTTATACGTTGTGTTTGAGAGCTGGTAAATTTTTCTGACAGCCAAATAAAGAGAAGGGAATAAAAAGGTTTTATTAGAGGAAAAGAGTTGAAAGAGAATGAAATGTTTTCTGACAGGGAGAGACTTTCATCAAACATCTTTCATCAGAGAGTGTTGGAGCAAACCTCGCTCTCTCTTTCTCTCTCTTTCTCTCGCTCTCTCTTGCTCTCTCTCGTTCTCTCTCGCTCTCTCTCGCTCGCTCTCGCTCTCGCTCGCTCTCGCTCGCTCTCTCTCGCTCTCTCTCGCTCTCTCTCGCTCTCTCTCGCTCTCTCTCGCTCTCTCTCGCTCTCTCTCGCTCTCTCTCGCTCGCTCTCGCTCGCTCTCGCTGTCTGTCCTGACTTAGTTTGGGCATCACTGTCGTCTGTTTCTGCCGCCATCACCGTCTCTCAGATCCTCCAAGTCCCCCTCTGTTCTGCCTTCCACCTGATTCAAGCATCAAGTCACAAAATGGACTTTTGTTACTTCCTTCTGCAGGAGCAGAAGGTTACCTCAACCAGCTCCTGAGAAGATCAGAAGGCCTCATCACTCATGCCGTAAAGACAGAGTCACGTTTTAAAGGCAGAGGATCAGTAATGAAACAAACAACTTGTAGAACTTCAAGGCTTTCATCCGATCGTTGCTCGCTGTTGCTGCCACATTTAAAACCATTTATCACCGAAAGTTGAATGTTGGAACTGACACCACATCGGCTGGACCGGGGGGGGGGGGGGGTGTTCACTGCAGATAACATGAAGGGCTGGAGTCTTTGCTGGCTGCCTGACAATTTCATGGTGATGACCAGACTCCAGGAAGTCTTACAACTAACAGTTCCAGCTGGGTAACACGCGTAAAATGTTTTTTTTTTATGTTTCTGTTTGTGTTAGGTAACTTAAAAGCGTGAGGGTGGCCTGCTGCCCCCATCCTGTAGGAGATAAACTAATCCAACAGCTGCTCTCCTGCTTTACAAGTTTAACAGTTTCTTTAACGTCGGTGCTGGAAGAAATCTGTCATGTTCAGATGGACTGACCTACAGGTTTAAGGCTAAAAGATGGCTCAGTTGTGCAAATCCCCAGACCCCCCCCCCCACCACACACACACACACACATACACACCCACACCTGCTCGATGGAGCATTTGAAGCAGCTGCTGCCCCATTTTGTGGGGCGGAGGGGGGTTGCAAACTTGTGTTGTGCCTCCTGTATATTGTCTTAAAGCAACAATATCATTTCCAGCAATAACACAAAAGCACACAGTTTTTACTGATTAAAAATGTACATTTTAAGACACAAACTAAAAACATTTTATTAAAGAAACTGGAACATTTTACATGTCTCAGCTGCACTGGTCGCCTCCAGCTTGTCAGAGCGCATTCAGCCGTGGAGATGAGAAACAAAGCTAAAGGCAAGTTTTCAAAGTGTTAACACTGCGCTGCATCTTTTTCTGACTATGGATCAGACTGAATAAAGCAAATATTCTGAGTGATATTACACTATTTATGAGCTCAAGACATCCTCAGTAAAGTGAGTTCATAAATAGTTGTAATATAAGTCTCTTTATGCTGCTCTTATCTCAGAGCTCATATGTGAGCATTTAGTGGTTGAACAAACATCTAATATCTAAGAGGGAAAGTTCTGTGTGTATACTCAGAATTTATTAGCATTTTGCTACATAAAAAAAAAAAAAAAAATCAAGGTAACGGTGTGAACTTTGGGTCTCTTGTACCACAACACTGCAATTTGCATTAAACCAGACAGTCATACCCTCTTTATTGGTCCGTCATTCAACGTAGACATCAGTGGTTGTACGCGTGTCACATAAAATGCCTACGTTCCATCTTGTGTATCAAACGGCAGGATCGTGTCACGAATGCTGATGTTCTTTGTCCCTCAAATACCGTATTTACCACCGTCCACGTCACACCGCCCTAAAAGTCGCATCAGTCCAAATGTGTCTAATAAAGTGGAAAATCCATAAATATGTTGCTTTGCTGTTTACATTGCACCTATTATGCATCATCGCTCACGCGTCGTGTATGTTTCACGTCACCGCTGACAACCCAGAAATGTGGGCCAAACCTAGAAATGTGGACCGGTGTCGTGCCAAAAATCGATGCGCTGCCAAATGGTGGCCTCGGGAGCGTACACGGGAAGACTTTAACAAGAGTTTAACAAGATTAACACCTAAAACCAATTATTTTTATTGCTCGAAATTACAGTAAAGGTGTAACTTTTGCTTAATAAATGCACTTTGATGGTCAAATCAGCTGCATTTCAAAAGTAGGAATGAGCAGAAGGACATGTTGCTGCTCATTTATTCAAAATTGAACAAGATAAACACCTAAAAACATTTATTTGTTTGTTTGAAATTACAGTAAAGGTGAGTCTCAGTTTAACTTTTGCTTAATAAAAGAACCTTAACACTCAAATGAGATGTATTTCAAAAGCCGATACGCAGAAGTAAGAATGCGCAGAGGGACGAGCCACTGTTCATTTCTTTGAAATTTAACAAGATTAACACTTAAAAACATTTATTTGTTCGCTCGACTTTATATCAAAGGTGTGTCTCAGTCTAACGTTTGCTTAATAAAAGGACTTGAACGGTCAAATCAGCTGCATTTCAAAAGTTTTCGCTGCCTCGGTGCTTTCGGGAGCATGCAGATAGGGAGGAAAAAAGGAAGGAGGAACGCTGCTCATTTCTTTAAAATTTAACAAGATAAGCACCTAAAACAATTGTTGTTTGCTCGGAATTATAGCAAAGGTGTGTCTCAGTTAAACTTTTACTAATAAATGCACTTTAATGGTCAAATTAGCTGCATTTTTCTGGGACAGTGCAGCAAAATGAAGCTGATTTGATGATTGCTCCAAGTGAGCAGCATGAAGGTGGCAGGCCGATTGTGTCATTAATAGCTGGTGAAGATTCTCAGTCATCCAGGACATGGTAAATTCAAAAAAGTTCAAGACAAAAACAGTAAAGTATAAAGTGCAATAAATAAATTCCAGTTGTTTTTGTCTTTAACTTTTTTGAATTTCTCATTATAGCCACTTTTACCTTTTATATAATACACCGGCATGCCTTACTACTCAAGTGCCATCTAGCCGCTGAAAATGATAGTGTTCAATTTTTTCAGTCCGAATTAATGAAAATGGTCATATCTCAGCCAAAAATTGGTTTATAAATATGGGAAAAAATCCATAAATATGTTGCTTTGGCCTATAAGTTGCAGGGCATGTAAATTATGCAAAAAACTGCGACTTATAGGGCAAAAAATATGGTAATGATCAGACACCTGTACAAACACACACACATTGCTGCTTATATGCTATCTAAATGTTTATTTTAAATTACCAATAGATAAGTGGTTTAATGTAACATTAGAATTGTTCAAATTAGGATTTTTTTTGTTGACAAGTTGTCCATTTGATTTTACTTCTATATTAAATATATATTAAAACAATCTGTGCTTCACACTCCAGATAAGTCAAACTGTTATAATTTGAGGCATTAAGCTGTTGTTCTGGTTGCTCTTGGGTCAGTGGAGTGATGTTTTCTTCCAGCTGGCAGGAGGTTAAACAGCTTATGAGCGGGGTCAGAGGGATCTCTATACTGAGACATTTCTCCTTGCATTTTTTAAAGTGGTCTCAAAGGAAAGGAGTGACTCTCTCAGTCATTCTCTGCACACATTGCACAGTCTTCCTGTCAGTCACACTGCAGCTACCGTAGCCAGAATTGATGTAGCTTGTCAGGATTCTCTCAAAAGTCTTTGGGTGAAAGTGGTCAGGGTGGAGGGGGTATTCTCCCTCAGGTGAACCTCTCAAAATTGTACATCCTCTGAAGAGCGTTCCTGGTCAGATGTGTGGTGCTGACTTGATCTTATGTGTCTTTTCTCTCTCTGACAATATTTCTTAACAATGTAGAAACAAAAAAAAACTTATTCCACCCCGTTCTGCTCCTTCTGTGCCAGGTTTCATTTTTTCATCACGTCTTTCACTCTGTTTTCTACATTTCTCTCAAGCTCTTTGCTCCGCAGCTCATCCAGTGGATTGTTTTCACTGCTGGTGATCTCCCTCTCTGTTTGACCAGCGAGTAGTGGCATCTTAAATCACGCCGTGGCAGCTTTAGCTCTCTTGAATGGCTGCTCCACAATGCTTCTCTGTGCACTCGTTTGTGGAACCCCGTGACAAAAATACATGCACTGCCACACTCGGTACCACACACACACACACACACACACACACACACACACACACACACACCCACACACACACACACAC
>NC_056505.1:25762927-25779522 GCF_014905685.2 Nematolebias whitei | reverse complement strand
ACACACCCACACACACACACACACACACACACACACACACACACACACACACACACACACACACACACACACACACACACACACACTCTGTGTAGTTCTATTACACATGCGTGACTAGTTTGCAGGCTTCTGGGTGTCATGATACTGGTTCTAAAAGTGTATTTGCTCACCAGCTAGACTTAGGAAGCAGATAATGCTTTTCCTCCTCATGGACATGTCGAGGTTTATTTTGTATTTATTCTCTCAAAGCAAAAGTATAAAGATTAGCTGCAAGGTTTTTTTTTTCATGTTTAATTTAAATGAAAAATGAGCTGTAAGCCTTGCAATGTGAATTGTGCTGTGCTCTGATTCCTTGCTTCTCAGCGTTTATCTCTGGGCTTTTGTCTCTCTTCCTCCCCGTATCTCCCCTTACCTCTCACCATCTATCACTCTAACTTTTTATCCCCTTTAAATGGGAAGAGCCGCTCTAAATCTCATTGCACAGCTATAGGACAGCTCCCCAGAGAGGTCTGCCAGCTGCAACTGTGTGTGTGTGCATCCACAAAATGCAGTGAGTGTACATACTGTATACTGTATGTGCAGCTTTGCTCGAGTATGAAATTGTTCCCAGGGCATAGCTTGGTACAATGTACAATCTGTTGGAAGTACGCGGGATGGAGGTGGGAGCAGGGATGAAGGTGGATGTGTAAAAGAATTTAGAGCAGCTTTGTCGTAAAAGTAAATGAGTTGTCGTGTCTGTGTCCGTATGAACATAAGTGATTCAGGACCAAGCTGTGTGTGAGAAACATTAAAAGGAGTTGTGTGAAAATGTGTAAATGCATGTGTGTGGCGGTAAATTGGATATGGAGACATGGAAAATGAAAGTATGGCCACACTGGCCTATTTTTGTCCTTCTATCCATCTCTCAGTCCATCTCACGCTCTCCCAGTTCTGGATTCCTCTACACCACCCCCTTCCCTATTCCTCCTCTTTCTTTTTCTCTCCCTGTCATCTCTCTTCCTGTTGCTTCCTGTCTGATTCACTGACACATATTTGGCCTTATCAGCCCTGTCAAACCAGTCCACGCTCTCAACGTTCCACATTTTGTGGACCAGTCACACTCGCGTCTTCATCTGTGGCTACCCCTGCAGGGCCGACTGTCATTTGACATCTATGCGGTTGTAAGAGGAGTGCTCCACTTCGACTTTCAAAGTGCAAGTTTATTTATTTATTTATTTATTTATTTTTTTAACTAAAATTCTCTCTGGAATCCAGTCAAACACCATTTCCACACGCTAACTTTGACACGCACTGTAAAAGGCAAGCACGAGTGAGATTTTTGTTTGCACTATATTCAGACGTGCCGTCATTTTATTGTTTTCTGTGCTTGAAAAAAGCTTTGTTGGTATTCCTGTCAGGAGCATTATTTGACAAACTCTGCAGGATTCCCCTTGAATTCTTTTCATCCTATTTCTGCAGAATGCCCGGCTACGGTACATTTATATGCATCTGTAAAAATTACACCGCTAAAAGTAAACGAGTAGAATGGAGGGTGGCTATAGCTGACTGAAGAAACTTACTTCTGTACATGAAAAATAGAGTAAAATTGGCGTAATGTTACTGTATAAAAACCATGTGTATCCTTTTTCTTGCAGAAACTTCTTGGTATTTCAGTAATTGTTTTGAATTGTTCTCATGTATACACACAAAATCTAAAGCATGGTTTCTTTTTAGTGTAAGCAGGTTAAACCTCATCTTAAGCACCTGTACTTTGTGCTCTACAGGTTTAGAGTCACAGTATTTTTAAATTTTTTTTGAGTGTTTAGTGAGACACCGGCTGAGGAGCAGACTCTCGTTATTGGCAGCTCCATAGTCTGAAACGTGGCACCTGTGACTCAGAGCACAGTCAAATGTACTCCAGGGGACAGAGCGGGCGACATTTTGACTCCTACTTGAAACTACTGGCTAAAGCTAAAACTAAATACAGTAAAATCATCTGACAAGACTGAGGTTTTGGTTTTTGGACCTGAGCACCTTAGGAATGAATTTTTCAGTCGTTCTCCCACCTTGGATGACATTAATCTGTCCTCCAGCTCTAATGTTAAAAATCTTGGTGTTATTTTTGATCAGGACATGTATTTTAACCCCTGCATTAAAGTCATTACTAGAACCTCCTTCTTCCACCTGCGTAATATCACTAAAATTAGAAACAACTTGTCTAAAAATGATGCAGAAAAACTGGTCCATGCATTTGTCACATCTAGACTGGACTGTTGCAATGGTTTATTATCTGGGTGTCCAAATACGTCTTTAAAACGTCTTCAGTTGATCCAACATGCTGCTGTCAGAGTCTTAACTAGAGTTAGTAGGAGAGATCATATCTCTCCAGTTTTGGTTTCTCTCCATTGGCTCCCTGTCAAATCCAGAATATAATTCAAAATCTTACTTCTAACCTACAAAGCCCTCAACAACCTAGCTCCATCTTACATTAGAGATCTTGTTGTTCCATATTTTCCTAACAGAGCACTTCGCTCTCAGACTGCAGGTTTACTCACGGTTCCTAAAGTTTCCAAAAGTAAAACAAGAGTCAGATCTTTCAGTTATCAGGCTCCTCTCTTGTGGAACCAACTTCCAGTTTCTGTCCGTGAGGCTGACACATTGTCCAGTTTTAAGACTGGACTTAAGACTTTCCTTTTTGATAAATCCTATAGTTAGGGTTGGCTTATTATGCTGCTATAGGCTTAGACTATTAGAGGACAAATTGACCTAATTTCCTTAAATGAATTGCTGAAATTAATTAGTTTTTATTTGATACTATTTCTATCTTAACGTGATTCTCGACCTGCCATTGTGTATCTGTTCCTCCTTCCTGTTCCTCTCAAACCCAGCTGGTCGAAGCAGATGGCCACTTGTCCTGAGCCTGGTTCTGCTATAGGTTTCTTCTTCATCAGGGAGTTTTTCCTTTCCACTGTCGCCTTCATGCTTGCTCAAGACGAGAGTTCTGCAAAAGAGTTATATTCAAAGCAGTCTGCTCCTCAGATAAATAATGTTATTAACTTACATTTTTTTAAATGTATATCAATGTTTCTGTTCAGTGCCCTGAGATGACTTTTGTTGTGATTTGATGCTATATAAATAAACTGAATTGAATTGAAGTTTGACACATTATGCTGCTTTTATTCCCCTGAACAATCTGTAGCACATTCATTCAGTATAGATGTTCCAAGACGGATTTTTGATTTATTTTTATTTTTAATGTCAAACATGAGAAAACATCACATCCCCTGTGAGGGCCAACAGAGAAATTGCCTGCACACCCGTCTGGTCCCAAAATACCTCCATTTCCCAAGGGGAAAGAAAGAGAAGACAATTAGAGGGTAAACTCAGAAACAGAAGAACGTGGAGCATAAAGTAAATAATGAAGAGATGTGAACAGATGAGCAGGAAAAAGAGTTGAAGAAAACGGCGCAGATAGGTTTTGTAATGCGCTGTGGGAGTTTGGGCAGGTGGCAGACCACTGAGCACGAGCCCCAGTCCTGCCAGCAGCCTTATGTAATAAAGCTTTGTACCTGCTGCAAGCACGAGCGGCACATGGGCACAGTGCCATGAAGACATATTGAGCTGTCGATCAATAATAGCAAACATGAATGGGAATTGGCTCCTAAATGATAAGATCCTGCAGTGACTCAGTCTGTGGTTGTAAAATGGAGTTGGCTTCGAAAAAAAAAAAATCAAATTTGAATGTTTGTGTGTTTTTGACTTGGGAGGTCATTTCTCTTAAAGTAGACATGAAACATGAACATGCCAATCAGTGCGAGATACTGATTACAGTACTGCCACGTGTAGCTGATTAGGTCTTACATTTAACATATTTCCTAGCTACAGCAAGGAAATACATAAATAAAGTTTAATCGTACATTTAATTAAGATCCAGGCACATTTTTTTTCTGTATTTAAGTTAGTTTTAAATCAAGGCATGAATATCCATCCATCCATCCATCCATCCATCCATCCATCCATCCATCCATCCATCCATCCATCCATCCATCCATCCATCCATTATCTTTACCTGCTTCGTTCTTTTCGGGTCATGGGGGTCACTGGTGCCCATTATCAGCAGTCACTGCGAGAGACGGGGGACACCCTGGACAGGTCTCCAGTCCATCACAGGGACACATAGAGACAAATGAGACAAACAACCATTCACTCTCTCACTCACACCTAGGAACAGTTTAGAGTTACCATTCAGACTAACATGCATGTTTTTGGTCTGTGGGAGGAAACCGGAGTACCCGGAGAAAACCCACACATGCACGGAGAGAACATGCAAACTCCACCCAGAAAGGCCCCATTGACAGGATTCAATCTGGTGACCTTCTCGCTGAGTGGCGGCAGCTTTTTCCAACTGTGCCACTGTTTTGCGTGCAGGGTATAAAACATGCACCTATAATTTGTTCTAAAAAGACAGATGCCTTCATAACTGAAAAACTTTCTTCAATTATCTTGATTATTTTTGTCAATTCTTACATGATCTGAATACAGACTCCAGATACAGTGCATTCATTTCGCAACTGTTGCTGCTTTTTCTTCGCTTGATTCTCCTTTTTATGGTTACCACATCACTTTTGTATGCATCTTAATTAAATAAAAAGAAGAATGTGCCAGGTCATAAATAAATACCATATTGAGAGCTCAGTATTGATATTGTAAAATCGTATGCTATCTGTTAGTGCACAGAGTATGTGTTGGAAATTACTTTCAGCTACTACCAAATGAAATTTTAGCTTTGTATTTTTTAGATTGACTGGGTTCTAATTGTGTTTGTGTTTATCAAAGTTGATAAGAAAAGCCTCTGATACAATCGACCACACTTTGTTGCTTTCCAAATTACAATATTATGGGATAAGAGTGAGAGTTCATAACTGGATGAGTAGTTATTTGACTAACCGAAAACAATTTGTACAGCTAGGAAATGAAAAATCAGATCTTCAAAATATAAAATGTGGAGTCCCCCAAGGTTCAGTGCTAGGAACAAAGCTTTTTTATTTTGTATATCAATGACATTTGTGAAGTGTCTAAAAAGTTACAAATCACCCTGTTTGCAGATGATGCAAATGTATTTTGTTCTGGGAATTACTTAAAAAAACATAATAGAATGGATGGTTAGTGAGATGTCTAAACTTAATGAGTGGTTTAAAAACAACACATTATCAATGAACTGGAATAAAACAAAATTCATGATTTTTGGTAACAAAAAAATAGTTGATTCTATTACAATGTCTATAGATGATAATCAAGTTGAATGAGTTCATGAAGTTAAATGTTTAGGGGTTGTTTTAGATCAAAAAGTAAAGTAAAAAATGTTTTAGAACAATCAACACTACAGACATTATTTTATTCATTTGTTGTTCCATATCTGACTTATTAGGGTAATACATACAAACCAACACGAAACCATTGTCTATCATACAAAAGAAAGTTATGAGAATTTTATATAAAGTGGACACTAGAGAACACACAAATAAATTGTTTATTCAATCAAATGTCTTGAAACTAAGGGATCTGGTTAATTTAAAAATGCTATTGGTTATGTTTAAAGCAAGAAATAGATTATTGCCATTTAATTTACAAAAGTTCTTTTTCTAAAGCTCAAGTGACAGAAATAACAAAAGGAAGTACGATTTCAAAAGTAAAACTGTGCGTACTACTTTAAAACAAATGAGCATTTCGGTGCATGGAGTAAAACTATGGAACGGTTAGGATGAGGAGTTTAAAAAATGCTCTACTATAAATCAATTCAAAACACTTTATAAGAAAAGAATGATTAACTCATACACGTTTAAGTTGTTAATGGGAAGAGTGATTTGTTGTTTGCAACTTGTTTTGATGGTTTAATGTAATGTATGACATTTTTGTAATTATTGAGAAAGGGGCAGGTCTTTCTTCTTCCTGTTCCCTCTTCACTCATGTATAGTAAGTGTTGTCAGAGAATATGTTTGTAAACTGATGATCAATTTGTTGAATCGAGTAAATAAATTGATTGATTGATAAGAACCTGGGATTGGGCTGACTCCAAACATTCAACAGTTTTAGTTGTATGATCAATATTTTATTTTTGAGCATTTCAGTTAAATGTGTCTATTGACATTTCTAAGATATTTTACTAACACAACAGACACACACACTTATGCACACAGACACATGCAGATACATTATTGTCTGCTTTTCATGGCACCAGGTTAAAAAAACATAGTTTTTTTTTTTTTTGGGACTGGTTCTTTATAAAGAAGTCAGTTTTAATTTATTGAACACATTTAGAAATCCAGACAAATGCAGATTTACCAATTTTACACACATTATTTTTCCTTAGCCCCTTTTCCATAAGAATTAAACTGTACTGTTTGTTTTTAAAACTGACTTCATGTGTGTGTTTGAATCAGCAATTGTGTTGGCAAGCACTTCCCTCCTGAAACGTGTCACATGTACAGGATGTGTGTTGGAGTGTGCTGAAGGTGTTTCTCCGAAGAGGCTGCCAAGACCGGCACACAAAGAAAGCCTCCATCACAGAGAGGCTATAAATGGAAGAGGCTATTTCTAAAAAGCTTACACTCCAAACTTTGCACGACAAATTCAGAGAGACACACGTCTCAGTTTGTGTGCAGACCGCTGGGATGTGAACACACCATCACAAGAGTGTGTGAGCAAGGTTTTATGTCAAGCTAAAACTGCGTGCACCCTCGAGCCTAAACATGCTCAGAGTGTTGCATCCTCATTCCAACTTTTGCATGTTTGTATGAAGGCATTTCCCCCTCATGAATTGAATAGATTCATGGAATGGGGTAGGATAGCGAGATGGGAATAGGGGGAAGAAAAGCAATTAAAGTGGCAGTCAAGGGGTTGGGGTGCAGTGGAGCATATATGGAGTCAGCCCCTGGTTTAATTACGCTTAGCCCAAGATGTGTCATTACGACTTACCAGATGAGCCAGGAACACACGGTGAGGTTACTGTGTGATGTGAACATGGATTCAGGAGGTGGGCACACTCTCACCTCTGAGCCTTGTTGGTATAAAGCAGGGGTCTGCAACCTGTGGCTCTGGAGCCACTTGCGGCTCTTTAAAGCCATGACCAAAGCAGAAAACTGCATTTTATTGGTTGTTACATAAACAACAACAACAACAAAAAAATCTAGTTTTAGCTGTTTTCCTGTCATTTCTTTTGCAAATACTTTAACTTTTTGCTATATTTCTATACTTAATTATTTTTTCCACATTTAAAACAATGAAAGGTCTGCATAGTTCATATTTGTTTTTTATTTAAAAACTATTTTCCCTCTCTTTACAAAAATCTGGTCTTTTCATTTGTCTTAAATTGTAAAACCATCAATAAATGTTAATAATCATTAGATATTTTTAGCTTTATAATGTCACCCCTACAGGCCACAAAAGTCTCCTCCAACAAATTTAAAGTGGTCCATGGGCCACCAGTTGAAGCAGGTGAATGAGGCTCTGGACACATTTAATTTAGTGAATGAAGGTATAAAAATGTATCTTTTGATCATAAACGTTGCAGACCCCTAGTATAAAGTATACCTCGTTTATATAAAGTAGTATTCCCCCCCAACAGGTAAACTGGCTAGGCTTTTAATTATTAATATTTTTATAAACTGCACACACATAAAAATAGGACAAACAAATGTTTGTTTTGATGCACAGATTGTATAAGAAGCCTAAAGCTTGCAAGAATAAGAAAAGGTTATTAACAAAACTTTCGGAAAGTTTGGACGGCTCAAGAGTTAAAGTGTCATGTGACCTCTGATGTCAGTCATGTGAGTCTTCCTTCCATGACACGCTCAGTATAAAATCAAAACGTGAAACTTCTTTAACAAACTGGTATTTTACACAAAATGTATATGGCATAAAACAGTGAGGCTAACAATGTCTTGTGAGCGATTTAAAGTTTAAACTGTTTTTTCTGTGAAGAATAGCTGAGTTACAGAGCTCAAAGGACGGTTGGATTTGTTAAGTTGTTTTACCAAAAATCCTGTTATTGTGAATTTTTACAAGAGTTTTCCAACATTTTCTGAACACAGTTTGATATACCGTTCTCAAAGTTCATAGCACACTATTTCTGATTAAGCTTCACAGCTGTGGGACATGCAAAGAATCACAAAATGTGATTGAAATGGAAAATATAAATTCTCACAGTAGTAATGTAAAGGCTTTGATGTTAATGCACAGGTACTCTTAACACCTTTGAGCCGTTATTTCCAGACTAAAGACTGAATCATGCACACTGCTATCAAATCCAGTATTTATTTCTAATTTAAGCTGCTTCTTTTAAACTTTCTGTTCCATTAATTTGTGTTCTTCCTAATCATCCAAAATATTGTAAGGCTGTGTTGAACTATGCTGCTCTGATGGTTCTGATGGTCAGGAAACCAGAACTTACTGTGGACATTTTGAACAGTGTGAATGCATTTTAACTAAAGACATCTTCCGCACAATTACAACAATAAAAAAAACATAAAAATCCTGTAGAACGGTTCAAACAAGTCAATATTTAAAAGCTTTACATCCTGCACAATAATCTCCTTTGCTCAAACGTCATGTGTTACCTGATACTGTACCAAATGCACAGCAGCTTTATTTCTGTCTGACCAGTGACCTGTGCAGATTGACAGCAGGGGAAATTCTAGAAATTCCCTTTAGGGGTGCTTAGCCCCCAGTGTTGACAATGACTCTTAGCTTGAACAACGTAGTGCCATTGACATTAGAAACATTTGTAAAGTGGGGGAGACACATTGGTAGGGGGTGTGGGGGTCCTCCCCCAGAAAATTTTGAATAAAGTAGATGCCATTTCCTGCATTCTGGTGTGTTTTAACAGGTTTTTAAACGTCTCTGTTTACCTACACAAGTAAATAGGCCTACTTGATTCAATAACCGTTTTAGAGAACATGGCAAAACAAGAAGTGCTTATCTAGTGGCGTGCAATAAAGAGGCGCTAACTAAGATGCTACAGACGTAGCACTCCACTTTACATTACATTCGTTCATTCAAGCTTTATTTATACAGTTAGTCTCTGTGATGTGCCTGGGGCACATTGGCATTATTGTTTTGTCCCTTTGGTCATGTCTTGGGTTCTGTGTTGGCTAATCAACCTTAGGGAGCTTTTATCCCCTTCCCCTTTCCCTCTCTCAAACTCACTCTGTTTTTGAACTCGCTCAAGCTCCCACATTTTTGGATCTCTCTCTCTCTTTGGACCTCCTTGTTTGGACCTTTTTCTTGGCCTCCCTGGGTTTTCTGGGGCCTTTGTTTTATGTCCTGTTCCTGGAGCTGTGGCCTGCAGCCGGCAACTTCAGCGACCACAGGTAATTTTTGTACGTTTTTTTTTTTTGTAGTGGTTTTGGCCTGGTGGGACTAGTAGTCCTGATTTTTTTGCTTTTTCTTCCGTAATAGTTTTTTTTTTGTTTGTTTCTTTTTTTTTGTGTAACTTTAGTCAGGTATCAGCAATGGCTTCAGCGGTCCTGTATAGGGTTGGTCCGCTGCTGTACATTTTTATTTGGTTTGGCCGGTGCACCAGGTCCTCCTTTAAGTTTATACTTTGGGTTTTGTGTCTTTATTTTTTTGTAGGTGGACACTGGAATTGGGGGTTCTTAATAATCTTTTCTTTTTTTTTGTTTTTGTTTCAGGAAGCAACAGCTTAAATAAATTTGAAAGTTTGAGCCCTCATATTTGTCTCGTGTCCTCCTTTTAATTTAATTTTTTTTTCATTTACCCTTTATTTATCCAGGTAGTCTCATTGAGCCACGATAATTCATTTTCAAGACAGACCTGTTTAGGGAGCAGATGGGGGTGGGGGGTGGGGGGGTGGGGGGGGGTTAAGAGCCTTGCTCATGGGCCCAGAGTGGGGCGAATGAGGGTGGGGGCAGGTGTGGGTGCTTCACCTACCCCACCCACATTTTATTTTAATGTTGTCGGTACCGGGGCTTGAACTGGCGATCTTTCGATCACAGGCCCACCTTCTCTAACCTCTGCGCCACCACTCCCCCTGATCATAACAAAGACTAAACTTATGCTAAAGTTTATTCCAAATGTATTCAATATTTTGGTGAATCTAAGGTTTGAGAATTGAGTTTCCTTACAAAATCCTATGATGGTTCTAAATTTTTCAAGGGTCCTGAGTTAAAATTTAGGGGTGTTTCTGCATCCTCAAAAAAGAGGCTAAAATTGCCACTGACAGCCACGTATGTGGATAAAGATGAAAGATTTTGTGCAGAATAAAAGATTGACATTGATCCCTGTTATAATTCTCATCTTAAGCGTTTGGTGCATGACAAAAATCCCTATATTGCAGCATCCCAAATCGAATTTTCACCACTTTGTGAAATTTCCACTCTCAGCTTGTAACCTTTCGTTTTGCCATTCTGTTCGGCTGCCTCTGCTGCCTAGAGCTCTAAAATCTATTGCATGTTCTCACATCTCCACATTTGTCTTGCAGCAACATGACTGTTGGCTGACGGCCTGACAGCCAGAGAGGAGAAACCTAAACTCACAGAAAGGGAGTGCTATGTGACCGAATGGGGTGATGAGTTGTTTCAACAGAGAAAAGGAAAGGGTAGAAGGAAGGAAATCCTATTTTCAGAGACATGAAGACTGTAATGAGTTGCTTTGAGGACAAAATGAAAGTGAAAAAGTCCAGTGTGCTGCAGAAAAAAATCCTGAAGTGATTAGTAACAGAAGAGGAAGGCGATGCGAATAAGAGAGTGAGACTTAAAAATCAAGTAATGAGTGAGTGTGAAAGAGACAGGCTGTGGAAGGAAAGGTTTCCCTCTCCCTGATCCTTAGCCAGCTCTTTTTTCCTTATCAGCCTCAACCAGACATGGCAGGAAAACATGCATGCACTCTGGCTCAAGTCCATCTGCCAGGAAAGATCCCCCTAACCCTGTCCTATCAGCTCAGAGGTCGACTGTTGTGCCAATGGCTCCTCATCTCGGGATTCACAGACAGATCTGGTCACACACACTTATGAGCACACACACTCATATGTGCCTCAGGCTCTGCTGTCAGTTATCAAAAGTTTTGTTCTTGTCGCATTCGTTTTGCGTATTTGTCTTTGATGCACGAGATGGAAAAACCTAGAAGTCACATAAATGCAGTCGTTTAAACTTCGCTGTTGGTTGTGTGAATCAGACTGAAGCTAAAAGGAGGCTCTCGGAGCTTTTATTTTCAACCTACATGCCTGATTGGGTGATTAGAAACGATTATGTGTGCGCTGCCCTCCGTCCTGACACCGAACTCAGCTGCACTACCTTAGAACCCCCGGCACTTTGGGAGGGAAGCTGCTGAGTGCGCTGTGTAGATGCACACATCACTTAGTGCCACTACATTTATCACACAGCTTGTTTAGTGACATGTAATTGGAAGTTAAATGACCCCCGTGTAGCATTTGTGTGCATTTATAAACTAGTCTAATGGGTTTCACAATATCACCTCTAAGAGTTATCGTGGTGTGTAAATCAGTGGATTTACTCTTAAATGTACTCCACCTTTTTTGGAGGAGCTGAAGGACGTGGTCGGAAAGTCTTCCACTGATATGAGATGAGCTTTGAAGCCGTTTGCTCTGAGACCACGTGAAGTCATTTCCACAAGCGTGAAATGGAGCCCAAAGACCCTTTAAATCCATCTTTCATATACAATTAGACATTGTGCAAGGTTCAAATAGAAACAGGAGGATTTGTTCTGGTACTTACGTGGGTCTGTGGATGTGGTGTCTTTAAACTCCCCATAATTACATCAAGATCCGATTGAGATGAGAATTCCCATCTGCAGTCTGCAAAAAATACAATTCCAACGTGATAAACGCCTTGTGAGGAGGGTGGAGATTAAAGGTGATAAAAGGAGACACTTTTATGATCTGTCAATAAATGCACGTTTTAATTTTACTCATCGCACTTCTGCATATGTCCTCCGATTTCAATTCAGTTTCAAATAATTGTTTCTGAAGTTTTGATTACAACTATATTATGAACATTTTATGCATTATTAGAAAGATAGCTTGAATATTGAAGCTCCAACACATCTTCCTCACTTCTCATATCGCTTCAATTCCATTCAGTTTGTTTTTATAGCACCAAGTCACCAGAAGTCGTCTCAGGACACTGAACAGAAATATTCATATACATAAAATATAAGTTGATAACGTAACAGAACCAGGCTCAGGACAAGAGGTCATCTGCTTCGACCAGCTGTGTTTCAGAGGAACAGAAAGGAGGAACAGATACACAATGGCAGGTCAAGAATCACGTTAAAATAGAAATAGTACCAAATGAAAACTATTCAGTTTTAGCAAATAATTTTAAAGAAATTAGGTCAATTTGTCCTCCATTAGTCTAAGCATAACAAGCCAACCCTAATTATAGGATTTATCAAAAAGGAAAGTCAAAACTGGGCAATGTGTCAGCCTCACGGACAGAAACTGGAAGTTGGTTCCACAAGAGAGGAGCCTGATAACTGAAAGATCTTCCTCCCATTCTGCTTTTGGAAACTCTAGGAACCACAAGTAAACCTGCAGTCTAAGAGCGAAATGCTCTGTTAGGAAAATATGGAACAATAAGAGCTGTAATATAAGATGGAGCTAAGTTGTTGAGAGCTTTGTAGGTTAGAAGTAAGATTTTGAATTCTGTCTTTCTAATTTAATTCTTCTTTGTATTCTGGTGTCCTCACGGTCATCTAAACCATGTGTGGGCATCAAGACCAGTGAGAGTCCATTGGATTGATCAAATATATTATTGGCAGCAAAATAAATGAATGTACGAGTATTAAAATATAAAGGTTGAGGAGTTATTGGGGTCCTTTGTTATATCACCGTTGCACTCATTGATATTGTAATGATGATAAATATTTAATTCATTATGCAGCTCTAGTTTACAACTAATCTGTCACCCTGGAAGTTTAGCACCTTTGAAAGATGCTCAAACACAATGTTACAAGGTTAACATGCTAACAGGTTTGACTGAAGCTACTTCACTTTTCCTAACACAGAGTTAACTTTATTTTTATATTAAGACGAGCATCTGATTCCACAAGCAGCTTCAAAGTCTTTGATAAACTCACATCAAGTTTTTCCTGGTTTATTTTCAAGTAAACACTCAAGTTTTAGTTACAAATTTTTCATTATTCAAGTTGTTTTAGACTTTCAAACAGATTTTTACCCGAGTCATAGAAATCTTTTGTATGTTGCTCTGCTCTCATCTTTGCACTTAGAGATACATGTGATAAGTTTTGAATGGCTGTGGTGGACCTCTTCACCACAGTTGTCCATGCGGGGGAGACCTGAGCTTGAACTGATGTCATCGCACATCCAGGAGGTCGCAGCAGCCAAGCTGTGGTCTCCACTTTTTTAAGTGTGACAAACACCGAGCTTGTTAAGTCAAATTACGATCTGTTATGTCCCATCAACATATCAACCATTTCCACAACACTGTGTTTTATGTCAAACTGTATTTCTGCAGTTCTGTCCACATTTCTGCACCACAGAAACCATAGCATCCTGCATATTTTATGTGAGTGGTACTACTGGACAAATTAAGCTCAGCTGTCAGACAGGTTAAGGTCTGCACACGCGTACAAACGCTATGAATATTTTAAATTTACCAAATTAAAATTTGAAGACCGTCCAATTTGTGTAGATTGTGTGTGCACTTGCCCTTTAACACAAACTAGGTCAAATCTCCTGGACAAAGAGAGAAAAGGGAAGGGAGTGTGAGAATATGATGAAATGCCAGCTGTGCCATGTATAATAGGTCAGGCTGATTGTCTGATTACAGTAAGCTGTTAATGGTGCTGTCCACTGAGACCCAGCAGGACTGACAGTTCATTTCACCAGACTAATTTTAATTTTATACTATTAACCTTTGCCTTTCAGCATAATATGCTTTCAGACATGAGATATTCTATTTAGCCTCTCTCATGAAATAGTTGCTCAAGCGAAAGAAACAAATTAAACAAAATTAATGCCTTTATAAAGTCTGAATAGTGAACCCTAATTATTAATTAGCCCAGCTTTGTATTTTTTTTGCCATGATGGTTAGTTTTGTTTTGCTCACTGGATGACATTCATTCATGCTGAAATTACTACTGTACACAGCCTGAATCCCTCTCAGTGTTATGCAACTGATTACATAATGCAGACTTATAACACCCTGTCAAACTGTTAAGTATCAATTAAACATTTCTTACATTTAACAACACAAATATTTGATCAGACTAAAGGGGTCATGAGGTTTTAAGTGTGGAAATTACAAAAACAAAAAGATAAATCAACAGAAGACGTCAAAATCACAGTTTTATTCTGTTTGGGCCTCAGTGAAGTCATCTGAGACTGTCTGCCTGAATGAATTTCTGAAGCTGTACATACAGAATACTACATGTCAGTGTTTCCCCCACCTTTTTCTTTTGTTCCTTTGCCTCAAAAATTATTGAGCCTTCAAGCTTTTCACCGCAGGATGTATTTCTTACTCATTTAAGAATGTATAAAAATAAGCTATTTACAGTATCACTCACTTCCTTGTTGACATATTAGAAAGTCAGACATGTATCCCTGCAGAGTAAAGGACAAGCAGTACAAAAACATAAAATGAACTGCTTCAAGAGCATAGGAACTATTAGTTCTTGTGCTATTATATTATCCTATAATATATCCTATATTATTAATTAGTCAGAAAAAACAAAGCATATCCAAACAGAACCTAGCTCAGTAAACAAGACAACTACGTGAGCTTTCTAACAGTTTTGTTAATAAAGGTTGAATGAATGTACTTCATTAGAACCAGACTTTTTAAAGAGCAATCTTTCTTTGTTCAGTTCAAACTTTCCAAGTTTTTGTCACTGGATATTGCACCCAAGTACAAAAACATAAAATTAGTTATGTTGAAAAGTGGTCATGTTGCTGTTGGAGAAAAAGATTATTGTTTTAAAGTTGGAAGTCAACACGTAAAAGATGAGCTGTTTCATTTCTCCTCAAATGTGCAAACATAATTCGTTGTACATACTGTACCAGGATTAGAAATAATGCTCCTGTAAACATTTTATTCCAACATGCTTCTTGACTGAGACAGGCTTGATTTACAGTGAGACAGACAAAGATGTGGAAAGAGTAAATGCTCCATGTAGCTGTGCGCTTCATTTAATCTCTCTGGACTAGAAACAGGTCATCTGTGTCCTGACAGTTACAGGTCATACAAACACAAGTTTTCCCTGACTTGGTGGTGAGCACGTTCTGATGGAGTATACAGTGCTGTGAATGCCAGCTGCCACTTTGTGCCCTAGAAACCACAACAACCAAGTCAAAACTGAACCATAGAGCCTGTTGCTGTCTAACATGGTTTGTTGAAAGTGTTCATAACTGACCAGAAACTGTTACTTACTAAGAGTCGCAGACCTCTTGTGCTCCCCTGGTTCAACAGAACAACCTTTCTTTTTCTGGCGGTCATACTCATGTTAGACAACTCCAGTTTATATGGACAAAGGAGGAAATGTGAGAGGTCCAGCCAGTCCACACATTTGGTGATTCTTTATGTAGCCTGTGTTTCTGATATGGTTTAGTTGCTAACCACTGATCAGCTGTTTACCTGTTTGAAAAAGGTTCCCGGTGGATCTGAGAGACATTGATTATTAATCAGCTGATTCTCAATCAACTACCGTCCTGTGGTTATTCATCTATTGCCAAGTTGTGAATTCTTTAACCTTAATTTGTTAAATGGTTACCCTTAAAGTTTGAACGTTGGTTCTTTTAGTGATTTGTGAAGGGTTACACAGCTTGTTTTGTTGCTGGAAGATGCTGACCAGACTCTAAGCTTCATATACAAATTGAACGTTAAACTCCTGATTAAAATGCTTCTTTTCATGCCCCAAACACCCCGAGGCTCTTTACGTGGTAGCCGGAGACTTTAACCACGTGAATCTAAAGGAGTGTCTCCCAAGCTTTAATCAGCATGTGACGATTCCGACACGTGGAGACCGCACGCTGGACCGTGTTTACACGAACGTAAAAGACGCATACAAAGCCGAACCCCGCCCCCACCTAGGACTGTCAGACCACATCTCAATTTTCCTGGCTCCTGCTTACATGCCCCCGCTGAGACGCTCCAGACCGGTACAAAAGAAAGTTAAATGTTGGAGCCAAGACAGTGGACCCATACTGAGAGATTGTTTTGACCGAACAGACTGGCAGGTTTTCAGAGAAGCTGCTGAAAATGGAGGTTCGCTTGATCTTGACCAATACACATCCTCAGTACTGGGTTACATTAGTACATGTACTGACACAGTCTCCACTATCAGAAATGTTAAAAGCTACCCAAACAGAAAACCTTGGCTGAATGCAGAGGTGCGTACCCTGCTGGAAGCCAGGAGCACTGCCTTCAGGTCTGGAAACTCAGAGGAGCTGAGTAGGACAAGAAAAGAGCTGGTTGCTGGTATTAAGAGGGCCAAGGCCACATATGCACAGAGGATCGAGGGTCAATTCATCTCACAAGACCCTCGGAGCATGTGGAGGGGCATTAAGTGCATAACAGCAGAAAAACTCTTACGTCCGTATGCTCTTTGTGGACTTCACATCC
>NC_056505.1:25739463-25757927 GCF_014905685.2 Nematolebias whitei | reverse complement strand
TATTGTCATTGCTCCAAAAATAACAAAGCTAAAATCAATGTTGTTATCAAATATTGACCTAGTAAAGGCAGTAATATCCTCATGCCAAATATTCCACTTTACCCCCCATTTTTGGAAAATATTGCAAAATTTGTGTTTTCCCAGAGAAAATGATGAAATATTTTGTGTGTGTTTTTTTAAAGGTATACAAATGTAAAACATATGAAAACAATAAATAAACAAGTTTATAATAGTAATATATATGTGGTACATGGTAGAAACTGTAGACATTTAGCCTATGATAGAGATCTGTCTTCTACCGGCTACAATAGATATTGATATTTTATGCCATATCACACATCTCTAGTTTATAGTTATAGTAAGGTCTGAAGTTGCTGAAAAGATTGATGGAATATTTATATGTTACATTTTTATTCAACATTTAAAAGAGAGCCCATTTTGGGCCCAAAGGTGTTACGTGTACAGTATATTCAAGGTGCCTCAAGAGTTAATACACACTCATGGAATAGAATAATAAAACATAATACTGAATGACATCATCTGACAGGAATGTAGTGCCACATACTGTTCTGCAAAATATGCCAAAAAATGTTTTCATCTTTTAGACATGAGCAGCTTCAAAAAATTCTGGTGTCCTTTTTCCAGTCTTTTTCTTCATTAGCTAACTTTACACTTGAGTTTATTTTCAAACTTGTTGCAACTCATCCGCACTTTTTTTTCTTTGTGCTCAAAGTGTAGGTGGGGCAGATCATTTTAATGAGTTTTGTTATTCCTTTTCCTCCCACGGAGGGTCTTTAAGGCCAGAGTTCATCTTGATTTATCTGACAGGCTCTTGTCATGAATGTGTGGGAGAAAGGCTCACCACAGCGAGACTGCTTCACTGATTCTCACAGAAAGAAAGATTTCAGCTCACAGTCTACACAGAGCCTTTCACCTGCCTGTGGACGTTTCAGTGCTGGATCATCTTTAATCACATGTACTGCGGTGTATTAATGTTTATGAACTATTGAAAAAATTATCTGGATTTCTGCAGGAATATTACCCAAAACATCCATTATCTTTACCCGCTTATTCCATTTTTGGGTCACGGGGGTCTCCGGTGCCCATGTCCGGCAATCACTGTGCGAGGGGCGGGGTACACCCTGGACGGGTCGCAAGTCCATCACAGGGACACATAGAGACAAACGAGACAAACAACCATTCACTCTCTCACTCACACCTAGGGACAATTTAGAGTTACCAATCAGCCTAACATGCATGTTTTTGGTCTGTGGGAGGAAACCGGAGCACCTGGAGAAAACACATGCACGCACAGAACATGCAAACTCCACCCAGAAAGGCCCCCAGACCGGGATTTGAACCAAGGACCTGCTCGCTGAGAGGCAGCAGTTCTACCAGTTGCGCCACCGTGCTACCCTATTACCCAAAACATTTTCAGATTATTTAAGCCAGAAAAAATGGAAGCCAGTTAAATAAATTATACAAGAATATTGTGCTTCAAAATTCATGCTTTAGGTAAAAATGAGCAAATATAACTTTTCAAACATGTATTTTTTTAAGCTTTATAAGCACCAGCAACTTTTTTCTGAGGTTCTCAGATCTCTACTTGATTTGTATCATTAAACATCTTCACAAACATGAAGATTTGTTTGAAAGAAAACAGGAGCCCCGCTCTCAGTTAAGGTTCACTTTTTTGGTTTGAAAATGTTAGACAGGCTTTCACAACTCACAAATATTTAATAAGAAAAAATTCATCCAATGATAAAAATGCATTTGTGCCTTGTTTGTTTAATACATCCTGCCCTACCAATTTTTTTTTCTTCTGTTGGGTGTCAAACACAAGGGGGCCAAAATTAAAACCTTTTTCAAACTAAGGGCCAGTTTCAGAAACTACATTAATTCAAGTCAGATACCCAACATCTTTTCTTGGTCACAGGTTTCTCAACAAAAGTTTGATTGGTCTCATTGTGCTTTCAACATCATAATCAAAGTTTACTGAAAAAAATTAAATGATAGAAGTATTTTACGTTTCATATATTATCTTGGGGGCCAGATAAGTTGTCTATTGGCCACATTTGGCCCTTGGGCCTTGAGATTGACACATGTGCTCTAAACTCCCCTTTTCAACATATAAAGTGAAAGTAATGTATATCACAGGTCAGTGCCACAGTCTTGTAATCCTGAGGTTGTGGGTTTGAGCCCATGTTGCATCAGAAAGACTATTATGTGTAAATCAAATGCTGAATTTGTTGTGAGTTTGCTGCTGTGACAACTCCTGCAGCAGGAGCAGCTAGAAAAAATTAATCATCTACAAAGTGTGAATGTCATAAAACTTTATACAGTTTAAGAAATCCTGTGCTCCAGCATCAACGTGTGGCATGGAGGCTGCACAGCTGAAGAAAGAAAAGCTCTGCAGAGAGTGGTGAAGGCTGCACAGAAGTCTATTGGAGTCAGTCTCCCCACTATCACAGACATTTACACCTCCAGATGCAGGAAGAGGGTCACCTGCATCATGAAGGACCTCACTCATCCAGCACACACATTTTGCCCCGCTCCCCTCAGGAAGGAGGTTGAGGAGCATTAAGTGTAGAACCAATAGACTGAGGAACAGCTTCTACCCTGAGGCTGTTAGACCCATGAATCTCTAACTAGAATAATCACTGTGAAAAATCACATCATGTTGCTGCTGATCTGTTTCATGTTGCTGCTGATCTGTTTCATGTTGCTGCTGATCTCTTTCATGTTGCTGTGTTCATTCATGCTCATCTGCTCACACAGACTCATGTTCATGCTACTGTTCGGCATATTGTTTTTATGCTATTAGCGCTTAGCGTATTTTTAGTTAATGTTTTTTTCTTAGTTCATATCTTAGATCTTATTACTGTTTTTCTTTTGCATTTTATTGTTGGATATAACTGGGATGCTGGGTACACAATTTCGTTCCACCACGTGTACCACATGTTGTACGAACGACAAATAAAGAAACTCTGACTGCGAAAGATAAAACAGAAGTCTTTGATGCAAAATCACAAAAACAAAAAGTCATTTAAACCTAATGTTAAAAATAAAAGTAGTTTATTTTACTATTTGAAAACATTTTAGAGTTTTGTTTGTAGCAAAATCCATCCATTATCTTTACCCGCTTCTTCCTTTACGCATCAAAATCTTATTAAAAAATAATTTACACATTCATAACTATTTGGGGGCAGCACGGTGGCGCTGTTGGTAGAGCTGCCATCTGTCAGCGAGCAGGTCGCCTGGGTGGCGTTTGCATGTTATCTCCTTCATGTATGAGTTTTCTCCGGGTATTCCGGTTTCCTCTCACAGACCAAGAACATGTTAGGCTGATTGGTAACTCTAAATTGTCTCTAGGTGAGAGTGAGAGAGTGGATGGTTGTTTGTCTCGTTTGTCTCGTTTGTCTCTATGTGTCCCTATGATGGACTGGAGACCTGTCCAGGGTGTCCCCCGCCTCTCGTACAGCGATGACTGGACATGGGCACCAGTGAACTCCATGAACCAAAAAGCAAGAAGCGGTTAAAGATAATGGATGGATAAGTATCTGGTAGAAGTATTGTAACATATTTTTACAGTTTCTCCCACATTGTGCAGCACGCAGACTCCAGCTGATTCAAAATGCTGCTGCTCATATTCTCACTGGCACTGTGACATTTGAACACATCACTCCTCCTCAGATCTCTGCACCAGCCTCCTATTGATAACAATATCAGTTTCAAAATGCTATTACTTGCAGATTAAACATTAAATGACCTTGAACCATAGTATTCAAAAGAACACGCTAACTAGTTGGACACCAGTCTCATTACTCAGGTCAGCAGACCATAGTCACTTAATCAAACTTGGTACTTTGTCAAAATCATTGGAAGATGAGATTTTCTATTTATGCCCCAACAAAAGAAAATGTACTGTCTCCATACCTGAAAAACCCTCCTGTGTAAATATCCTGAAGCAAAAGTGAAAGTGTTTCTGAAAGCTTTGGATTAAGTTTTTATAGTTTGCGTAGCTTGTCGGAGCCTTTTATTGTTCTATGTGTATGATGGTAAATATCTGTTTTGATTTGTATATAAAGTCATTATTCCTTTAGGTTTTAAGTATTTACAGGTCCTTCTCAAAAATTAGCATATTGTGATAAAGGTCATTATTTTCCATAATGTAATGATAAAAATGAAACTTTCATATATTTCAGATTCATTGCACACCAACTGAAATATTTCAGGTCTTTAATTGTTTTAATACTGATGATTATGGCATACAGCTCATGAAAACCCAAAATGCCTGTCCCAAAAAATTAGCATATCATGAAAAGGTTCTCTAAACAAGCTATTAACCTAACCATCTGAATCAACGACGTAACTCTAAACACCTGCAAAAGATTCCTGAGGCTTTTAAAAACTCCCAGCCTTGTTCATTACTCAAAACCGCAATCATGGGTAAGACTGCCGACCTGACTGCTGTCCAGAAGGCCATCATTGACACCCTCAAGCAAGAGGGTAAGACACAGAAAGAAATTGCTGAATGAATAGGCTGGTCCCAGAGTGCTGTATCAAGGCACCTCAGTGGGAAGTCTGTGGGAAGGGAAAAGTGTGGCAGAAAACGCTGCACAACGAGAAGAGGTGACCGGACCCTGAGGAGGATTGTGGAGAAGGGCCGATTCCAGACCTTGGGGGACCTGCGGAAGCAGTGGACTGAGTCTGGAGTAGAAACATCCAGAGCCACCGTGCACAGGCGTGTGCAGGAAATGGGCTACAGGTGCCGCATTCCCCAGGTCAAGCCACTCTTGAACAAGAGACTGCGTCAGAAGCATCTCGCCTGGGACTGCTGCTGAGTGGTCCAAAGTTATGTTCTCTGATTACAGTAAATTTTGCATTTCCTTTGGAAATCAAGGTCCCAGAGTCTGGAGGAAGAGAGGAGACACAGAATTCACATTGCTTGAGGTCCAGTGTCAAGTTTCCACAGTCACTGGGGTGTCATGTCATCTGCTGGTGTTGGTCCACTGTGTTTTATCAAGGGCAGGGTCAATGCAGCTAGCTATCAGGAGATTTTGGAGCACTTCATGCTTCCATCTGCTGAAAAGCTTTATGGAGATGAAGATTTCATTTTTCAGCACGACCTGGCACCTGCTCACAGTGCCAAAACCACTGGTAAATGGTTTACTGACCATGGTATTACTGTGCTCAATTGGCCTGCCAACTCTCCTGACCTGAACCCCATAGAGAACCTGTGGGATATTGTGAAGAGAAAGTTGAGAGACGCAAGATCCAACACTCTGGATGAGCTTAAGGCCGCTATCGAAGCATCCTGGGCCTCCATAACACCTCAGCAGTGCCACAGGCTGATTGCCTCCATGCCACGCCGCATTGAAGCAGTCATTCATGCAAAAGGATTCCCGACCAAGTATTGAGTGCATAACTGAACATGATTATTTGAAGGTTGGCGTTTTTTGTATTAAAAACACTTGTCTTTCATTGGTGGGGTGAAATATGCTAATTTTTTGGGACAGGCATTTTGGGTTTTCATGAGCTGTATGCCATAATCATCAGTTTTAAAACAATTAAAGACCTGAAATATTTCAGTTGGTGTGCAATGAATCTGAAATATATGAAAGTTTCATTTTTATCATTACATTATGGAAAATAATGACCTTTATCACAATATGCTAATTTTTTGAGAAGGACCTGTATATTTGTGTGATACCTAAAATGTGTTGTACAAATGAATTTAACCTGACTGATGTGGGAGGCTCTTAGCACAGATTTATTGATTGTTCAATATTCGGTGTACTTCTAGTTTTGCAGTTTTTTAGGTAACAATTTGAAGTAGAGTCAAACATTTTGTCTGATTGGGGATTTGAAGGATTTTGTGCTGCCATCTTCGCTCTCTGGGTAAAAAAGACTCAACAGCCTACCTGCCTTGTTCTGACTCAAATTAAACTCCCGTCTTCCAGATAAGTGGCACAGCTGCGTCAAAAGACTGAAAACACTTGAAAACGTGGCAGACTCAAAGCTTCTGTGTCATTATTTACGGTGATGTTGCCACTCTTTCCCAGCAGAGAGAACAGACACTTCCATTAAAAAGCAAGCCTTGGTTTTCTAACATCTACTCCTCATGTTTTGGAGACTCTCCTCTGAACTCAGGTGTGTCCTTTGTCAGTCCAAATCCTAGCTCAGCTGTCCTTTCTTTCCAACTTCCTCCTCATTAAACACAAAATAAAATGACTTGTTCCTAAAACTATACTAATGCAATCAACCTCTAAATATTGTGGTGTAATTATAACATTTGAAAAAATACTATTTTTGGCACCATATGGAAAGTGTATTTTTGTTAGAATCACATCATCAACGTACAAGGACCTTAAAGACCAAAGAGACCATTTCTTGTTCTAAACATCCTGCTATTAATGCCCACTGCTGAAGACAAAAGGGTGCCAGTCTTTTTGTTTCTCTGTGTGTGTGTTTGTGTGTGTTCATTGGTTTTGTTAGCAAAGTATCTCATGGTCCATCCATCCATCCATCCATCCATCCATCCATCCATCCATCCATCCATCCATCCATCCATCCATCCACCCATCCATCATCCATCCATGCATCTATCCATCCATCCATGCATCTATCCATCCATCCATTTTCTTCCGCTTATCCGGGGTCGGGTTGTGGGGGTAGAAGCCTAAGTATGGAGGCCCAGACTTCCCTCTCCCCAGATACTTGGTCCAGCTCCTCTGGGGAAATCCCAAGGTGTTCCCAGGCCAGTCCAGAAAAATAGTCCCTCCAGAGTGTCCTGGGTCTTCCTCTGGGTCTCCTCCTGGTGGGACATGTCCAGAACACCTCACCAGGGAGGCATCCATGAGGCATCCTAACCAGATGCCCGAGCCACCTCAACTGGCCACCACGACAGACTGGTACAGCGCCCGCTTCACTGCAGATGCTGCACCTATCCGCCTCTTGATCTCACGCTCCATTTTTCCCTCATTCATGAACAAGACCCCAAGATACTTAAACTCCTCCGCTTGGGGCAGGAACATTTCGTGATCCACTGGATGGATTTTCATGAACCTCTCAGAAGGTTTTTACTAGCTCGTACATCTATTGACTAACCTTTGGAGTCAATCAAATTCAAGATGGTCACATTTCAACTTTAGCAAACACAAACGACTATAACTCATTCAAATGTACAGATACTGGGCTAAGTTTGTTGTTCTAGTAGCTCAGAGTGATCCTCACATATTCTGAGCATTAACGGTTCATGTGAGATCTCACAATATGATGAGATTAATTGATTGATGAGATTGATTGATTGATTATATTGATTGATTGATGAGCTTGATTGATTGATGGGATTGTGCATAACATTGACAAGGTTTGACCAAATCAGCTCCAATGCCATTTTTTGTCATCATGAGACGATCTGATTTTAAATAAATGATAAATGGACTGTACTTATATAGCGCCTTTCTATCTTTGCTTCAAGATACTCAAAGCTCTTTACACTAGAATCTGTGTCCTCATTTACCCATTCATACAGCACTCTACTACTTTGTAGATCTCTACAAAGCTAATTGAACAAATCATTCTAAAGAGACTAATCAGTACTTTAGATCACATTCATACACTGAAAGGACACGCATCAGAGGCTATGAGGGGTTCAGTATCTTGCCCAGGGACACTTCAGCATGTGACTGCTGGTGGATTTGAACCCCCAACTCTAGCATTGGAGGACGACTGCTCTAACCACTCAGCCACAGCCGAAACGCTGGCATGAAAGGCAGCCTTAAAAGAAGGCCTTTAATCAGTTCATTGTTCTCATTCTACATCACTTGCTCAAAAGCTCAATTTGTCATAAAAAGTAAAGACCTCATTGCCAGAAATGTATTGTGAATATTTCTCAGCATGTTTCTCTGCATGCATCCTGACATTCACACAGATAATTTACTCGTTCCTTTTCTCTCACTCTCCTCTCCATCAGTGACCTATAGATCTGGAAAAACATCCTGCTGTGGACATATTTTACAGCAATATTCAGTTTCAGCACCTTCTAACTTCCTATTGTCCCTCATATAATTGTCATGCTTTCCTCTTTCACTCTGCTCTCAGATCTTTTCCTTTACCAGCAAATGTCACATTGGCTTTAAATTGGGTTTTCTAACAAAGCTCATACTTTTTGGTGTAATCTTTATCAAGTTTGAAAGATTGGACTCATGTAGACAAACCCCTGTCCAAAGAATGGCAAGAGTGATTTAAGTAAGTCTTTGCTGAGAAGTGCATCAGAAGCAGTGACCTTGTAGTGAAAACAAGACATCAGCGCAGCTCTGATGCATCTGGAGATCACAGCAACTGGTCTCTTCACCTGTCCTCTGGAAAAAAAACATTAAAACAGTTTCCTCTACTGTGCACAGCAACAACATCGACTGTCACTTTGATTAAGAGGTTAGTCTGACCCGCCGTGTCTCAAGAATAAACTGAAGATGACACAAATATTTTAAAGAGGTAGTTTAAAACTTAACTTTTTGCAGAATCACGGCCCCTTACTGTGAGAGTTTTTGAAATTTTGAAGCACAAGTTCTGGTAATGAAAAAGCAACTCTTTCATATGTTTTCCCTCATTCTCCTGTCAGCTTTCTTGAACTAGCAAAAGGAGCATGCACTTTGAAGGAAGATGGGCAGGAAGAGGAACAGGACCAGACAACATAAACTGTGTTCGTCATTTTTATTGTTCACCACAGTAAAACACAAACTCCATTTAGGCAATACTTTCTTTACAGAGTAAATTTATCTTTCTCTGGAGCTCCTTTGGCCTTTTACGTCCATTTCAAACCTTTTACTTTCTTTTTCTACAGACTGTCTCACCAACATTAAGATACTAGACGGGGAGTTATATGTCCTCAAAGAGACACGGAGGGAAACTGAGACAACATTTAGGTTAAACAGTTCAGATCTTTTGAAATGAGGTTATTTGGGAAGGTTATGAATACTTATTGTGCTCAAGCTGCTGCCCCTGTGACCCGACTTCAGAACAAGCTGAAGAATAGATGGATGGATGGATGGATGAATACTTATCACCTTAACTGGTATAGAAATGTTTTTAAACAACCTCATTTGAGTTTAATTCTGCCTTCATTGATACCCTAACAAGCTGTTTTATTAAAACTCAAGTCTCTAATTTTTTTGTGTGATTCTTTGATGTCTTTTAAACTTTTATATTTCCATCCGTTTGACATTACATGATTATTATTCTGGCAGAAATGTAATGATATTCCTGCTGGTAGTGCTTCAGAATGCTTTTTTTTTCCCACTCACTCTCGAGCAAGACGGATGCTTTTCTTCCCTCTCCTGCCTTCCTCCTGCTTTTTTTTCCTCTCTCTGTCCTGTGTATCGGAGCTTCTATTTACACATCTTCCGAATTGTAAATTACAGTTATGGATTTGGTCAGCTGGACTTTCAGCGCAATTGATAAAAATTTTCAACCAAGAGGCAGCGTGCTGGAGAACCCTCATGCCCCGCTGAGACACACGTGGCTGGGTACGTCATGGATCTGTGGGGAGAGTGGAAAATGATGTGCCTTTTTGTATTGTCTCTGGAGGATGTCAAAGATTTATATATCATTGGATTTATGATAGCAGGATTTTTTTTTGGCACCGTCAGTTTCCTATGCTGTCGGCTATTAAAGAAGGCGGCGGCAGCAGTTTCGGCCATGGGAAAGCTGCTGACCTTATGTGAAGGATTAATCTGTGCTTCGAACTCTCAGACTCAGCTGATTTATGAGCTCAACCGTAAGAAGTGATTTATGAGAATCGTAGGCCTCTTGCGTCTTCTGGAACTCACCAGCATGTTGGAGATGACCTTGGAGAAGGTGAATAAGCACGGACCAGCAGAAAGCCCACAAATCTGGCCATTTTGGATCATCAAGAGTACCAAGCAGAACTCAAGGCTGATGAGAAAAACAGTCTGCCTGCATAAAAAACAATTGTGGCTTATCTGAATCTGGCCTCCCCATTCAGCCTTTATAGGCCAACTTCTCAAATTGCTCCTGGGGATGTGTAAACTAAGAAGGCTCTGCTCTATCCACAACCCCACACCCCACTCTAGAACTTCTGTGAACGCTTATCAGTGCTATACCGGCTGACATCAACATATTATCAGGACTATGGCGCTATCTGGAAGTGCTTCATGGACAAATCTCACTGTCTTGTCGTCACATGCATATGTAATGTGTCTATAAATGTGCTTGCTGGTAGATTTTTTGGATGTCTTAAATCGTGTCCTGACAAGGACAAGGTGTGAAGAGATCTTTTTTTTTACTGCCACTATTCTATCCTCATGGTCTTGCCCCTTTTCTATCTAAAGCATAAGGGACCATGCTCCTAGGAGCTGCAGCCACATGTACTCCGCACATTTTTCGGACGACTGCACAGAATATAACCTCGCTGTACTTCAGTGAAATTATAATAAAGCTTAATCTGATCCTGATGAGAAGTGCCACAGCTAGCTGCTGCTGCTGTTAACATTTGCACTTGCCATCAGCATGTATCAGAATACTAGGCAAAATGTCCCCACTTCCTTCATTGTTGAGAATTAAAGCGTACAAGGCTCAGTTTGAGAAGTTGCCATACTATATGTTTGAAAAAAGTTTGTACTCTAGGAAGATGGGGCTTTAAGTCCCACCTGCTGCCCCCACCTCCATACAATTACATTTAAATGAAAAGCCTTTGCAGTAAAAAAAGAGATATTTCACAATCTTCCCTTTCTTTAGCTCTTTAAACAACATAAATGAAAATACCCGTAAATGTGGATTAGATGTCAGTGAATCATTTATGGGATTAAGCTCCGCTCTCTTCAGCGTCATCAAGTTTTAGTATGCATTCACATGTTTTTAGTTTTTTAATGCATGTGCAGAAAACTGCAACAAAAATCCCCTCTATCTTATTAAACACACTTCCAGTTTTGTCACACTTTTTGGGAAAAAATATCCGAGTTGTGGCCTGCAGTCCATACAGCAGTGATACTGCGATGTGTACCCAGATCAGCCAGACAGCTCCATTACAGCTCTGACAGCTCAGTCCTCCAGATAACAAATCTCCTACCTGTGCAGCTTCCATGGAAAAGAGCCTGTGTCAGGAGTGACAACATGCAATAATTTGTTAAATTGTATAGGCGTCCTTGATAACCATACACAATGCATAACTCAGCATGTTCAGGATGACAGAGTCACAAAAGCTTTCCGTCAATTCCTTTTTGTGTGTTTGAGCAAACAAGGTCATTTACCACTTCACTAAGATTACTGTCGATGATGAAATAGCAAGGAGAGGTAAAAACAAGTGGACAAATATGTTTTTCTTTTTGCACTTCTTTCTTTTTATAAAAGCAGCAGCTTGGGACGGTCTGATCAGCTCTCTGTCAGAGGACTTGATGCTTTTCCACATAACAAATGTCAGTGGCTTTTGGTTGTATCTTTGTTTTTGTTATTTGTTGTTTGTAAGTCATGTCTCCATGACACTTTATGGAACAGTCCTATTGAGCATAGAGCAAATATGGTAATTTACAACTTCACTTCCCATTGATACCTGGGGTGTGTGTGTATGGTGGTGATGTTGTGGGGGGTGGGGTCCCTTTTAGTTTTCAGTATCCATGGTAACACTGTCTTGGTCTGTCAGGATTTGTGTTAGAGTCGTAGAGAAGGGTCATGGAGAGATAGTTCAAAGCAACACATCTGGGTACTTAGCCCGTGCATCTTCTGAATGAAAACAAGCCTTCCATCTTAACTTCCAGTGAAGACAACTCCAGGGCTGTTTGATGGCAAAAAGTGTTAAAAAGATTAAAGTACTGGTTTGAGGCCTTTAAGCACCCGGTTACAGTAGCCGGTCAGGCAAAGTGTTATGTGATATCAGTACTGATCAACATTCTCTAATAATCACCAGTGTAGAAACATGTCTAGAAGTATGGCGTGAAGAATGTTTGGTACCAAAACAAATACAACTCAGTACTATCAGGAGCTGGTACATACTTTATATTCATCAGGTACATACCAGGTATGACAAGTCTCTTATATTTTTACACTTCTTCTTCTGGGCCAAGATGGGGTAGAGGCAGGGCAGCTGACTTGGGACCAGAAAGTTGCGGTTCGACTCCCAGCCATTCCCACATGTTGTGGTGTCGCTGAGCAAGACAACTAATCCCTAATTGCTCTCCGGTCGCTTACATAGCTGCCCTGGGTGTATCCCAGGTGCGATGGGTTAAATGCAGAAAACTAATTCTGCCTTTGTAAGGAAACATACAATGATGACAATCTCAGACTTCTCTTCCCTTCTTACATTCTCCTATAAAGAGTTGATTTAATTAGATGTTTTAATTGTGTGTGCCTCTCCATTAAGTAATTACATCATTATTATATAGCATGTAGCTAGCATTCTCCAGCAGAATCCCTCCATCCCCCCAAAAAAGTTAAATACGTTGTTAAATGTTTAACAAACAACAGCAACACCAACAACAACTGGACTTATATTCTGTTGCTGAAGACATTTTGTTTTCAAGTATATAAATCCTCTTAGATGGGAAGAGAAACATCTACAGCTACAGAATAGAAGTCCAGTTGTTGTTGTTTAAACTTTTTTTTTTGGCGTTACCTTTTTCATTCAACCTTTATTTATACTGGACCTGGAAGACTGAGAGTCTTCACCACCAGTCGTAGCAGAAGTATTTTGATATAATAATGCAGTCAAAAATATAAACGCTACTGTTTATTATATACATAACATCTGTCCATCGTTTCTTCCTTTTTGGGTCACGGGGGGTCACTGGTACCCATGTTCAGCAATCATTGTACGAGGAGATGGGGTACACCCTGGACAAGTCTCCAGTCCATCACAGGGCCACATATGGACAAACAATCATTCACTCTCTCACTCACACCTAGGGACAATTTAGAGTTACCAATCAGCCTAACATGCATGTTTTTAGTCTGTGGGAGGAAACCAGAGTACCCGGAGAAAACCCACACATGCACAGAGAGAACATGCAAACTCCACCCAGAAAGACCCCCAGACCGGGATTTGAACCAGTGACCTTGTCATTGAGAGGCAGCAGCTCTTATTATTATTATTATTACTGATCATTTACCATTTATTTTTATCTGCTGCTTGACTGAAGCCACCAGTCTCTCCTGCTTTTCATTCTTTGTTTATAAAAGTAATGTTGCGTGTTGTAGAACATGGAGCTCATGGGGTCAGTGGACAAATGGAGTGGCAGGAGTACCTTCAGTGAGGGAAAATTAAGTATATGGAGTTCATAGACTTGAGTATTACCTGCTATAATTCATTACATAATAATAACCCCCTCCCCCAACTTAAACCCTTCCAATCACTAAAAAAAGCCTCCAGCTTCAGCCATGTGTCAGTTGTTATTTTGGCAGGAAAAGCAAAGTTGAAACATCATCTTCCCTGTTTTTCTGATGAATTAGTGTTGGTGTGATAGGAATCTTTACTTGCGTTTTCATAGTTTTTATTTGTACTTTTTAATTTATAAATTTATATGTTATGAAATACCTCTGATGCCGTGCCAGAAGAGATAACTCATCAGCTGTTCCCGCTGTGCTGAGAACAACAGGGAAACCGACACAGAGAGGAAACAGACTCGTGCGTTTGGGAGTCTTGCACAGAAAATTGATGTGAACGCAGCATGTTTATGATCGTAAAAAAAATAAATTAATATAGCTCTTTTATTTTTGCCGCAGCGCAGTAACAGTGAACCAGCAACTCTGTTATGCTGAACTAGTGACATTACATCATTACACATGACAATAATGAGCAATAAGATGATGAAGTGAAGCTTTAGATGCAATTAAAACAATATTTATTTCGTGTGTTTCATATATATTCTTCAAGGATATTAATCTAATACTACAAATCAAATCCCTTCTACAAGTCAACCCTCAGTTAATCACACCTTCTCTTTTTCTCCTTTCTCAGTTAGTGAAGTAAATAAACTGTTTAAAGGTCTTGATCCTAAAAAAATCTGCAGGTCCAGATGAACTTCCACCTTATTTCTTAAGGCTGGCTGCTCATATCATCACAGTCCCTGTGACCCACATCTTCAATCTCTCCATAAGACAAAACTCCATCCCAGACACTTGGAAAACAGCCTTTGTTTCTTCCTTTGCTGAAGGGAGGAGACCCCACCTCACTGAACAACTATCGGCCAATCTCTAAACTTTGCATTTTAGCCAAGGTTCTAGAAAAACTGATAAACTCTCAAATCAAAAATTACCTGGACTCATTTAACATCTTACCTTGCCTTCAGTCGGGTTTCAGGAAACAACACAGCACAACCACTGCTTCACTGAAGGTTCTTAATGACGTTGTTGAAGCACTGGATGCTAAGGATTATTGTGCTGCACTTTTATTACACCTGTCTGAAGCTTTTCATACTGTGGATCATAACATCTTGTGTCATAAGCTCTCAGAAATCAGTTTCTCAGAACACACCATTGTTTGCTTCTCTAACTAACTCTCAGACCAGAGGCAATGTATTCAACATAATAGTACTTCCTCCAGTTATTTAACAGTCAACAATGGTGTACCACAAGGCTCAGTCTTAGGACCCACCCTCTTTACAATCTACATAGGTAATGTAGGTCAAAACATCCCTGATGCATCCATACATTTCTATGCTGATGACACATTTGTTTATTGTTGAGCTAAAACAGTTGCTAAGGCTCTCTAGCTTTTGAAATCTGCATTTAACATCATCCAGTCTAATTTGTTCCACCTCAAATTTGTTCTAAATTCTGACAAAACCAAAGGGATGCTTTTTCCAAACAGGAAGTTGGTCCCAGCAGTTCTTCCTCCGATTTTATCCTCAAATCAGAGTCAGAGAGTCAGAGTCAGAGTTTCTTTATTGTCATTCGCACCTCATGTGGTACATGTGGTGGAGCGAAATTATGTACACAGGGTCCCAGTTACATCCAACAATAAAATGTATAAGAAAAACAGTAATAACATCTAAGATATGAACTAAGAAAAACATCAACTAAATATACACTAAGCACTCATAACATAAAACATTGAACATCACCACAAACATGAACATGAGTCTGTGAGCAGATGTGCACGCATGAACACATCAACATTGAAACAGATCAGCAGCAACATGAAACAGATCAGCAGCAACATGATGTGGTTTTTCACAGTCATTATTCTAGTTAGAGATTCATGAGTCTAACAGCCTCAGGGTAGAAGCTGTTCCTCAGTCTAGTGGTTCTACACTTAATGCTCCTTAACCTCCTTCCTGAGGGGAGTGGGGCAAAAAGTGTGTGTGCTGGGTGGGTGGGGTCTTCATGATGCAGGTGGCCCTCTTCCTGCATCTGGAGGTGTAGATGTCTGTGATGGTGGGGAGACTGATTCCAACAGATTTCTGTGCAGCCTTCACCACTCTCTGCAAAGCTTTTCTTTCTGCAGCTGTGCAGCCTCCATGCCACACATTGATGCTCGAGCACAGGATGCTCTCCACTGCACACCTGTAGAAGGAGGTGAGGACTGAGCTTCCCAGACCAGCTCACCTCAGCCATCTGAGGAAGTAGAGTCTCTGATGAGCTTTCTTGATCAGGCTGGTGGTGTTGTTGCTCCAGCTGAGGTTGTCATTCATGTGTACACCCAAGTACTTGTAGCTGGAGACCACTTCCACCGCAGATCCTCTTATGTTCAGGGGGGTGTAGGTGTTTTTGTTCCTTCTGAAGTCTACAATCATCTCCTTTGTCTTCTTCACATTGATGTGAAGGTTATTCTCTCTGCACCAGCTCTCCAGGTGTTCCACCTCTTGCCTGTAGCTGGACTCATCATTGTTTGTGATGCATCCCACCACCGCTGTATCATCTGCAAACTTTACAATGTGACAGCCTGGATGGGTAGCTGCACAATCATATGTGAGCAGAGTAAACAGGAGGGGGCTCAACACACATCCCTGAGGAGAGCCAGTGCTGAGGGTTATGGTGGAGGAGGAGAGGTTGTGGATCCTCACTAACTGTGGTCTGTTTGTTAAAAAGTCTAGTACCCAGTTGCAGATGGAGGGGCTTAGTCCTAGTGTGGATAGTTTGTCCATCAGGGTTTGGGGGATCATGGTGTTGAAGGCGGATGTGAAGTCCACAAAGAGCATACGGACGTAAGAGTTTTTCTGCTCCAGGTGGTTGAGTGCAGTGTGGACCACAGAGATGTGGACATCAGAAATGATGTCCCCATTGAGTTTGTTAATTCCTATAAATATTTGGGTATCTTGGTCGACTTGCTTCTCTCTTTTAAGCTCCATGTGGAAAACTTGGTAAAGAAACTGAAAGTTAAACTGGGTTTCTTTTTCAGAAACAGATCCTGTCTAACCCTGAATGCTAGAAAACGCCTTGTAACTGTGACTTTCCTTCCCTCCATTGATTACGATGACATTATTTACATGAACGCTCCTACAAGAACCCTGCAGATGTTGGATGCCGTCTATCATGGTGCACTAAGATTCATAACTGGCTGTGATTATCATACCCACCACTGCACACTGTATTCACTGGTTAACTGGTCATCATTAACTTCACGCAGACTCTCTCAATGGTACATTTTCATCTTTAAATCACTTCTTGGTCTGTTGCCTTCATACATCTCCTCCTACATGTCTCTGCGTGAGTGCAGCTACAGCGTGCGCTCTCAGGACATTATTACCTGCAAAGTTCCCTCAGTGAGGATTGAACTTGGCAAAAGGGCCTTCTCCTACTCCACTTCTGTTTCCTGGAACATCTTACAAAAAGACCTGAAGCTCTCGACCTTGACCTCTCTAAGTGGCTTTAAGAATCTGTTAGACTCCTGGCAAGGACCAATGCAGACATGTTCCTGTTTTTAGTTTTCTACATTTGCCTTATAATCTAGTTGATTTGTTACTCTTTTTGCCACTTTATTTGTAAAAAAAAAATCTGTATGCCTTTTTATAACTGTCTATTGTTGTCTCTGTTGTCCATTGTTTTCATCATTCTTTGTTGAAATTAGGTCTCTCTTGTAAATGAGTCCTCGAGGCTCAATGGGATTTACCTGTCTAAATAAAGATTGAATGAATGAAAAATCACAGGACAGTATTAAACTCTAAGGTCTTAAATCACTATTAAAATGTAGCTGGCAACGCTCTACATTTAACTGTTTTCAAGATTTTACAAAAACTATTCAAATCTCTGACAGGTTCCTGAAAAACACCTGGCCTCTACTCAACAGTCTCATGAACTGAGCCTCATTAAATCACTGCAGCACTGATTTGGGTTAATAAAAAGGATTCGTTAGTCATCTACATGTGATTGGGAGAATACATCCATCTTATTCTGATGGAAAAGATAAAGGGTGAGAACTTGGAGGCACGGAGTCAGATTGGTTGGAGGAGAATAGACAGGGGTCAGAACCAATCTATAAGCCTTTATAGCACAGATTATATCATAACAGCTTTTTCAGATTCTGCAGTGCGTCCCTTTCCTTCCTCTCTCTTTGTCTCCACCCCCCCCCCCCCTCACCTCCCACATCCACACACATCTTCATCTCAACGCATGCTGGAGTATAGTGGTCACTAAGAGGCAATTTCACAGCTGTTGGTCTGAACCACCTCTGGACCTGAAACTTCATTATAGTTCTCCAGTTCTATAGCTTGCTGTGCACACACAGACACGTGCAGCACAGAGAAGTGCAGAGGCTTGTGTTGAGCCTTCAATGTGGAACTTCATTATAATATGGACATGCAGAGTGGCCAAGCCCTACCAGCGGTGGTCTGGTAGAGAGGAAGACACTGTGTATCAGCTAAAGCAACACTGGGGTGAGTTGCACAACATTAGTGGATCTACAGAAACACAGCTGGATGCTGAAGCCTGCAGAGAAGGAGCAGAACCGGTCTAAATGGAAACAGATTGTTGTGACCCACATCTTAAGATTCTTTCCTGACTTAAAATTAGTGTTTTGTCTATTCACTGGTTGTTGCTCCTTCAAATAAATATGGGCACCATGACCCCGTGACTCAAAAAGGAAGAAGCAGGTAAAGATAATGGATGGATGGATGGATGGATGCATGGATGGATGGATTATTCCAGGTGTTCTCAAACTTTTTGGGTTCAGGGACTCCTTACAGGGGAGAAAACGTTTCAGGGACCCACCCTCATATTCCTCATGTTTATTAAATACTTTTCTTCAATTTGTCTCTTTAATGTAATGGAAATATTTGTGTAAAATAAATACTTAAGACGGGCAGCACGGTGGCGCAACTGGTAGAGCTGCTGCCTCTCAGCGACCAGGTCCCTGGTTCAAACCCCGGTCCAGGGACCTTTCTGGGTGGAGTTTGCATGTTCTCTCCGTGCATGCGTGGGTTTTCTCCGGGTACTCGGGTTTCCTCCCACAGACCAAAAACATGCATGTTAGACTGATTGGTAACTCTAAATTGTCCCTAGGTGTGAGTGAG
>NC_056505.1:25720425-25739063 GCF_014905685.2 Nematolebias whitei | reverse complement strand
CCCCCCAAGCAGCAGCTTGTGGACCCCCGGGGGTCCGGGGACCTCAGTTTGACAACCACTACTTTAGTCAACCTGATATCCTCAAACAGGCCTTTTCAAACTCAGAATAATGCAAGTGTCATATTTATAGCTGGGTATTTTACTATTTTTGTACCTGCCAATTAGTGGAGGCTGCACTGGAGAAGACATTTTTGTGTGTATTTTTTTGTGTGTATCTGTGTGTTTTGTGTGTATTTTGCATATTGGGAGAGTATATTCCAGTAGTTTGTCATTAAAAACTTGGAGATGCAATTTTTCAGATTTTGCTGAAATTATTTGTAATTATTTGTATCATAACTATTCTATTTTTATTTGTTAGGCTATTGATTTTAGAAAACAGCAACTGAAAAAGACACAACAAATACATTTTATGGTCTTACATTATTGTGAAGGGTGTTGAAAATGTGCTTTGAAAACTCAGAGTTTAAATTAAACTTTTTACTTTTGTGGAAATCGTTTGGTTATATTTTATAGCAGCTGCTTTTGTGCTTTGTTGTTGACTGATAGTTTATCTCTAAATAGTGATTAGTTAGCGTACAATAAGAGCAACAATCCTCTTCGAGGGATATTTTAGATCATTTTGAAGTAGGGGTCAGTGGAGCTGTTGTCAGTAGTCTTATCTTACCTGCAGCAGACAACAGTTAGAACACTATAGAGAGTGACAGTGAAGCTCTCGTTGAAGAATCAAGATGACAACTTGCTGGACTGGAGCAGTGTCAAACAGAATTTGTGTAATCCTTAAACAAGTCCATTCTCAAAGCTTTCATAGTAGTTCATGCAAACTCTGTTCCCTAAACCTTCAATGACACTTCGGCCTCACATCGTTATTTACATGCAGGTGTAATATTATTTACACACAGACATAAGACTGTGTAAATAATCTAAGACATTCCACTAGGCACACATAGTCACAATAATCTGAATAATCTTGAAGACTGTTTGATTCACAGTTCACTAGTGTTCTATGTGCAGCTCATGTAAAATGTAAAGTATTACGGCTAAACCATTTTGAAAGTTCAGAGTCAGAGTCAGAGTTTCTTTATTGTCATTCGCACCTCATGTGGTACATGTGGTGGAGCGAAATTATGTACACAGGGTCCCAGTTACATCCAACAATAAAAGTTGTTTTTCCATTTACATTTCGGACAACTCTGTCTTTCCAATATGGCTGTAAACATAAGAATCTGCTCCTCTTATACCATCCATCCATTATCTTTTATTTGCTTCTTCTTTTTTGGGTCATGGGGGTCACTGGTGCCCATGTTCAGCAATCACTGTGTGAGGGATGAGGTACACCCTGGACAGGTCTCCAGTCAATCACAGGGACACATAGAGACAAACAACCATTCACTCTCTCGCTCACACCTAGGGACAACTTAGAGTTACCAATCAGCCTAACATGCATGTTTTTGGTCTGTGGGAGGAAACTGGAGTACCCGGAGAAAACCCATGCATGAATGGAGAGAACATGCAAACTACACCCAGAAGGGCCCCTGGACCGGGATTTGTGCCGGCAACCTTCTCACTGAGGCAGCAGCTCTACCAGTTGTGCCACCGTACCACCCGTAAACAACTATTTAAAGTAAAAGTTACAAAAGTGCATAGATTTTTTTTAAGCAAAAACATTCTTCAAATTTCAACAAAGTTAAGTCAGCTCCTCTGGACGGTTTCTTTTTGTTGAACTTTACTGGATTTTTGCTGGATTTTTTTAAATTTTTTACCTGGATTATTGAGCATGAATCAGGATATTTTGAACCACTTTGGGCATGATAACTGCCTCAAACGAGTTGGTGGGGGAGACAGCGGACTCCAGAAACTAGTGACCACCATCAAACTGGTTGTCCCACCAGCTGAGTTTGTTGTGTCTCCTCGGACTGATAAAATCTTTTGGATGAAAGATGAAACGTTTCAACAAAAAGAAACCATCCAGAGGACCTGACTTAACTTTGCTGGATGTTTCTACCTGGATTATTGAGCATGAATCAGAATATTCTTCAAATTTGTTGGTATTTTTTTAAATTTTTCTTCATATATTTTACCCATATAGTTACTTGCGATGAATTACAGTTCACAGACTCAACAGAGGTCTGTGAGGCTGCTAACCCTGCTAGCAAAGGAATATTTCACCTCCTTCTCTTCCACCAGCTGAATGCATCAACAAGGAGAGGGATGTGTGTGTTTTGGCAGTAAAGCTGAGCTCACCCGTGTCTGTAGTTTCCACTTTCCTTTCAAATGAATGATGGCAGAAACAAATATTGAGATTCTTCCAGTTTTTATATGTTCTTTTCTTTGTTCTGGATGAATAAAATAAGGGAACTTGGACAATAGGTGGTGTGTGAATAAAACACCCTACATGGAAAAGCACCCATTAGAAAACATCTCAGCCTCTCACTACCTGTTTTAACGCAGCACAAATCCACTCTGGAGCTGGTCCCGCTCCGACTCGTTGTGCACTTCACTCAGTTCTGTGAACTTCCCCTGTACTCTTGGTTGGTTGGCTCCCAACCCTGGTCCTCGAGGAACACTACCCTGCATGTTTTAGTTGTTTCCCTGCTCCAACACACCTGGTTTGAGTGAATGGGTGATTAACAGGCTTCTACAGCGCTTGAGTAAGTAATTAAATCACTGAATCAAGAGTGTTGGAGCAGGTAAACAACTGAAACATGCAGGGTAGTGTTCCTCGAGGACCAGGGTTGGGAACCACTGTTCTACACTGAGATCATTCAAACTGTTGTTTACTGCAGGTAAGATATTGACTGCTCATAACCTCCCAGAGCTGCATTTCAACAAATGCAAATGTGAATAGGCATTCAGCTTCAGGATGAATGATCTGCCAACAGCACAACACACTTACATGGTTCAGGATAGGAATAAAACAAAACACCAGAAATTAACTTGACTGCACTGAAAACACCACATTGCAGCGCGACTGTCCAACAATTTCCCAAAACTGCTCCTCAGGCCCAGAAACAGCTAACATCTACACTGAGGAGCTAAACCCAAATTTTTTTTTTCTTGCTGTATTCTTTCAACTTACACGTAAATCAAACTGCACTTTAAACAGATTGACATCAGATCATCATGCTGACTGCTGGTTGCAGTGCTCGTCACACTCTGTGGGTTGTTGTCTCTCACGCTGTCTTTCATGGCTTTCCTTCTCTGCTGGTTCCTCATTTCTCCTTTTGTCTCACTTACTTGTGCTGCTCTTGACAAAGACTAAATGGATAAAGTCGTACCTCCCTACTGATGATCTGATTCTTCTTTTCTTCTCTTTTTTGTAAGTTCTTGGTGGTTTACTTCTCCGTATTCTATTTTTTTAAAGTCATGTCCACGTCACCTGAATCTGAAAGTTTTTCTCGTCTCTTGCTGTCTTGTCTTTGTTCAGATCTCCACTTTCTCGTCTCAACTTGACATTTTATCCTTTCAGCTCTCACACATAGCAGCTACATTGCAGTTCATATCACATCTTTCTTTTTTTAACACTTTTCTTCATACTCTCTCAGTTTTTCCTCTCGCCAGAATGTCACGCAACTCAATTGTCCCTCACATCTTACTATTCTTGCCACCTACCTCTGTCTCCATCTTCCTCCCTCTCTTCCTAACCCCTTTTCCTCCTCCTTAGCTCCTTTCATATATGTCCTCTCTCCTGGCTTTCCCAAACCGTAGGCCTGTCCCCCTCTGTCACAAACAGAATGGCCATGCCAGTGTTGATTAGAACCCGCATGACCAGATGCTCAGCTAGGCTTAGCTGAGGCCTGTGGGAAAGGGAGCTGCTTATTCTGGCCTCAGGAGATGGATTAAAAATGACGGGGACTAAAACAAGCACACGTTCTCCCATTACACTCAGACAGTCATCACACTCAAGTGCACAGAGACACAAGCACTGAGCAGTGCAAAGATGGAGACGGATGTGTGCTTGAATTCATTGTTTAAAAAAATGGTTAATATGTTTTTAACGTGTTGCATCTTTGATTTGCTTTAAGATGAAATGACTTAGCTGGTGTTAGAATGACGTGCCTTTATTGTGTCTTTTATTACAAGAAACTTATAGAAATACACAGATTTAGTGTCATTTACTGAGCTTCTTTTTCTTTATAATTTAAAGTAAATTCAAGTTTTAACATAAATCACAACGTTAAAGGTTTATTTGTGTTTCTTTCTTTCTTGATTTTACAAAATGTAAATTTGTGATTTGCAACCTGTCCAGGGTGTCCCCCACATCTCGCACAGTGATGGCGGGATATGGGCACCAGTGACCCTTGTGACCCAAAAAGGAAAAAGCGAGTAAACATAATGGATAGATGTAAATTTAGAACGACTTTAGAAAATCTCCCTAAAAGTAGTCTGTTGCAACAGAATATGAATCTACATCGGATCTGACACTAATTAGAAACTCTCAGATCAGTGAAGCCAAACTAAGCACACCTGTGATTTCTGATTAGCCTAAATGTTTGAAGACAATTATGAAAAATTGCGTCAGCTGCACGACAGCATCATGACTCCTTGTAGGAAGAAAATAGCCAGTGGAAGATTGATGACAAACAAACAAATAAATAAATAAATAAATAGACAATCAGTAGATCAGAAGAAGCATTCGGGAAATTTACCCTGCATTTTTTTTTTTCCCGACACATCACCAGATATGAACCTAATTAAACACTTTTGGCAATTTTTTTAAAACAAACCAAACATCTCCCGAAAACAAATAAGTGCAAATAAGTTTTTTGAAAGACTGAACACAGAATGTGTGTTGCCCAAAGATGAAGTCAGTTAACAACAATAAATGCCGACAAGTGCAAGGATTTGTAAAATTACAAGATGTGCCCTGATTTAATGCACTCAGTTTCTGTGCTGCAGTGCCCACATATTCTGTAGAGGCAATTTGACTTGTTTAAAGTTGTCTAAAAGAATAAATAACTTTACTTAGATAATAGATTAACTTTAGCGTGATATAATAATAATTTTAAAAAAGTGTTGTGGATCTTTACATGATAAGTTCATAAATTCAAACTAACCCTTACATATTTCAATATTTCCTTTTCATTATCTTTGTCATTACATCAAAAATCCACTGCAAATCATTTTAATGAAAATCATCAAGTTGCTTCAGACAACATGGTAAATAAAGGGTGTGAGAAAAGTGCTGTTACATTCTTTAATTTAACTAAAAGTGTCTGACATGTGTTTAAAAGTAAACCAAATGCCCCATTTTTTTCTGTTGTAGCATGCTTAGCTGGTAGAATATTAAAAAACTAGATAGCTCATGGAGAAACTTGGACGGGGACTGCCACGTGGCGACCATCTTAAAATTTTGATTTGACAGTATGGGTTGTGGTTCGCTCTCAGCTACCACTATATCAAATTTCAGCATAAATGATAGAATATCGTTGAGTTAGTCTTTTTTTTTTTCTTTTAAGCTATGGTGGTCATCTCGCTGAGTTAAAGCCATTGAGATTTGGTGGCCATCTTGAATTTTTAAAAATTCATTACGTATTGGGCATTGGTCTCAGCTACCACCACACCAAGTTTGAGCTTAATATCTCTAAAAATGGCTGATTTACAGTATTTTTCCTTTTTAGCTCAGGTGGCCATCTTAGATATTTGATTTGCAACCAGAGTCTATGAAAAATGACTTATAAATATATATTTTTTTCATTTAGCCTTTATTTATACAGGTAGTCTCATTGAGCCACGAGAACTCATTTTCAAGAGAGACCTGTTTAGGGAGCAGATGGGGGTTAAGGGCCTTGCTCATGGGCCCAGGGTGGGGCGAATGAGGGTGGGGGCATGTGTGGGTACTTCACCTACCCCACCCACATTTTTGATGTTGTTGGTACCGGGGCTTGAACCGGTGACAGGCCCACCTTCTCTAACCTCTGCGCCACCACTTCCCCAATATGGCGTCTTTGTTTGCAAATTACGTTGCCATGGTAACTCAAAATGCAAACAAAAGTGATAGCTAACATCACGGTGCCGAGCCAGTCATTTCGATATAAGTTTTGTGGGGGGTAAACATTGCAGTTCAGGCTGCATTAAAGTTAACGGAAGAGTAAGATATAAAGTTAAGAAACCCTTGTCAGGTGGATAATAATATGTGGCTGCCTTATTAGGCAGTCCCCAATAAACTTTTGTACATTTGTTTGTAATTTAAACAAAGAATCTCGCTGGATTTTAACAAATTGCAGGATTAATATAAATACTCTCTGGTTTTCTTTGGCACTTATCTAATATTCTTTTAAGTTGTTCTTCTTATTTTGGTGGTTTCATGGGGATAATTGGACCATGGCAAACATGATGAAACTGTGAGCAATTGTCTCATGAGGCATAGGTCCTTGGATTCTTGTGCTTTGTTAGTTATTTTTTCTGCAACCAATATTCTGAAAATGTAATTAGAATACAGTATTATTCTGTTCCTGTAGTTTTTACATTTTAATGTGAGAACTGCTTAGAGATGGATAAAGATGGGTCTGTATCTACCAGATTGGGCTAACCACCTTGCTGGCAGTGTGGATGAACAGAAGTGAAAGAAGCAGGTTTGGATTAAGGTTTGGACAGACGTAAATCCCACTGATGAAGAGCGTCTGATCAAACTAGAAGTGTTGGTTCAGAGTAGACTGAGCCTCATCCTCTGCTGTTTGTTTTGCTGCTGTAATTGAATCAAAAATCATAATTTACCCAGACGAATTCTGTAATCTTCAGAATGGTAAAACAGATGGAAAGCTTGCTCGGTGTGTGTTTGTTTGTGAGAAAGAGTGTGGATGAGCTGCACACTGGTACATGCTGATCCCTCCCCAGGGACATAAACCCAGTGGATGTGAGCATGTCCAGGTCAGTAGGAGCTACTTTACTGTGGGCTAGCTGTTCAGATAATTTCTCTTTTCTGCATATTTCTACTTTGGGGCAATGATATAATCTGTGTTGCATTCTGTAAATTTGTGTGGCTGTCCTAGATCTGTACACAGCTGGATGTATCACTGAGCTACAACCTATTACTGGTTGCACTGACATTCCCCAGACAGGCTAATTTGTTGAGCTTTGTCTGTGGGATTAGAGATTGTTTTCCTGGTTTCCTCTGAGCCCTCGGTGCTGTGAGTTTGAGGAATAAAGTAGAAACAGCCAAGCTTGTATCTGTTTCCTTCCAATTTACAGCACTTTTAACACCAAAATCCCTTTCTCCTCTGCTTGACTCGTGTCCTAAACATCCTGAATAGTCCTTGCTGCACATCTATATCAAATTTAAGACTCATAGAAAGTACGATGTTATTTTGTTCTTGTTTAAGGTTTCAGGCCCATGTCACACTGGGTGCCAACTCTTCTGTGGTGTAAAAGTCACATAGAATGTGTATCTTGTAAGGCTCTTTATGAGGTCTTCAGCGCTGATTAAGAACACAGTGTTCTCATTACTTGTAATTAACTGGCATGGACCATTAGTATCTATGAAGTAGGGTTTATGTGCACCATCGTGACATGGTTGTTGAGATTTTGAAGCCGAATAAGCAATGAGGGCCTCATGCCTTGACTACAAATATAACTGTGACAAAGTCATTAAAACAACCAAGACATGACAGCTGAGCTGGTAGCTTCCAGAGAGCTTGATCTAACACTGAGCTTCATCCTGATCTGGTCCAAGAGTAAAGCCAGGGCAGATGACAGGATGATGTCTTGGAACAGCATAGCAGCATCATGACTGTCTGAGGTTTTCCAAATTTGCCACAGTCTAACTGGTCCTGAGGAGAACGGTTGTCATCCAGTGTGAAGCAGGACTAAGAATGGACAAATAGAACAATAGTAGATTTTTTTTTATTATATAAGAACACCCTTTGCGTTTTTTTCCCAGATGTCTACAAAGCATCACTTATTGTGGATAATGTAATTTTCTGACACGCAGAGTTATTATAACAAAATGTTTGTTAGGTGACATGTTTTATGTGGCTGTATAAGACATGCAGGCAAAGTGTTTAGTTGTTAAAGTTATCTGTTTAAATACAAACCATGCTTTTAATGCGTTCAGTTCAATTTAGTTTATTTATATAGCACCAAGTCTCAACAGAGGTCATCTCAGGGCACTGAACAGAAACATTTATATATATAATCATTTTACGTTTTTTATCTGAGGAGCAGACTGCTTTGAATTTAACTCTATCACAGACTCTCATCTTGAGCGAGCAAGAAGACAGTGGAAAGGAAGAACTCCCTGATGAGGAAGAAACCTTTATCAGAACCAAGCTCAGGACAAGTGGTCATCTGCTTCAACTATAGTAGTCTTCCAGTAGTAGCATAACAAGCCAACCCTAACTATAGGATTGATCAAAAAGGAAAGTCTTATGTCCAGTCTTTAAACTGGACAATGTGTCAACCTCATGGACAAATCGTGTCAAAACATTTCATGAAGACCACAAAAGCTAGCATCAGTTTTAGAGAAAACCATAAAATGTCTTCTTTACTGAATAAAAAAAGAATGAATGAATGAATGAATGGATGAATCAATCAATCAATTTTAGTTAAGGATAAAAAATAGAATGATAAAAGTGAATTAAAAAGAAAATGTTTGCTGTTCCTAATCCTGAGTGGATGATAGTTTGCTTAATTTTAACTTCTCTCTGTCTAGAGCCTAAACCTATGCTTGTTGTAGAGGATGTGAATTTGTTGTCTAAATTACTGAAATTGATTTTTTAAAGATAAATAATGCTGAAACAGATCCATAGCATGGGCAGCACGGTGGCACAACTGGTAGAGCTGCTGCCTCTCAGTGAGCAGGTCCTTGGTTCAAACCCCGGTCCAGGGGCCTTTCTGGGTGGAGTTTGCATGTTCTCTCCGTGCATGCGTGGGTTTCCTCCGGGTACTCCAGTTTCCTCCCACAGACCAAAAACATGCATGTTAGGCTGATTGGTAACTCTAAATTGTCTCTAGGTGTGAGTGAGAGAGTGAATGGTTGTTTGTCTCATTTGTCTCTATGTGTCCCTGTGATGGACTTGCGACCTGTCCAGGGTGTACCCCGCCCCTCGCACAGTGATTGCTGGACATGGGCACCAGCGACCCCCGTGACCCGAAATGGAATAAGCGGGTAAAGATAATGGATGGATGGATGGATCTAGAGCAGGGGTGGGCAATTATTTTTTCCATGGGGCCACATGAGAAACAGAAAATATTGTGGAGGGCCGGCCAAAAGGCTGATCTCAATTCTGCATAATATTAACTCTATTTCTTTATAAAATCTGTAAATAGCATTGTTTTGACAAGCTGGTAAGAGTATATGTTATAATTAAGCAATGAAAACATGAGGTTGCCTTCCAAAAAAATGTAATTTATTCAAGCGAATTTCCCAAACAATGGGAATGGCAATAAATCCCTAAAACAACATCATAAAAACACACAACATGTGCAAATAAAAATAACCACAATACAATTAAAATCATGCACAACTCAACCATCAAAACATCATTTAAAACTTCTTACATTTTTAAGTTGTTTTTTCTTGTTCAGTGAGAGAAATCTAGTCTCTCCTGGGCTTTAACGAGTGCATCAAAATCAGGTTGAATGTCTGAGGTGGAGATGCGAAGCACAGCTGACAGATGATCATCAGTGAGAGATGATCTGTACCTGGATTTCGTGAACTTCATCATTGAAAATGTTTGTTCACATATGTAGGTAGAGCCAAAGAGAACCAACATCTTCTGAGCATGTCTCTTCATGTTTGGAAAGTTCTCCTCTTTGAGAGAAGAGTAGAAATCCAGTAGAGATCCTGATTTAAAGAGCTCTGCCAGTACTGCATCAGACTGCAGATCAATGAGTTCCAGCTGAACATCACTGGGTGCATTATCCACACTGCAGGTAAAGGGAGAGGAAATCATGTGCATTTCATCCTCGATTGTTCTGAGATCTTCAAATCTCCTTGAAAACTCACAATGCAATGCTCCTAACATGGATGAGTACCTGCGGAGGTGATCGGCTGATGGTGTGACTTCTTTCAGGGTTTGCATGTGAGTGAGATTGTTGCTCTCCAGTTGGCTTGAAAGAAACAGCATCTTTTTCATGAAAGCCTTCACCAGGGTGTGCATTTCATGAACAAAAAGGCCCCTGCCTTGCAGCTTGGTCATTCATCAGTGCTGTCACATCAACAGCAAATGCAAAATCTGCCATCCAGTCCTCATCTGAGAGCTCTGGGATGTCTTTGCCTTTCATCTCACAAAACTCTTGAATCTCTGTTTTCAGGTCCCAAACTCTTTTTAGCACTTTGCCCAGGCTGAGCCATCTGACAGGTGTGTGGTAGCCGATGTCACTATGCTCAGACTCATGATCCTCCAAAAGTGCGACAAACTGTCTGTGATTCAATGCCCGTGCCCTGATGAAGTTTACTATGTTAGTAACAACATTAATAACATGGTTAATTTTTAGCACTGACTTGCACAACACATGTTGGTGTATAATACAATGCAAAAATACCAATTCCTGATCTGAGTCGATTTCAGACACTTTATCTTGCATACGTTTTAAAAGTCCCACATTTTTCCCTGTAAGATTTGGACAACCGTCCGTTGTGACACCTGCCAGTCTGTCCCATTTCAGTCCCAGTGTGTCCATGCACGCATTCACCTCCATGAAGAGATCGCCCCCTGTAGTCGTCCCTTTCATCGACCGCATTGCTGCCAGCTCCTCCGTAATCTTGAAGTCCGGCGTGATCCCGCGGACAAATACGAGTAACTGGGCTGTGTCACGGACATCACAGCTTTCATCCAAAGCCAAGGAGAAAAAGTCAAAACTTGCCACTTCACGTTGCAGCTGAAGCTCCAGATTCCACGATATGTCCTCCACCCTTCTCGTCACGGTTCGCCTGGAGAGCGGGACTTTCTCAAATGCTTCTTTTTTTCAGGGCATATTAATGCTGCGGAGTCCACCAAGCACTCTTTGATAAACTCCCCCTCCGAGAATGGCTTTCTGTTTTTAGCGATTTTGTGAGCTATCACAAAGCTGGTCTTGGTTGCTGCATCCCTGGATGTGTGAAGCTTGGTAAAAAAGCCTTGCTGCTTTTGCAGTTTAGCTAGCAAAGCTTCCGATGTCCGCGCCTTTTCAGCGTCAGTCATGTTCTTGTATTTCTCCCCGTGTTTCGTCTCGTAATGCCGACTCAAATTGTAGTCCTTAAACACGGCGATCTGCTCCCCGCAAACTAAACACACAGCTTTACCCCTGACTTCAGTAAATAAATACTTAGCAGTCCAATTTTTGTTGAAAACCCTGCATTCTTCATCTACCTTTCTTTTTTTAGCATAAGCAGACATTTCTGAGGGCTGAAGTCGTCTTGTGACTTGCTAGTGACAACGATCAAATCACGCGCATGTCTCAATATACGCTTTGCGTCATCATGTACGTAAATAAAAAAAAACTTCAAAATAAAAGCATTGCAGCTTCAGTCCATGCATCAGGTAAAATAAGAAAATATGTTTATTTTGTAATTTCCAATTAACGTTGCACGGGCCGGTCAGAGTCAATCAAAGGGCCGCATGCGGCCCGGGGGCCGTACAATGCCCAGGTTTGATCTAGAGCATATCTGATGAACTTCCAGATTCTATGACAATGAAAATTGTTTTCAACGTTATTTTTTTCCTCCATTCAAATTGATTTTACAAATAACAGGAACTGAGCTGGTGTCTTTTACTTCATTTAGAAAAATATGTTTATTTATTTATTTTATATTGTTTTCTTTTTAAAACATTCTTAAACAACATTTACCAGTTATGGACAATGTTTATTTCTTCACAAATTCTGTCATGCAACGAACCATCGAGGAAGTCCTTGTTCAAAATTCATCCTAACTGGAAAATATTAAAATAAACTACACTGAACAGTAAATACTAATAAGAGCAGTTGGTATATTATTGCACAATGACTACTTGCATGTGCACAAACAGGTCATGTGTCACTCCCTGTGTTGTTTTTTGCTTTGCACTTTGTTGCTAATATTCATGCTGACATTTGATCCTATTTATTTATTTTCCTCAAAAAACAAACACAACATTTTTTATTCTTGCTGTGCTTTTACATCTCAGCACTGAGATCCTGCAGATCACACACTTAAGGTTTTTGTTAACGTTTACAGACATCCATGTACTGTTTGTCTGTGTAAAAATGATAGATTTTCTGAATTGATTTGCAAAATGCAATTTATTTATTTATTTATACACAGTTACTTTTTTTCTAAGCGGAGTTGTGTGTAAATTATTAAATATCTTTGTGTGTTCTGGTACAAATCATTTGATAAAAGTGGAAAGTGTGATACTGATCAAATGGATGCTCAGTCTCTGATTAACTTCTGGTACATAAACAAGGTTTAATTTAATTTAAGTGTTATTAAAGGGATAGTTCACATCTTCTGAAATGGGGTTCTGTGCAAAGATTGTGAACAATTAATATGTTACCTGCTACACATCACTTCAGATCAGTTCAGACTGGAGCATCAAGGTAATAGTTAGTTCAATCGGGGTCAAGCTCAAAGTTTGTTTTTTCTTCTTTCCCTTCTTCAGGGGTCACCACAGTGAACTAACTCGCTCAAAGACTTGGCAATTGTTTTCATGCCGGATGTTCCTGACACAACCACAGACCACTGAGCTACCACCGCCCTCTGTGTGGAGCAGAGAGCTGCCATCTAGGGCACCCAGGGGGCAGCAAATGATGGGGGTTAAAGTCCTTGTTTAAGGGCCCAGAGTGGGGCAAACAATGGTGGAGGCAGGTGTAGGTGCTTCACCGATCCTACCCACATTTTCATGTTGTCCGTACCAGGAGTTGAACCAGCGATCTTCTGATCACAGAACCTTCTCTAACCTCTGCGCCACTACTCTCTCCTGGGTCAAGCTCAAAGTGGATTGCACAAAACAATTCCATTCTCAAAGGTTTCACAAACTTTTACATTAAGGGACTTTTGCATCAGTCAGGTTTTTACATAGATATATGTTTTTTTTTAACCCTAATGAATGCATTACTCTACAGTCTGTAACTAATAATAAACAATCATAAAAAATAATAAAATTTAAAATTCCCTGTAACCTTTGAATGCATCGACAACTAAGCAACGTAGGAGACTGAAGTCTTAGGACGGCAATAAGCAACTTTGGTCGTGATTCTTTTCTGACTAGCTTTTAGCTCATCAATCCAATCAGAAGTATTCTGAAGCTGCTCCAAGGGTTATGCACAACAAGTAACATACTTACTGCCTGTAATATTTCCACATTAGCACAGCAAAGTTCAACATTTGAGCCACTCCTTCACAAGAGGTGCAGAAGTCTGTCAGGAGGAGATCAGTTGTTTCAATGATTCAACAGTAAGAGAGAGAAGCTGCATTAGAGGAAGTGGCTTTAATTAGTTTTTCACTCATTTTTGTTCTGGAAAGTCTTGTTAAAAATCCTGCGTGTCAGTTTTGTCTTGTTGCTTAGATTTAGTGAACACAACTTTTTGGCAATCCAAACAAAAATAAATTGTTCAATGTTAGAATAAAGTACCAAAGGAGAAAACCTTTAAATGAGAAAACCTTAAAAGTTTTAAACAGTGTAAGTGCTGTGCCTCTGGTGCACTGCAGGGTCAGCATGCACTGTGCGCTTACACTTGGAGTGTGTTGTAGCTGCTATTTTTTTTTGTGATTTTACATTAACTGGGTAAAATGTTTTTTTTGGGGGGAAAGTCCATTTTCTTTCCTTTCTGTATATTTGTGCATTGCGTTTCGATGGACATAGTTCAGTTCAGATTAAAGTCTCCTGCTCCTGATAATTAAACCTGGTTTGTATAATCTAGAGGACAAGTCAATCAGCTTCAAAATCCCTCCTTACACAGCAATAAAATGGCCTGCGCCATGGGAAAATCTCATTCAATAATGTGCATATGAGCGACAGTGAGAAAGAGAGACAAAGTTATTTAGGACAAAATAAGGATGGTGAGCAGGCTAGACAAATGTCATCCTGCTCCCCTTAATAAGCTTTCTTGCCATTCAGACTCTCCCCTTTGGTTGTGATCTCTGACAGAAATACAGCTGATAGAGATGACACAAACACACTTTCTGTCTCCCTCCAGTTTTAATTTGAAGCTTAAACCAATGAGGAGCTAAAAACAGTGAATAAATCCCCTAAGCATCCTGTTTTTGGAAACTGGTGCACGCCTTAGAATATTTAGGAAGGTCACTCACCGATGTGGCACAAAGTATAAATAGTTAACTAGCTGAGTTTATTGTGGGACGATCTCGTGTTAATTCCTGTTGTTTGACTTGCTGATGCTCAGCTAGAGTCTGTGTGGGGTTAAGAGTGAGGAGGAGACTAGTTAAGCACTAAACACACAACTTCACCATCACAAATACACGCTAACACACCCACACTCTCACGCAGCAGCAGAGATAATAGTCCCAGAAGATCAGATGCCCGTGGACAGAGGTGTGATCCAGTTAACTCTGATCAGGTCGATTTAGTGCCGTTTAGTTTGTTGATGCTTTTGATTCGGTTCTTTGACCAACAATGGCTATGATGGAAAGTTTACTGCAGCTCGTCCGTTCAGAAAGGTGAGTTTCTTGCTCACGCTCTTTCCAATGAATGTATCTTTTAACTTTTTTTTTATTGCATTAACTAAATTATTTGCTGACTGAAAATGTACAATTTTCCCCACAGTGCAATTATTTGTTTTTTTATTTATTTTTTTGTTTAAAAGAAGGGAAATCATTTCAGCAATTTTTATTTTATTTTTATAATAATAGTCATTTGTTTTCTCTGGTTTTCAAACTGCCTGCAGAGAGTTGTTATTTTCAGAAAACTAAGTGAACAATTTTGTTAACAGACCTGACTGATACTTGTAAAATTAAAGTCAACTAAACGCAGAAATCAAGATGCATCTCAGAGAAGAAGCGGCAACGCCTCCTTTAATATTTATTACTGATATAGAAGCAAAATGTAGCAAAATGAATGAAGCAGAAAGTATAAATCACCAAATGTATGTGATTTACCTATTTTACCGTGAGTACGAGGCATGACCTTAAAGTGGCATAAAAATAAATAAAACAACATGCGTTGTGTTAATTTTCTGCCCCATATCCTCATTTATATTGTCGTTTAGAAAAAATAAGTAATTCAGTATAGATTACATGGAGAGGGAGAAAAAGGGCGAGTGTGGCGATATGTGGATGTTGATTGGATTTGATTTACAATTCAGCTCTCTGCCAGGGACAATGGAAAAGAGGAGCTACGATATTAGATGGAGGAAGGTGGGGGGTGGAGGGGAGCCTGGATGAGAGGGTGAAGGAGGCAGATTTCAACTGTAATGGAGTCAAGACCCCTAACAGGCTGTCAGATGCTGGTTATTTGCTGCACAGTCATGCCTCACGGACAAAAGCCCTGCTCTCGGTTACAAGAGTCAATCCAGTGTTTTGCTCAGCAGCTGGTGTGTGTTTGTGTGTGCGCTCTCTGGTAATAAATATTAATTACACAACAGACAGCAGGCCATGTGCCATCCCCTCTTACCATGTCCAACCCCATAAACAGCTCTGAATACTGTAAGAACAAGCATCAGAGAGGACCACAAGAGGTAATAAAATGGTTGAACTGGTACTTATTAACTAAAGTAACAGTTTCAAAGGTTTTCCTTCAGAAATTAAAGCTAGGCTTGATTGAGCCTTTTTGTTGCTGACTGAGTATAAATTGTATGTTCCTCATCTGACGAGTGGGTCTATTTCACGCCAGGAGAAGCTGGCGGATGAATACGCAGTTATGGCATGACAGAGAAAGAATTCGGTATGGGGCTGTTGTAGATGTGGTCTGCTGAGTCATCATAGTGAGGGTGATTTGTTAAAAGCCGCCCCACCAGCCCCGCAGAGTAATGGTCTATCGTAGGTCGTCTGGTGTTAGGGTAAGTGCAGGCCTGGCCTGGTTGTGGATGGTTGTGTTGTGTTTTGGCGTGCCTTGGTGTGACAGGGCCAGTCAGGCGGATGGGGCCGATGTTGTTGTAGCTGTGACAGTGAGGGGAAGCCCTGTGAAAGCAGCTCTCAGCTTTGTTGACTGGGAGAGGAGATGTAGCAGCTCTGCCAGAGCAAAGAGACAAAACAACAAAAGATTTGTCTTTTTGTTTGTGCTGTGGTTGTGCTTCCTCTGCTGTGGGCTTAGATGTCTGCTGTGCCTGCCATCCTGGCCCACAGTCATTTGTGAGATTTGGTCCTTCTCTCGGCTGCTGATGTTGCCACAGATCCTCACACAGACACTTCTGAGAATAGTATTGTCAGAAGGGAAGTGCTACCATTCACCCACAATGTGCTGGGGTGAAAGAGGAGCATGTTAACAGAGTAAATATCCCTCAAGATCTCAGAAACACATTGACATCAAGCAGCAGGCAGCTCATACGTCTTTGAATGAAGAGCATTCTGATTCTACAACAAATGGCAACGCTAAAGAAGAAAAAAAAAACCACACAAACAGAGAAATCAAACATCTATGCAGTCAGATTTAACTCAAACAATCTTGTTTCCTCACTGTGTTGTGTTGGGATTTAAAAAGCAATCGTGTGAGGTTTAGTTTCGTCCATTAAGCGACATGTCATTGGATTTGCTGGCTACCTTACTGTTGCAAAAATGCACGAGATAAAAATCACTTCTCCAGACTGTTCAGTGCAAACAGTCACAGAGGAAGTAAATAGTACAACTCCTCTGATGAGGTCTCTGTATCGATTAGCTTTAATGGGGGTTTGCACCATACGACACTTCTACCCTTGATAGATTTTTGTTTCTATAAACTAAATTAAAAACGTGTGCATTTATTTTCACTAAAGTTGTCACACATTTGTGTTCGTTCCTAGTTTCTGCAGCATGTGCACCTCACTGTGGTTCTTTAAAGTCATTCTGGTCATGTTGGAAGCAGGATAATCGGCTCCACTCGGTCGTCCAGTCATTCATACTTGCAGCAGTTGCTACTGCCACGTGGCACATTTGAACATATTCACTTTCCCTGACTGCATTACCTCACAAATACCCACTCTTTGGTGTATAAATGTGCACACATTCTGTAGATTCAACTGGCTGCACATGACGCGAGTGTGCACATAATTTACTGCCTCAATGCACCAAACATTAATTTTCTCTTTTCTCAGACCTTCGTCTCATCCGATCTGAGATGAGTAACAGAACAATAAAAAAGAAAATGAAATTCTGTCCTCAGCATTTGAAATATTTTCTGATCTTAAACTAAGTTTGAACACGAAATTGCAGTTTTTGGGGATTGATTTTTGAACTTGAACTACTTTCTAAACATTAATGTCAGTTCATCAGTGTGTATATACTTTAAAGGCTCAAACTTGAAGAACTATAGCCAGTCCAGAACCAGTTCACCCGTCATTTCTTCCTGCTCATCTTACAGCTTTTTAAACTGACTGAATGTTTGTCTTCCCTTTTGCAGGCACAGAAATCATGGATAGAAAGAGCATTCAGCAAGAGAGAATGTGTTCATATCATAGTGAGTGCCAAAGACCCCCATAGGTGAGTACAAATGTATCAAAACACTTTAAAAAAATGTCATATATTATTTATTCTGAATTGGTTATTAATTATCAGGTAAACAGTTAATTCTTAGCTAATTTCCATTCTCCAGATCATAAAAACTTGAATCCTCATTAGATTTGAACTTTTCCAGGGTTGGTATTTTGTGTGAATAGAAGTAAATCTTTCTCATGCTTGCATATTTTACATAGTTTATTAAGACATGGCTGTTCGAAAATAACGTCACAATATTGTCTTTTTATTTTATACTAAACGTAGCACGATGCTAGGTTGCCACAGATTTGTTGGTCATGCTGAAATATCTGTAGCATGAATGTAGTAACTTTATCATACCCCATATATATCCCTCAACACCAAAAGTGAGGTAGCAGTGACTGAAAATGTTCCCTTGACTACAACAATGTTGTGGCATACTTGTAGCACTTTTAATAGACAACACCATTGTTTGTCTTTTGCATCCAACTTGTTAAAGCTGTATATTAATGCATATTCCTTTATGTTTTTGACATATGGACTGTGAAAACAGGAGGATGTTGTTTCATGAACATGTTGCGGTGTTGAACATATGTGATGCTCCTAAGAATACCAACAGTGTTTACGCCATGTTTTTCCAGTACCAGTTTCATACAGTGTTCAGTCACGTTACGTGTACCATTAAATGACCAAGACATTTCGCCCAGCACTCATTTCACAAACATGGAGAAACATGAAGAAACATTACAGAGACACTGATGTGCAGGTCGTTGTTGATTTGGTTTGGACTTTACTTGAAGACGAGGTGAATAAAAGACAAATGGTCCAACTGACATGTGCCAGAGTAGAGCAACCAAGAGCACCAGTGGAAGAAGAAGATCCACAAGATGTTGGGTGAGACCCTGGCTCGATGCTGACATCAGACTGAAGTCTGGGCATTACCACCGGCTCAAAGAAAGATTGTAACAAAAAGTTGAACGGCACAATATATACATGTATATATATATATGTCAAATATATATGTATATATATATATATGTCAAATATATATGTATATATATATATATATGTCAAATATATATATATATATATATATATATATATATATATATATATATAT
>NC_056505.1:25698357-25720325 GCF_014905685.2 Nematolebias whitei | reverse complement strand
AACAGAAGTCATCTCAGGGCACTGAACAGAAACATTCATATATATTTCATATATATATATATATATATATATATATATATATATATGTCATAATAATATATGTCATATGTATATGTCATACCTTGAACACTAATTCAATACACACAATAAAAATATTAAAGTATTGCACCAGATTTTAAAATATCCCAACAGATGTGACAAAAAACAAACAGTGGTAATTTTAGCTGAAAGATGTGGTTAAAAAAAACTAGTTAATGTTTTTAAAAATTGTACAGAGTAAATGCTTATGATGTTATTGCAGCTGTCACACAACATAGTTCTACTGTACACTCCTGACTGGCTAAAAGACCTCTTGTTCAAAGACTGCAGACTGTATGAGTAGTTTGAAAACACAGAAAATATGGGTGAAATTATTAAAAGCCGCAGAGATTCAATAAAACGCTGGTGTAATATTTGTTTTTGCAAAATTCAACAAAGACAAAAGACAAATAATTTCCATGATACAGGGTTGGAAATTTAATCAGAGTCAGAGTTTCTTTATTTGTCATTTGCACCACATGTGGTACATGTGGTGGAACAAAACTGTGTTCACAGGGTCCCAGTTACATCCAACAATAAAATATAAACAAAAAACAGTAATAAGATCTTAGATATGAACTAAGAAAAACATTAACTAAAAGTATGCTAAGCACTAATAGTATAAAAACAATACGCCAAAAAGCAGCACGAACATGTCTCTGTGAGGAGATGAATACAAATCAAGACACCAACATGAAACAGATCAGCAGTAACATGAAACAGATCAGCAGCAACATGATGTTATTTTTCACAGTGATTATTCTGGTTAGAGATTCATGAGTCTAACAGCCTCAGGGTAGAAGCTGTTCCTCAGTCTAGTGGTTCTACACTTAATGATCCGCAACCTCCTGCCTGAGGGGATCGGGGCAAAAAGTGTGTGTGTTGGGTGAGTGGGGTCCTTCATGATGCAGGTGGCCCTCTTCCTGCATCTGGAGGTGTAGATGTTTGTGATGGTGGGGAGGCTGACTCCAACAGACTTCTGTGCAGCCTTCACCACTCTCTGCAAAGCTTTTCTTTCTGCAGCTGTGCACTCGTCTGTTATGTAAGGGTGCAGGGTGTAAAAAGGGTGTATTTTGGGTGAAACTGTAAATTTTCATAAATAAAACGCTTGATATACTATTCACTATCTTCCATTTATAGTGGGTGTAACTGTAATGTTTTGTATCATTTATTGGAAAACAAAGAACATCCAAAAGAAAGAAAATAAAAATGTGGTTGCTTGTTTGGGTCTGAATTGAACTATTAATATCAAACCTGATAAGATAACAGAGAATAAAACATAGACTATAACTATTTTCTGTCTTACAGCTGTGTTCTTTTATCATATGATTCACAGAGGAGAGGGAATACAATTTAACTGGTGCACAAAGTTTTCAGCAGAGACCAAAAATTAAACATATGCATAGCCTGTTTAGCACAATATACATAAAATAAAAACAATAATGTAGGCCTGATCAAGAAAGCTCATCAGAGACTCTACTTCCTCAGGCGGCTGAGGCGAACTGGTCTGAGAAGCTCAGTCCTCACCTCCTTCTACAGGTGTGCAGTGGAGAGCATCCTGTGCTCCAGCATCGTGTGGCATGGAGGCTGCACAGCTGCAGAAAGAAAAGCTTTGCAGAGAGTGGTGAAGGCTGCACAGAAGTCTATTGGAGTCAGTCTCCCCACCATCACAGACATTTACACCTCCAGGAAGAGGACCACCTGCATCATGAAGGACCCCACTCACCCAGCACACACACTTTTTGCACCGCTCCCCTCAGGAAGGAGGTTGAGGAACATTAAGTGTAGAACCACTAGACTGAGGAACAGCTTCTACCCTGAGGCTGTTAGACTCATGAATCTCTAACCAGAATAATCACTGTGAAAAAGGACACAATGTTGCTGCTGATCTGTTTCATGTTGCTGCTGATCTGTTTCAATGTTGATGTGTTCATGCGTGCTCATCTGCTCACACAGACTCATGTTCATGTTTGTGCTGCTGTTCGGCGTATTGTTTTTATGCTATTAGTGCTTAGTGTATATTTAGTTGATGTTTTTCTTAGTTCATATCTTAGATCTTATTACAGTTTTTCTTTTACATTTTATTTTTGGATGTAACTGGGACGCTGAGTACATAATTTTGCTCCACCATATGTACCACATGTGGTGTGTATGACAATAAAGAATCTCTGATTCTGATAATGCTATCACTGTACTTGTATCAAAATCAAAACAGTGCTTCAAGAAGATTTAGGAGACAATTTTACTATAAATTTGTCAACATATTTTACATCTTGTTCCCCAAAGTCACTTCCACAATGGCCTTGTATGTTTTATTTACCACAGCTGATGGTAAAACAAACTCAGTTTAGTTACATTCAATGTACTCACGCATGCACAGAAAGCTACTGTTTGTTAGGTAAACAAAATTAGCATAAACATACATAAGGGAGAGAAGAAGGTGGAAGCAGAGATGCTCTTTTTTCACAAAGGCTTGTGCTCATGAGGGTAAAGAAGCTTTGGTAAAACAAAACAGATGATGGAAACTTCAAGTGAAAATCAAAACCTCCTGACTCTCTTCCTCCGAGGACTCCCACTCCATTCAGAGAGGCTAAAACACAAACCTGCATTCACCACATCTGAATAAGCATCTACTCATGTAGGAATAGTACATGACTGTCATTCTGCCAAGTCCTGAAGATGCTGAGAGGGAGAGGAAAAAAAAAACAGACATATGTCTAAAAAGGATGAAACAGAAAGAGACAAGCCAGTGAAGTTCTGTACAAATCCTTCTCCGTCTTTCCCCCCAATAAGAAGATGAAAGTGTGATGACAAGCTGCCATTCCAGTCTTGCCCACCTCTTACACATGATTATGGCAGCTTTTACACTCTTTTTCTCTGTCACACGAGCTCTCCCTCTCTCCCTTTTGCCGTCTTACTGTTACAGCCACTTTGCTCGGGGCTCAGATGTCTCAACATTTCAATTATTCTTTGTAAAGCTCTGTGCAATATGCCAGTCTTCTGTTTACTCCTGCTTTATTCTCCCGCACAGGTGCTGCTGTGGTCGTCTCATAGGTCAGCATGTGGGTTTGCCACCCGGCATCTCATCCAGTCAGAATGACAAGGCAGAGCGTTTGGCCAAGAATGACAGCCTGTCGGAGAAGTGGTCGATCAGCAAACACACTCAGCTCAGCCCCACTGATGCCTTCGGCACCATTGAGTTCCAGGGAGGAGGACACTCCAATAAAGCAATGGTAACTCACTTCAGTATTTACACACTTAAGTAAAAGCTAAAAGCATCTTCAATTCTTTTGAACAAGCATCAAATGAAAAAAGCATTATTTTTTTTTAATCTCTGTGCTGTTTTTTGTGGATTAAAAATAATTAGGTGTTTGTTTTAATTTATTTTACTCAAATTGGATACAGTGTCCCAGCATTATTGAAGCACAGTCATGCCATCTGTTCAGAAGGGTTGCTGCTAACAGATGCTGCAACCTTTATGACTTTCTCAATTCAATTCAGTTCACTTTATTTATATATCACCAAATCACAATAAAGTTGTCTCAGGACACTGAACAGGAACATTCACATACACAGAAAAGCCAATTAGAAAATTCTCTATCTAAGGAATCCAGCAGACAAGTTGCATCTTCACTTCGTTACAGTCTCCCATCCTGAGCAAGCACAGTGGCAACAGTGGAAAGAAAAAACTCCCTTTTAACAGGAAGAAAGCTCCAGCAGAACCAGGCTCAGGACAAGTGGCCATCTGCTTTGACTGGTTTGAGAGGACAGGAAGGAGAAACGAACACAGAATGGTAGGTCCAGATGTAGGTGCAGGTGAACCTGAAAGACCAAAAACACATTAGGATTGAAAAAATAATTACAAATACAAAACAGTTTGAGCAGAGTAAGTAAAGACAGTAGCAGAGTGAAGAAATGTCGTCAGTTTGTCTTCCAGCAGTCTAAGCCTATAGCAGCATAACTAAGAGATAGCTCAAGAAACCCAAGCTGATCCTAACTATAGGATTTATCAAAAAGTCTTAATCCCAGTCTTAAACTGGACAATGTGTCAGCCTCACGGACAGAAACTGGAAGTTGGTTCCACAAGAGAGGAGCATGAGAACTGAAAGATCTTCCTCCAATTCTCCTTTTGCAAACTCTAGGAACCACAAGTAAACCTGCAGTCTGAGAGCGGAGTGCTCTGTTAAGAAAATACGGAACAATAAGATCTGTAATATAAGATGGAGCTAGGTTGTTGAGAGCTTTGTAGGTTAGAAGTAAGATTTTGATTTCAATTCTGGATTTGACAGGGAGCCAATGGAGAGAAGCTAAAACTGGAGAGATATGATCTCTCCCACTAACTCCAGTTAAGACTCTGGCAGCAGCATTTAGGATCAACTGGAAACTTTTTGATGAAGTTTGTGGACACCCAGAAAATAAACATTTGAAATAGTTCAGTCTAGACGTGACAAATGCATGAACCAGTTTTTCAGAGGAAGACCAAAACTAGTATTTTCTCAATAAATATTTATAAAGGTCCAGCTCGAGCTGCATGGTCAGTGGGATTGTTTGGAGCAGAACTCAGATGGAAGAGGTCAGTATTCAGGATTTATTTCATGCTGCAGTGACTTGATGTGCAGCTCGTGGTTTTAATTGAATTAAAAAAATGCATCAAATGTTGTGTAGCTCAGATTTCTGTATTCTCTGGACCATGTTCATGTTAATGTTAACATCCCAAGACAAACAATTATCAAACAACTCCAGGGATTTTGAGCACAATAGTAAAACAATAAAATGGAAGGACATAGAAACGTGTGAACTGTGGATGTCAAGTGTTCTTCTGTTTCCTTTGCTTTTCTCAGCCTCTAAAAATACAGTATTGACCTCTGATCAAAAGACTGGATTTTATAAATGTCACTTCCTGTGAAATTAGGAAAAAATGAAAAAGATGCAAATGTGAACGCTGTTTTTATCAACAAGTTGAAAGTGATGCTGTGATCTGGTAGTTAAGGGTTGAGCCCATGTGCAGGCAAAGGGCAGGAGACTCAGGCGTCAAATAATAATTATTTATTGTAGCAAAAATCAAAACAAAGTGCTGACAGGGCACCAAAAAACTTACGTGGCAGGAGGAGATGACAAATAGAGCAGACACAGTGAAAGGGAAAATGCCCGGATGAGGAGTGACAACACACAAACTAAATAAAGTAGTCCCTCGCTACTTCGCAATTCGATTTTCGTGGGCTCGGTCTTTCACCGTTTTTCAAAGTAAGATTGGACAAGACACACAACTGGCTGATTGATGGATTAACCTTTTTATTTAAAATAAATTATTTTTAGTACCTGCTGCACAATTGTGCAGCCCACAGTGCAGGAGAAGCTTCCTCCTGCAGTGTGTCATGAGAAGTGGGCGTGGTCGAGAGCGCTGGAAGGTGGCAGAGAGCACAGATCATGCCATTATGTGCTCTTTTTTAGAGCATTTAGAGTTTAGAAACATTGTTTAGATTATTGCAAGAGTGTGGGAAGGGTTTAAAATGCCTTTATATTTATATATACTAAAATAAACTACTACTTACTACTTGTACTGCACCACCTGGTGGTGGATGGGTTAAATGCAGAGAGCCAATTTTGCTATTATATGGGAACATACAATGATGACAATACATAACACATTATTATTATTGTACTACAACTCCTACTTAGCAGTTTTTCACTTATCGCGGGGCTTCAGGGTACAGATCCCCCGCTATAAACGAGCGACTACTGAAAAGATGCCAATGAGGCTGAGTGGGAAACACCTGGGGTGATTGGAACTCCGGACAGGTGTGCGCAGGAGCAGAAACACGAGGAAGAGAAAAACACAGGGAGGTGCAGAAAACACAGAACAGAGAAACCTCTCAGATGGATGAAATAAACGAGGGTTGTCATAATGTTTGTCATAAAACTGAAAAGATGTAGTTTAACCGCAGATACCTGAAATAAATGTCATTGACGATTAATAGCGTTTCAGTCTGTAGTAGATAATTTGTCGTTTTACTGACACATTCATCTCTGAGTCTGGTGATAAAATGAATTCAAGCGTTCTTCATCTATAAAAAGCACTTTAGCAGCTTCCGTAGCGTCCTTAGAATGAAGAGTCTTTCTTCTGTTTTATTTGTGACTTGTTCCCAGTGTTAAATTATTCATCAACACCTTCTGAACTTCTGAGGATGCTTTGGATGGATAAACAGATGCTCTGTAATTCATGTGCTTCTTCAATCACAGCACACATCTGTTCAAGACTTTTTTTTCCCTAGATCGAAAGAGAAAAACACATGCTCATGCAGGTCTAAAACACCGATCCGCCTGAAATCATTACGCGTTATAATTTTATTTTCATGTCAGAGATGTATTTCCAATGTTGACGTGAAGTGTGTTCATGTAAATGCTCTGCCTCATTTCCAGTATGTGCGCGTGTCTTATGACACCAAGCCTGACCTGCTGCTGCACCTGATGACCAAGGAGTGGCAGCTGGAGCTTCCTAAGCTGCTCATCTCAGTCCATGGAGGCCTACAGAACTTCGAGTTGCAGCCCAAACTCAAGCAGGTCTTTGGTAAAGGGCTCATCAAGGCTGCCATGACAACAGGAGCCTGGATTTTTACAGGAGGAGTGAACACAGGTAAAACACAGAAAACATCCTCTAACGTGTTTTAAAGATAAACAGGAACTTATTTTTATATTTGTGACATACCAGGTAAATGTGATTTTTTTTTTTTTTTTTGTAATTTAAAAACTTCATCTGTAATTTTACAGTCAGTGTCATTTTTAAAAATTGAATTCATCGAACCTTTTCGGTGAGTGAACCTGAGCTTTCAAGATGCTGAATCTGGATGATTTTGGTGCATCTTTGAGAATGAATTTTGAACTTGACAACTAAATATTTTCCAGAGTAGTGATGTGCATAATGAATAAATGCAGATTTAGAAAGTGTTCTCAGTAACTGACACAGAGCCGTTTGTTTCTGTTTTGACTGTCGATCGTTTGAAGACGTGAAGGTACAGCTATTTCCAGCAGATTTAATTTTTATTTTGTTTTGATTATGACACAAAATGCTTACTTGCTTATTGCACATATACAGTTCAGACTTATAATTTCTATAATCCAGTGGAGGGTCACGCATTTCACACCAGGACCTTCAGTGATGTCCAACTTGAATGTATCCACCTTTTGATTACCGTCATTACGATGCCACAGCTACAGAAACAATGAATAATATATAGAAACACAGGATAATATGGTGCTGCATCACAGACAAGTATCTCATGAAGTGAGAATGAATACCATTACTGGGGCAATAAACCCAATTAACACATTTAATATGTTTCATTACCACATACATATTCAAAGCATGACTAAGGATGTAATAAATAGACAAAAAAATATATAAAACAGTTGAGTAAAATGTATTTTACTCACCAGAAGTTTTTAGTTGGTGTACATAAACTCCATCCTCCTTTCTTTCCTCAACAAGAGTTCAGTTATCTGTGCGGTTCAGTTTCAACAATAAGTCGTATCCCCTTGGAGGCTAATGCTGAAAGTCGAGTTTGCTTTGTCGTGTTTCTGGCTCAAGTTTTAATTCCCTTTAGTGCTGAAAATTATGAAAAAATAAAAATATAAAAAATGAAAAAATATATGAAGTAGCTTAGTGTGTTTTGTATTAGAATTAGAAACATTAGAAAGAGTTATTCATTTTGTTCTGCTACTTGAAAATTATTATGATTGAAATAATTGTTTGAAAAAAGGGGCAGATATAATAAGATTTTTTCTTCTTTCTGCTGCCTTTCATTTTAAATCTTTTGTATCTTTTTTTATATTGTTATGGAATTGTTTTGTACTTTTTTAAAAATGAATAAACTTTATACCGTACCATACCAAAATGTCCACTAGACACTTAGCTTGTGCAGGTTGCACAGCAGATGCAGTTTTCTAGCTCTGACCAGTACATTCTCTGACTGTCCAATGCATCCTGCTAGGCCCTGGTGTCACCAGCTCAACATCTGATTGGTCAAAGCAACAGTTTCATTAACATTTGTTTTAGCTACAGGTGCCTGCACTGTTGGTTCTGAAGGCTTTTTCTTTGACTGCAGCAACACACGATGGTCAAAATATGATTGGATTAAAGCTCTCTATAAATATAAGCTGCTGGAAGCTGCACAACAAGGAGGAACGCTATGAAATAAAAAGAAAAGACAGTTCAGAATAATATTGAGAAAAAATATAAAACACTGATTCTGATTGTGTTTAGGCCAGCTGAGAAGGCTTTGCTCACCCTGACGGTCCACAACTGCTATAATCATATAATCATTTCTATATTGTACCTTTTAAATAGGAGTTTTCCTTGGAAGGTGCCCACATTATTATTCCTCTGAGATCTGTAGTTAACAATTTGTCATCACTTTGAAGCTTCTATTCCATATCATTTCTAAGTAACAGGGGGGAAAGCTATTTAATTAATTCTGTCTTAATTTAGCAGACTTAAAAGAAAAACAACAGGTCTGTGATGTTTAATAGCAGATAAAAAAAAAAAAAACAGACAAAAAAATAAAGCAGCACTGCACTGGGTGTTGTAGAGTGACCACACTTGAATGCAGGAAAGAATAGAGAGTGAGATTTAGTGACAGAATGAGTACAGAAGCAGGAGAGAGGCTTGAATAATGGATGGATGCTTGGATTGGAAGGACAGTGGCTGGAGGTGGAGAAAGATGTGAATGTGAGCTGGAGGAATGTGATAAGGCAGCCCACAGGTTTGACTGCTGCTCCCCTGAGAGCAGCACCTAGAGGCCTGGAGGTGTGTGTCTCTTTACATTAGATGTCATGCTGTCCTCTTCATTCCTAACAGATGCTGCAGAGTGGATCACTGTGACATTAGGCTGGTGATTGATGGTGACGAAACACATCTTTGTTCTTCTCTCTTCCAAACGCTCGGACACAGGGGTGATTCGGCATGTGGGGGATGCACTGAAGGACCACGCCTCCAAATCAAGAGGGAAGATCTGCACCATCGGTATTGCTCCGTGGGGCATCGTTGAAAATCAAGAGGATCTCGTTGGTAAAGATGTAAGTCTCAGTAAGGTCATGGAGCGGACTCTCTTGCCTCAGAACTCATTTGTGTGCATTTACACCAATTCTCAAAACGGTCACATGCCAGTTAACGGTTTCCAAAACCTGTATTTTGTGTGGGTTTTTCAAAATGATTTTATTAGGATTCCCATTAGCTTGTATAGACCATCAGGTATTTGCCTTAGGGTGTCAGCTTATTAAATGAGATGCTGAGTTAGCCAATCCAATCTGTGATAAACCCTCCTTCACAGTGAATTGGACAGCTGGCAGAACCTCATTAGACCGCAGAGCTCCTGCTGACTCACGCAAATCTCTGGGAGTCTGCGTTCACGGTTTTGGTGAAGTTTCATCAGAATGTGCCGCATCCATCCCACTGAAACAAGTCAAGCAGAGACGATTAATGTCAGAAGCTGAAACGGGGTGATAAAGTGCTGAGGGACTTTTCCCCCTCACTTGATTAGCTTTAACTGTATGCGTAATAATGAGACGAGTTTACCTCATTTTGTTTGGCACTTTCCCAGTGCACCATATATCATTTTCAGGAAAACAAATCATTTCTAAACATCAGCTCACTTTTCTCTGTGCAATGTGTAAAAGGAAGGACTGTGCAAATGCATTAAGGTGTCATTTGGGAAATTTATACAGCCAACTAAAGAAACGGTCAAAAAAAGGTGTGAAATGCAAATGATTCTGCAATGTATTACCTTTGAAAGGCTCACAAGAGACAGCTTTTGGAGCACAGTACTCAAATAATGACGATAAGAAGAAAATTAATACTCTGGTGTGAAACGCCTTGTTGGGGATCACCATCAGCTCCCAGCCCTGCAGCAACAAGAAGAAAAGAAATCCTTCAGAAATGATAAGGACAGGAAGTCTGATTTTATTCTTCATTTTCATATATTTTATTCTCAAGAGCCTGTTTTTAAATAATTATCTGCATCACCAGATTTTATGCGAGTCGTTCAACAGGATGATTTAGATTTCCGCTGCCTTTTCACCCATTTTCCATCCAGTACTTTTTAGAGGACTTTGTTATAGTTGTTGTTCCTTATACAATACAATAATTCAACACAACTTTATTTATAAATCACTTTAAAAACAACACCTAGCCAAAATGCTATAACCAACTTCTTAACCTTAATCTTTTTAACCAACTTCATTTTAAATTCAGAAATCACTGCAGTAAAATGTTGCAAAGTTAAATAGATGCACCAGTATCCTGATGCATGCTCAATAATCCAGGTAGAAAAATCTAAAAAAGTTAAATCTGGTCCTCTGGACATTCAAAAAAAAACAAAACAAAGCAAATCAACAAAAAAATGTAGAAACGTTTCGTCTCTCATCCAAGAGACTTCCTCAGTCTGAGGTGCTGTATTCAGCTCAGTCTCTTAAATAGCACCTTCTCAGAGTGGATCAACCAGTTTTGCTGCTGACAACCAAAACCAGCTGATCACATGCTCAAGAAGGACCATCAGCCTAACAATGGATCATTAGCACACTGATGGCTGTTTACTGTTCACAGAGGGCTCAGTGATACTAGCAATCACAGCATTGTAAGAGGGGGACAGTTGAACCCGGAGGCCTCCACCCCTGTTTAACGATGGACGATTTCTTTTCACAAAGATGGCCTCCTTTACTCCTCTCTCAAACCATCGTTCCTCTCTGTTCAGGATGTGAACATCTTCATCCCTGAAAGAGTTAATTAAGTTCTTTGGACATTTTGCTACTGTGCCACAAGATACAATTTGTTTCAATTTCCTTAGTTTAGACTATAAAGAATCCCAGCAAAACTATACAGTAGTTTGACAAACATAAAATGGGTTTTAGCACCAACCAGGTGATTTCAGGTGTAAACTGGACACGAGGAGCTCGGATCCTGTGTTAGGTCTTGGCTGCGTTTTTCTTCTAATTTACTCAAAAGCAGAACTTTTAAATAGCATCCATTTTCTTTTTTATTTCACTTCTCCACCTTGATTTTTTTAAATCTCATACTGCAGAATATGCTGTTGGATAGAAGACTGGACAGACAATTATAGAAAAAACAGCCAAATAAAAAAGAAATATATATTAAAAAAACAACATAAGAAAGAAAAAAGTAAAAGAAAAAGAGGGATCAAGACCACCTTAAGGGGTTTACATTAAAGTTTGTTTCCTTAAAGCGTACAAACAAATCAAGGGTGGTTTAAAACTTTTGCACAGAACAGTATGCTTCTTTTTTCAGTGTCAGCTGCCCCTTTAGACAACAACTATAATACATGATGCAACATTTGATAAAAATGCTTCAAAAGAACACAACTGGGTGCAAAAAAAAAAAAAAGCTTCTTCCTTCATCAGGTTGTCTGTATCTGTACTTCCTGTGCTGCTGGTTTCTCAAGAGAAGGAGGAAGTCTGGGATTGTCATTGTATGTTCTCATACAATGGCAAAAATAGTTCTCTGCATTTAACCCATCACACCTGAGATACACCCAGGTGGAGCAGTGGGCAGCTATGCAAGCATCCGGGGAGCAATTAGGGATTAGGTGTCTTGCTCAGAGATAAATGTGGGAACGACTGGGGATTGAACCTGTGACTTTCTGGTCCCAAGTCGGCTGCTTCAAGTGGTTTATGAGAGGATGATCATTCTTCACCCCAGGCACTGCAACACAGCAATGTTGTTTGGATTACTCAGACCCATAACTGGAAGCTTTAGAGGTGACAGCAGTTCCCAATGACAGCTGCTGAAGAGAACAGACTCTTACTGTATCACCAAAATGAACAGGAGAGAATTCTCAAAAATCTCAGCAAAATCCTCATCTGGAAAACTTTCTCATTTGAAGAATTTGGCTTTACTACCTTGATCTTACTTGAAAACAGGGATAGATGAATCACCTGCCAAATGTGTCTGAAAACCTAAACAGCAGCTGATGAATTTGTGCATCAAGTTAACAAACCACAGTCATTCTATGCTTGACAATTTCCTCCAAATCATCCTCTTGGTTAGGTGGTGCGTCCATACCAGACCATGTCCAACCCCCTGAGCAAGTTGACGGTTCTGAATAGCCTCCACTCACACTTCATCCTGGCAGACAATGGCACCACGGGGAAGTACGGGGCTGAGGTCCGACTACGACGACAGCTGGAGAAGCACATCTCTCTGCAGAAGATCAACACACGTCAGTGAAATTTACTGTCTCTTTCTGACATCATCTTCTTTAAATTAGATGCCATGTTTTAAACTACAGGTGACAACAGCATGACGCATCGCTTGGTACTTTGACAACAATAATACCCTGGGGTCATATTTTTCATTGCACAAACACACAATTTCTACCAGATCACACAGTATTAGTGTATTTTTAGACATCAGGGCAGAACTTAATCAGCTTTGGAGACTTTAAAGTGTCTCTCTCTGCAGGAGGCATTTATTTTTTTTTCCGTTCAAAGCTTTTTTGAAAGCTCTGATGCATCCCCAAACAAAACTGCTTGAAAATTGCCGGTTTCCAGTTCTGACTTGTCTAATCAAACCAGCTAAAAATAACCAAGTTAAAAAAGTCCCGATCGCACATAGATAAGAAAACATAACGGGAGTCCAAACACAAAGAGCTGCGATAAAAGTGGAAAGTGTTTTTATTGTTGTTTTTTGTATTTTTGTGTTATAATTAAATGTGAAGATTGTGAAAACTGACTTAAATGTACGTGAAATGTTTTCTCCACTAATGCCTCAGTTCAGTGGCGTTCTGTATTAATATAATTTTGCGATAAACCATATTTATATCGTCTTAACACACTACAGTTGAAACAAATGCCTCCTTAGTTCTTTAATTATTGTCACCCTTTTAAAGCCTCCTTATATTTTGGTTCTATTTTTTTATGCATGGATGCAAACATATAAGTTTAGTAGCATCCTTAGATTTGATCAAATTCAGACCAGAGCCAGTGAAATGCTTTCTGCTGCCATGATTTATCTATTTTTTGTTCGTTTTTTTTTGGTTTGTTTCTACATGAAGCCAGTTTCTAAAGCTTCTTTTTGAGTTTGGTGGAAGTGAATTCACACATCAGTGCTCATTTAAGATATGTAGTGAACCCCCGGTGTCAAGAAGCAGGTGTAACCAAGTGCACTGCCGTGACTCGGATCACACGTTTGTCAACACCGTTTCTGTTCACTGTCAGAACCCTCGCTGAGGCTTGTTGATGGTGACATTGTAACGCATGCTAAATGAAACTGTTCTTTGTGTGTCGCTGCTTCCACATGGCTTCTAACGCTTTAACTTTAAACATGTAGAAAAGGTTTCTGCTTTGAAAGAAGTCATGAGCATAATTTTTGCTTCCTTACCCTTTTCCTCAACTGATTTGACCTGTAGGCTTCCCTTTGTCATCCTATGCCTGGATTCATTCAAAAGGGGCTGGGGAGGCAAAGGGACGTCCACTTGTCATGCAAGCATCAATCGTTATTTCCTATTTGAAATTCCCTCTGCTGCTATTTTACCCTTTATTTGAATTGAAGGTGCTCACCGGTGTTTATGGGAGTTTGTTAAAAGAACAAGGCGGCATCTGTTGCCGCCCTGTGACACATATCAAACCGCTGTCACCCACAGAGTCTCTGTCACGGTAACCTTCAGCTGATGACCAACTTCAGATATCATCTTTTCTTCTGGCTGCTAACACAACTCTTGGGATAGTGCTCACAGCCAAAAACAAATTCAACTGATCTGAATTGCTCTTATGAAAAGATTTGTAACTCTGAGCGACAAGTGTTTTAAACGTCACACTAATTTGAATAAAAAGTTAAAGTTGGAATATTTGTTGCACACCAGAGGATCTTAGTATTAAATTAAGATCATAGTGACGTCACATGCGTAGCACTGATGGGAGCTCTGCTTCGACTCGCTCTTTTGTTGATCCTGTTGTTTTTGTTTTTACCTTTATTTTGTACCTACACTGCACACCCACACTACGGGTGTGACCGCAACGCACTTCTGGAGTTTTGTGTGTCACTGCCTTGCTATCCTGCCATCATGCCATCGTGGCTCAGTTCCCGGCCCCCTTCCAGCCTGGGGCTCAGGTTCCGGCCTGTCATGGTGGTCGTCTCCATGATCCTCCATCTGCCTGTGCGGACCAAACTCTACGGAACAGTTTGGATCTGCAGGGAAACTTTAGATGTCCCGTGTCTGCCAGACCTGGTTCTGGAGGGCAGTTGCTGCGGTCGTTATTATCATCATGATGCTAATGGGACTGCACTGCCAACAAGACCACACCACTTAAAGAACCTCACTGCTAGCAAAACCCCTCTGTCAATAGGACCATGCTGCTGTAGGTGTATTTCTTTTTCCACTTTTGATGCTTTGTTTTTGTATTTCTGATGCATACTTTGGTATTTCATGCAGTTTTTTTTGGTGAGTCCAGACCGTTCTCCTCGTCCTGAGCATTTCATTGCATTGTTGACCTTGTGTTGACCTGCATATGACAAATAAACCAAACCTAATCTCTCATGTTGAGAAATGACAGCCTTCTAGCTGTTTTGGTGCAATTTTAACTACAGTACAATGAAACACTTGATTTCACCGAAGTAAGGAAGATGTTGCTCAGTGTGTGGCACTCAGAGCATGTTGGGGATGACGCTCACGCTCATGTGAAAAATCTAATCCACAAATCTGTTCTGCTTTTGCATAAATGTTGCCACAACTTACATTGTACGTTCCCTGCAACAAAACACACAGTTTGTATTAAATATCTTTGTACACTTCATTGTTGTGCACATGCCCATTTTACTCATGATTCACTGCTGGAGGGTACACATACATGGAGTATTGCTTGATTTGATTATCAGCACATATATCCTCATGGACAGCATCAGATTTCTTCACAGCTAACTATTGTTGGGATCCAGATGCAGCTTGAGGTGTCTGGATCTGTATTCTTTTGTGTTCATTGACGATATATTTATTTCCCTCTGTTATATATTTGTTGTGGTTTTCTCTACATTCCAGTTTTTTCCATGTGTCACCAGTTCATTTCACCTCAGTTTCCGCTCCCTCAGCTCCTGCCACGCCCACTCCCACTTGTCCCCAGTTGCAATTATTCCGTGTTTCCACTTCACTCATCAGACCCTGTCTGTATAAGTACTCGGTTTTTACTTACTTTAAGTTGCTTTCTGTATCCAACCACTACAAACCATGAATCATGAGGTGGTATCATAAAAAAAGTTTTTGAAATAAAGTGAAAGGTGAAGCTGGAATGCAGCTTGCCAACATGTAGTTTGTAGCTCACAGGTAACCACAAGCTTTTTTTTGGTGAATAGTCGCTTGAACTACCCATGGACACAAGATGAAAGAAGTGTTGTGGATAGATACACCTAATCTCCTCCTTTGGTATATTTTTGTACCATCTGGGCAGCCCTACTCCTAATCCTGCTGCAGTTGTATGTAAATTTCCATGAACCAGCTTGTGACATGTGACTGCCAGGAAAGCTGTGGCAATAATCAAATTGGCTGCCGCCGTTAAACACACAAATCAGTCATGTAAAATGAAACTGCAGCTGTGTTGTGCTTTCAATACATCTAATGAAATGTAGTAAATATTGTAGTAAATGTTCAAGGACTTAATGGGTTCACTCAAACCTTTCTATAGTTAAATACCAAATTCCCTCCTTATTTTATCTTCTGTTTTTCCTGCATGTTTTTTTTTTTTAAGTTAAAGCAGCCCTATTGGCACCTCTTCAAACCCATTGGGGTGTGGGTAAAGCTTTTAACGCCATACTTGGCCAGAACTTTTCATTTCCCTTGCATGCTTTCAGCATTTGTACTTTTCTAAGAGGAAAGTCGATAAAAAAATAACAAACAGGCAGTTCTGACTGAGTGCAAAACGAATGTCCTAAGATGGGAAACTGAATGAAGTCAGCACACTCACAACAGAAAGGATATTTCCTGCTTTGTTTCACACTTGTTTTTCTCGTGAAATAAGTAGCCAGATGTGGTCCGGCTTGACAAATATCATGCAGAGTGAAAGATACAGAATTATTGACCAGCTCAGGCTAATATGAGTGTTGATGTTACCGCACACACACTGGTATTTTTCAACCTTCATTGGATTTCTTTCATCTAAAAGAAGCAGAAAATGAATGAAATCTCTGTTATTATTCACTGTCAGATGTTATTGCTGCAACAAATGTTAATCACACAGAATTAAAAATAGAAGAATCTGTCATATGAGTCAAAAAGTGATCTGAATGTGTAAAGAGAGAGTTTTACAACACACAAAGTAATTAGGAGGCAGCTGTAGATGACTCAGCCAGTGAGACGCTTTGAGACTTTCTCACTTAAATTATAGAATGAAAAGGCTGTGACATACTTTTAAATAAAGCTTTACAGATGAACATTTTCTTATTAAACCAAACAAATGAGAAAGAAGACACATTTAGTTTTTTTTTGTGTGTGGTTTTCTTAACAGCCTGACATTGAATGTCAAGGTGATAACTTGTGCAAATTTTGATAAAACCTGTGGAAATGAACAATTCACCTTGAGTGCTCCTTTTTTCCTTTCCACCCGAACTACGTGGGATATCAGGGCACATGTGTGTACCATTGTGTAACCTTCACTGACCCCTTTTTCCTGTAGCCGTAGCTTTCATTAATCACAGAGTAAGTAAAAGAAGTAGCTCGGGTAATTGAATCTTGAAGCAGTAAGGCCTTGCACTGCAGATTTGCAGTGACATGTTGACCTTCACTGGTGGCACAACTCTTACAGGAGAAACAAAAGTTACGTTTTTATACATGAGAATCAAAGAGGCTGTTTAAAGAGCTGCACATGCTTGGACATAATGTTGATTTTGCAGATTTTGATATCAAAATTAACCTATTCAAAGTTCAAAGTTCAAGTTTCTTTATTGTCATTCGTATCACATGTGCTACATGAGATGGAACGAAATTGGGTACCCAAAGTCCCAGTTACACCCAAAAATAGCAATACATATAAAGTATAAAAAGAAACAATACATGAGGATCTAAGATATATGCTAAACACTAATAATGCAAAATAATATGGTATATTAAACAGCAGCCTGAACATGAGTCTGTAGTGAGCAGATGGGTATGAATATAGCAGCTTAAAAGCTAGAAATCAGCAGCATGGATAATCAGCAGCATGGATGAGTTACACATCACCAAATGTTAAAGTGTTATTACAGTGATATTTTTTACTTACAGTGATTATTCTGGTTAGAGATTAATGAGTCTAACAGCTTCAAGGTAGAAGTTGTTCCTCAGTCTAGTGGTTTTATACTTAATGCTCCTCAACTTGCTGCCTGAGGGAAGCAGGGAAAAAAGTGTGTGTGCTGGGTGAGTGGGGTCCTTCATGATGCAGGTGGTCCTCTTCCTGCATCTAGATGTGTAGATGTCTGTGATGGTGGGGAGGCTGACTCCAACAGTCTTCTGTGCAGCCTTCACCACTTTCTGCAAAGCTTTTCTTTCTGCAACTGTGCAGCCTCCATGTCACACGTTAATGCTGGAGCACAGGATGCTCTCCACTGCACACCTGTAGAAGGAGGTGAGGACTGAGCTTCCCACACCAGCTTATCTCAGCCGCCTGAGAAAGTAGATTCTCTGGTGAGCTTTCTTGATCAGGCTGGTGGTGTTGTTGCCCCAGCTGAGGTTGTTATTCAGGTGAATTCCCAAGTACTTGTAGCATCCTCCTACATTTAGTGGGAGGTAGGCGTGTTTGCTCCTTCTAAAATCCACAATCATCTTCTTCATCTTCGTCACATTGATTTGGAAGTTGTTCTTCCTGCACCAGCTCTCCAGTTGTTCCACCTGGAAAGCTGGTGCAGGGCTTGTAGCCGGACTCATCGTAGTTTGTGATGCATCCAACTACCGCTATATCGTCTGCAAACTTTACAATATGGCAGCCTGGATGTGTAGGTGAGCAGTCATATGTGAGCAGAGTGAACAGGAGGGGGCTCAATACACAGCTCTGAGGGGAGCCAGTGCTGAGTGTTATGGTGGAGGAGGCGAAGTTGTGGATCCTCACAACACTTATTAACCAATCCAATTTTGTGATGCTTACTGTAGAGCAGCCACGCCATTTAATGCAAATCTTTTCACCTTATGAGGTAAGAACAGCAGGACAGTACTGATTTGTTGTTTTGATATTCAAAACATTAGCTTTAAAATTTATTTTAGGTGTAATTTAAGGCGTAATTCAAGTTTTCCTCCCTCGTGTTTTGCTTCCTGCCGTAATTTCTACTTTAAATAATTTGCGAGTGAATCGGTACATGAAGTTAAACAAGGGGAAGCAAACAGACAGGATGTGGGAATAAATGAAGCTGTTGGGGGTAAGGTATGTTTATGCACGAATGGATACAAAAATCATGTTAAAAAGATTAGCATGAGCTGCCAGAGTGTTGAACTCTGTGGCAGAGAGATAACAGGGTCTGTATGTGGATGCAGGACTTGCTGTAGGTGTGGCTCCAGGATGTGGATGAGCCCGGGTGACAACATGATACAGGGTGTGAAATGAATCGGAGTGAAATGAGGTAAAGATCTGAGGTGGTTCAACACAAATAACAGCGACCGTGTAAAACAGTTTTAGTAGATAGCTTATAAACCAAACTGAATCTGATTGAAAAAAAAGTGTTTTTATCTTTTATTACTTTTTATTTTCATGTGAATTAATTGGGGACTGCATAGTATATGCAGACACCTATTAGTATTCACCTCAGAAAACGAGTTCCTTAACTTTATTTATTTATATCTTAACTCTTACGTCAACTTTAATCTGGCCTGAACCGCAACGTGTACCCCCAGCAAATGTTTTATCAAAATGACCGGCTTGGCCCCGTGATGTGTGCTATTACTTTTATTAGTGTTTCAAGTTACCATGACGACATATTTTGCTAACAAAGATGCCATATTTCCCCACAGGAAATGAATAAGGGAACACTCCTCACACTAACTGCTGCTGTCAAGTCACATGACTTATAGTGTAGATGTCCCTGAAGAAAACAGAAATTCACTGCTGGATTTGTTTGAAACTCACAGAAAGTAATCATCAGATAAATGTCTAGAACTCATTAACGTTTGAGCCATTTTGATTCAAGATGGCTGCCACAGCTACCTCAGCAAACACAAAAATGACTATACAAAAAGTAGTACATTTGAAGTTCATTTTTACAAGTATACTTTAAGTTAAGTATAAGTATATCAAGTATACTACACACCATACTTTTAGGGTACTAGAAAGTATACTGATGTAATACTTGTTTGAACTAAACTGGGACATTTTTATACTATTTTAAGTATATCAAATACAGTTTATAAAAAGTAAACTTCAAGTACATTGCATAATTTTTTGTGTAAAATAAGTATACTTGTAGTACACATAAATAAACTACTTTTTGCTAAGGGATTTTTTGACATATTGAGCTGAAATTAAGCATGGTCGTAGCTGAGAGCGAGTTGTTATACATTCCTAATGAAAATAAAATATCCAAGATGGCCACCTTAGCTAAAAGAGAAAAAATACCATAACTTGGCCATTTTAAGAGTGATTCAGCTGAAACTTGGTATACTGGTAGCTGAGAGCGAACTCAAACACACATAACCGACAAATCAACAATTTAAATCATCAGCAGCTTGGCAGTCCCCGTCAAAGTTTCTCCAGGAACTTTATAGTTATCATTTACTGTGTCTTCACTTGAAAATAAAATTACACATTAAAAAAAAAATCATATATGCTATAAAAAGATATGATTTGACCTGAGACTGGGTGCAGGATAATATTTTTATTATTGTTTTTGTTGGTTTTTTAAAATGCAATGCTGCACAGATATTGCGCGGTGATTGCCAAGTCAGTATTACTAGAGCGGAAAGTCAAACTATAGGGTTTCATCACGTAAGAAATGAAATGAAAGCAGTAAACACCATCTGGTGTGTGTGTGTGTCTGCATTGTTCGGATAATAATTTTGATGTCTGTTCGTCTCAGATTTCCCAGAATACATGCAAATCAGGGTCAACAAAAACACACAGTGTTCTTTATCAGCACGACTATCACTAGTTTGATGAACCGTAGGTGTAAATGTCACGTCATTTTTGTTTTCTGCTGTTGTAAGACGAGTAGAACAATTAATTTCAGGCCAGATTCATCTGTAAATTATACGCTGTAAAAAACTCCAACAAGTAAAGCTGCTTCCAAAGCCTGCTGACCCAGAGGCACACAGGAAAACATTACAGCATGTGTGCATCTTGAAGAAACTGATGCATTGATTTGAGTTATTTTTAAATGTGTCTTGGGTGCATTTACACCTTCAGTAGTGTGAGATATATGTCTGATTGATTCAGGATGTAGAAAGTCATTGACTGTAAACAGGTTTAATACGGTTTATTGAATGTGCTTTCCAGACGTTGTAAATTTTGTGATTTTTATTTTTCCTATAGGTGCCTCTGCAACCTGCACAGTCCAGATATATGGTTGTCGGAATAATGGATTATAATTAATGAATTTTTCTAAATAGACAAAAGACGTGCAAAGTTTTAAACTATACCCAAGAAGCCAGATTTTCTTTTAATCATTTAAAGTGGTTAAAAGTTCATGTTTATGTTATTTTAAACACTATACTAGTCCATTATTAACATCTGTTTACAGCATAAGTTCACTGTGTAAAAGTTTTAAACTATTGCTAACCTCTATGTATTTTGCTTACAAGGAGACAAACCGTCTTGGAATGTTTTAAATGAGTGTAAATCAAAAGTTTGTCAGGCTTTATGTAGGATTTCAATGTTCTTCTTTACACTTGACCTGCTTTGTAACTCATTTTCTGTCCAGTCCTTGAACCAATCATGGCAGCTTATTGTGTTTAATGAGTTAAATGGACAAATGGAGGACAAAATATGATGTTTCACACAGACCTAAAAAAATCTCTTTGTCAGATGAACAGTGTTTGAAAGTCATGTCTTCTGAGTCAAACTGTTAGATTCCACTAAAGAAATGGGAATAAAAGGCTCGTAGGCTGCTGGTGGTGAGGTGTCTAAAGGGCCAACGAAAAAAGCAAAGCAAAAAAAAAAATCAGTTCTTTGTTGTGTATTGACTTGCAGCAGGTTCATCTCTTGAGTTTGGGAGTACTTTTTTGTAAATGAATCATGCATCGACCATGACAAAATAAAATAAAATAAAGATAAAGCATTGAAATGGTCAGGCATTTGAAGGCTACTGAGTAAAAAACCCAATGTATTATCCGCCGTACACGTCGCTCCGCCCTATAAATCGCATCAGTCCATATTTGTCTAAAAAAGTGAAAAAATCCATAAATATGGTGCTTCGCCATATACGTCGCATCTATTATGCACCATCGCTGATGGGTCACGTTTGTTATACGTCACCACTGACAACCTGGAAATGGGGGCCAAACCCAGAAATGTGGGACGGCATTGTGTCAAAAATTGATGGGCTGCCAAATGGCGGCCGCAGGATTATTCAAGGGAGGACTATAACAATAATTTAACAAGATTAACACTTAAAAACAATTATTTGTTTGCTCGAAATTATAGTAAATGTGTGTTTCAGTCTAACGTTTGCTTAATTAATGAAAATCAGCTGTATTTCAAAAGCCAGCTGTCTGACTCAGTTGACTACATTATTCAAACTACAGCTGTCTTTGACTCAGCTGACCACAAACTACAGCTGTCTTTGACTCAGCTGACCACATTATTCAAACTACAGCTAACTTTGGCTCAGTTGACCACATTATTCAAACTACAGCTGTCGATGACTCAGCTGACCACATTATTGAAACTACAGCAGACTTTGACTCAGGTGACGACATTATTCAAACTACAGCTGCCTTTCA
>NC_056505.1:25682558-25698347 GCF_014905685.2 Nematolebias whitei | reverse complement strand
TATTCAAATTACAGCTGCCTTTGACTCAGCTGACCACATTATTCAAACTACAGCTGTCGTTGACTCAGCTGACCACATTATTCAAACTACATTTCCCATTATCCTGATGCATGCTCAATAATCCAGGTAGAAAAATCTAAAAAAGTTAAATCTGGTCTTCTGGACATTCAAAAAAACAAAACAAAGCAAATCAACAAAAAAATGTAGAAACGTTTCGTCTCTCATCCGAGAGACTTCCTCAGTCTGAGGAGCTGTATTCAGCTCAATCTCTTAAATAGCACCGTCTCAAGGTGGATCAACCAGTTTTGCTGCTGACAACCAAAACCAGCTGATCACATGCTCAAGAAGGACCATCAGCATAACAATGGATCATTAGCACACTGATGGCTGTTTACTGTTCACAAAGGGCTGAGTGATACTAGCAATCACAGCATTGTAAGAGGGGGACAGTTGAACCCGGAGGCCTCCACCCCTGTTTAATGATGGACGGTTTCCTTTCACAAAGATGGCCTCCTTTACTCCTCTCTCAAACCATCGTTCCTCTCTGCCCAGGATGTGAACATCTTCACCCCTGAAAGAGTGACCGCTGGCCTGGAGATGAGTGTAGACCGCAGAGTCCTGGCCTGATGATGTTGATCTTCTGTGCTGGGCCATCCTTTTGGCCAGTGGCTGTTTTGTTTCCCCGATGTAAGACTGATCACAGCCCTCCTGACACTGAACAGCATACACAACATTACTCTGTTTGTGCCGGGGGACTGGATCTTTGGGATGAACCAGTCTTTGCCGTAATGTATTTTGGGGTTTAAAAGCCACTGGGACGTTATGTTTAGGAAATAAACGTCTCAGTTTCTCTGATACTCCCTCAACATATGGAATGACCACTGGTCTGGGTCTGGGTTCCTCCTTTTCACCTGTTGGCTGACTGGAGTCCTGTTTGGGTTTCTTCTCTGCTTTCAGGAAGGCCCAGTTAGGATATCCACATTGCTCTAGAGCCTGTCTTGTGTGGGATTTCTCCTTCTGCCTGGCTCCTGAGCTAGTGGGGACGCTGTCTGCTCTGTGATACAGAGTCCTGACGACTCCTAACTTGTGCTCCAAAGGGTGATGGGAGTCAAAATGCAAATACTGGTCTGTGTGGGTGGGTTTGCGGTGAGGTGTACCGCTGAATACAGCTCCTCGGACTGAGGAAGTCTCTCGGATGAGAGACGAAACGTTTCTACATTTTTTTGTTGATTTGCTTTGTTTTGTTTTTTGGAATGTCCAGAGGACCAGATTTAAGTTTTTTAGATTTTTCTACCTGGATTATTGAGCATGCATCAGGATACAGCTGTCTTTGACTCAGCTGACCACATTATTCAAACTACAGCTGCCTTTGACTTAGCTGACCCCAATATTCAAACTACAGCTGCCTTTGGAATGCTGCTTGTTTCTTCAAAATTTAACAAGATAAACACCAAAAAATAATTATTTGTTTGCTCAAAATTATAGCAAGTGTCTCAATCTAATGTTTACTTAATAAATGTACTTTAATGGTCAAATTAGCTGCATTTCACTGGGACGGTGCATCTGGTTTAGTTTAACTTGCTTCAAGCAGCGAGCAGAACGAAGGTGGTGGCTGTATGGCAAGTCAATTGTATCTTTAATAGCTGGTGGAGGTTCGCAGTCATCCAGGACATGGTACATTCAAAAAGTTCAAGAAAAAACAAACAAACAAAGTATAAAGTAAAGTATAATAAAGTCTAGTTGGTTTTGTCTTGAACTATTTTGAATTTGTCATTATAGCCACGTTTTCCTATTACATGATACAACGGCATGCCTTACTGCTACTACCACTCTGCTGCCATCAAGTGGCTGAAAATGGTACTGCTCGTTTTTTCAGAATGAATGAAAACCATCATATCTCAGCCAAAAAATTGTTTTTTAAATATGGGAAAAATCCATAAATACGTCGCTTCGACCTATAAGTCGTAGAGCATGTAAAGTATGCAAAAACCTGCAACTTATAGGCCAAAAAAACCCCAACAAACGAACAGTAATTAAAGTTCAAAGCCAATTCCTGGAGAATAATCCCTCAAAACCACTTCAAAAGATTGTTAAAAAGGCTCTCTGAAAAGGAAGTATCAAAAATATAATTTTTTATTTTACACTTTTGAACAATACTGTACATTACAATTTATTTAATGAACAGGATCATTGATAGAACTGTAAAAAAAGGCAGAGCATTAATTCGACTTACAGTAATTCCTTCATAATTTAACACATAGATTCAATAAAACTGTTTTGGTCTAGACTGTGTTACTAACTCACTGACTTTCAGTAGAACACTAATCCTTGATGTGACTCTAATAGTGGGAAAGAATGGGTTGTTAAAAAGTTTTTGTAACATTCTGAGCAGGTCAAAAAGTGCAGAAAGTCGAGAGAGAAGATCTGTGTCGCTTTAGTCGTTGCGGCTGATTTAGTTTTTAAATGTGAGAGGGAAGTGCTTCTCCTGCTTTAAGATTTTTTCTAGGAACTTGTCAGAACTGCATATTTTACCACTAGACATACACAAGCACAAGCTAACAATCCCCCCCCCCCCCCCCCCACCACCACCACCACCAAAACACACATAGGATGAGTCATTGCTTATTCTTAATTGGGACTGTTTAAGCGTATTATGTGTCTTGTTCTCTCACTACTCCTCCTTACCCTAATCTCTTGACGTTCCTCAGAACTTTATTGTCTCGTAAAACACATTGCAAACTTCACTAATGCAGATGTAAAACCTTGAGTCAAAAGAAGAATTTGCAGCACAGACACCCTGTCACATACCGTTTGATTTTTAGCTATTTATCCTAGATGTTTAATTATTGTGTTTTCAAGTAAACTCAAGAGGAAAACTAATTAGAATGCCACAAATTATGTACAAATATTTATCAATTAAGTCACAAAATTGAATAAAAAGAAAAATATATCTTTTTGAAAATACTGGGCAGAAAATGTGTGTGAAAAGCGGCCAAAGTCTAGATTTTTTGTTTTTGAAAGACCTTGAGGAAACCTGAAGAACTACCAATGAAGACAAATATAAACATCCATCCATTTTCTTTACCCGCTTATTCCATTTTGGGTCACGGGGGTCGCTGGTGCCCATGTCCAGCAATCACTGTGCGAGGGGCGGGGTACACCCTGGACGGGTCGCAAGTCCATCACAGGGACACATAGAGACAAACGAGACAAACAAACATTCACTCTCTCACTCACACCTAGGAACAATTTAGAGTTACCAGTCAGCCTAACATGCATGTTTTTGGACTGTGGGAGGAAACCGAAGTACCCGGAGAAAACCCACGCATGCACGGAGAGAACATGCAAACTCCACCCAGAAGGGCCCTGGACCGGGGTTTGAACCAAGGACCTGCTCGCTGAGAGGCAGCAGCTCTACCAGTTGCGCCACCGTGCTGCCAAATATAAACAATTAAAATAAATAAATAAAGCCAGGCATGTGGAAACAAAACATTTTAAAATATATATATTTGGATAGCTTAAGAGTTTTGTACAGTATTCTGTTCCTTAATTTGTTGTCAGATCTTCCTCTCGTTCTTTATTGTGTTCATTCTGTAACCTGTTCATCCTCATCAAGTTCTGATCCTGTTTTATTACAGAATATATACCTTTGTAGAAGCTTTTGTTGGATTATTAAAAAAATATATATTTTTACAATAAATTACCTGCATTTCTGTATACCATATTTTTCGGACTATAAGGTGCACTGGATTACAAGGCTCACTACTGATATTTGAGAAAAATTTAAAAAAATTGTGTGCCTTATAGTTGGAAAAATAAAGTATTTATAGTTTTCTTCTCATTTCTGTGTACCAAACCAAATTAATACCAATTAATTGGGGGGAGTGGTGGCGCAGAAGTTAGCGAAGGTGGGCCTGTGATCGGAAAGTCCCAGGTTCAACTCCCGTTACTGTCAACATCAAAATGTGGGTGGAAAAGGTGAAACACCCACACCTGCCTCCACCCTCATTTTGGGCCCCTGAGCAAGGGCCTTAACCATCTGCTCCCAAAAACAGGTCTCTCTTGAAAATGAGTTCTAGTGACTCAATGAGACTACCTGTATAAATAAATTGTAAAGGAAAAAAATCCATCCATCCATCATCTTTACCCGCTTCTTCCTTTTTGGGTCGTGGGGGTCACTGGTGTCCATCTCCAGCCGTCACTGTGCGAGTGGCGGGGGACAGGACAAGGGGACCCTGAACAGGTCTCCAGTCCATCATAGGGACACATAGAGACAAATGAGACAAATAACCATTCACTCTCACACTTAGGGACAATTTAGAGTTACCACGAAACCTAACATGCATGTTTTTGGTTTATGGGATGAAACTGGAGTACCTGGAGAAAACCCACGCAGCATGGAGAGAACATGCAAACTCCACCCAGAAATGTCCCGGGCTGGGATTTGAACCGTCAACTTTCTCACTGAGAGGCAGCAGCTCTACCAGCTGAGCCATCATGCAGCCCTAATCCATACATACTAACACAAATACTAGTACCTTTAAAGAGCAAGGAGACACAATTATACAATTGTTTTAAACATAAATCATGTTTTCACTGTAAAAAATATAAAAATATTTCCTTTTAAAGATTTATTTCCAGTATTTCAACGTTAAACCAATAACATTCACCTGTGGAGGATGTGTAGAAATGCAACAGAGCTTCAGTCCTGTCAAACGCCGTTGGCACAGGTTTTCATTAAGATCACACCTTACAGTCTGTTCTGCTAGTCAGTACACTTGAGTATTAATATTTTTTCATGCGTGGTTGATTGTTGGTCATCGTTGGCAGCTTTATTGCTGATGTTGTTCAGTACAGCTGCAGGCCATAAATGCTAAACTTTTCCATGGAAGTTGTGGTTGTGGGATTTTTGTGTTTTTTCCTAGCTGAGCTTTAGTTTCTCTTTCAGTTATTTGTGTTCAGAATATTTTCTATGTTTGTATTTTGGTATTTAAATTTGGTATATATTTATTTAGTATTGCATTGGGCAATGCAGTTCACCACCCAGAGTAGCATCTTGTCTTGCAGCACAACACCTGTCATCAAGAAAGAAAAAACTCTAAATCAAATCAAACATTAGAAAAGTAAAGAGAATATTAAAATGAGCTTTATATTTAGATTGTGTCATAAATGTCATTTCTGTATGGTACCAGTCATTTTTATCACTGTTAACATCAAAAATGCTGTCTATTTCCTGTTCAAACACAGGGGAGATTATTAAGTTATGTTTGCGCCTGATAGTTGAGCGCCCAGTGAAACTGAAGTGTGCATACATATTAATCTGCGCAAACAGTGATGCCCTGTCCAAATAACATTCCTCGCTTTAATTACTATTTTAAATGTCACTTATTGCATATTTTCATGTCACAATGACATACTTACTAATCAGAATTGAGATAAAGATATCTGCAATCACAACAAAATTAGAAAGTAAAACTTTAGATAGCCCCAAATAAAAATGCTTTACTGAAAGAAGGTTTAAAATATCTCAGAACTTTTAAAAGGTTTAGATGGCTGGGATACATAATTTAATTCTACTTAGTCAAAATAAGTCAATCAAAATCATAAATGAAATGAGATGTTTCAACATGAATTCAGCAGCTCAGAGGTTGCTGCCTCCTGTAGCGAGGGGAATGTTGAAAACTGTAACATTCAGATGCTAGAAGGGGAGCAGAATGTCTCACAGGAAGAGTATGTGGCATCTGTGGAGTCAGAGCAGAGCCAGGCTCGATCAGCCGGATAGTGAAGTGGTGTGGCACCTTGGCAGCATAAAAAAAGAAAACAAGAAATATTTTTTAAAGGAAACTGCGATTTTTAAAATTCTCTTAAAATATCTAAAAAAAAAAAAGTTAAATCTGGTCCTCCGGACATTCAAAAACAAAACAAAGCAAAACAACAAAAAAATGTAGAAACGTTTCGTCTTTCATTCGAAAGACTTCCTCAGTCTGAGGTGCTGTATTCAGCTCAGTCTTATAAATAGCACCTTCTCAGAGTGGATTTGAATGTCCAGAGGACCAGATTTAATTTTTTTTAGATTTTTCTACCTGGATTATTGGGCATGCATCAGGATATCTCATAAAAAATATTTCACTTCTTCAGTCCTGATTATTTATGCATTTAACTTATGTGCCATTATTAGTTTTAATGCTTTTACATAACTTTTTTTAGTATTTGGAAAAAAAATACATACATCAACAAGCTGTGGTTATTAACAAAAATGGGAGCTTAAAAGCTCTTTTGGACTAAAAGGGCAGCGAATCATTGTATTTCATTTGTATTTATTAATACATATGTTCCTGTTTCTGTATTTGTGACACTAAGTGAAGTTGCAAGATGTCTCTTGGGGGATTTTTTTATGCACACTAGCAAAATGTCCTTTGTTCCCAATTAACCAAGACACAGCTGCACCTTCCCCTTCCTCATCTGCTCCTTGGTGGGTTTCAGTTGAACAATATTCTGCATTAGATACTACGTTATTACCTCCAAAGCTCACTAGTCATCAATATTAATATTTGATCTGATGTAGCAGTACACATGGAGAAAAGAACAAAAATAGACGTCTAAAAATAAACCAGAAAAATCAGAAACAAGACGGAAGTCGTCATTCTGCTCCTCTCTCACTTCCTCTTCTGTTGATGTGTGGTTATGTGATGTGTTGTAGCACAGTGACGTTTTGCCTCTTTGAAGTAGGCGAGACCCTGAAAATATTCTCCTTATGTAACTGTCCCTGTTGGGAGGCCACACAAGCCTGTGTGAGGAACAGCCTATTGGTGGGCATAGACCTGAATGTGTTCGCTCGCGCATGTTTGTGTGAGCGTGTGCATACAGTATGTAGGCAGGCAAGTCGTGTTTCTCCTCTGTGAATTATGCAGACTAGGATGAGGGTGCAGCGAGGGGAAGATGAGGCACTTACACAGCTTTTGAATTAGGAGAGTCAAACATTCTGTATAACGTGGAGCAGAAAGTAAAGGAGTGGATGAAAACGGGGGGATATGGGAAAAAAAACTTTAGAAAAAGACAGAAAATGTATGGAAAATGGGTGAAAAGTGAACAAAAAAAAAAGAATGCAGGATACTATGGAACAGGGATGGAGGTTTACAAAAGGGTAAGAACTGCCAGGAGGATGGAAACGAACAATAAAATTTAAAGTAAACTTTTAAATCTAAAATTTAAAATGTATTTTGTAATACTGTTTCTTTTTTTCTGAATTACTGCATGACTTTATTAGAATGAGAGATAATTAATAAACAAACTACCGGTAAACAAAAATAGTACACATTTAATATTAAAGAAAAAATATTTTGGTATGATTTCATTGTATGTGATAATCAAGAGAGTTTAAAAATATATATTTGATTCATGTGTGAGAAGCAACATGGAAGAGAAACAGAAACTTCTTCAGTCTTCAAAGCATGGCGATGGTGGTAATATATTTTGAACATATTTTGATGTGTTTGAGTCATAAAGGCTTGTTATCATTTACAAAACATCAAACTCTGAAACATACCATAATATTTTAAGAGAAAATATAAAAAATTTATACATCAAAATTAGCATACCCAAAGTCGCACTGTAGGAGTTGACCAACACTTTTAAAATGTCTATATGGTTCCAAACATCCATCCATCAAACAATCAATCAATCAATCAATCAATCAATCAATCAATCAATCAATCAATCAATCCATCCATCCATCCATCCATCCATCCATCCATCCATCCATCCATCCATCCATCCATCCATCCATCCATCCATCCATCCATCCATCCATCCATCCATCCATCCTTCATCTTCTACTTGTTCTGACGTCGGGTCGAGGGGGCAGCAGATTGAGCAGGGAGGCCCAGACATCTCTTTCCACAGCCACCTCTTCCAGCTCTTCTGGAAGGACCCAAGGTGTTCCCAAACCAACCGAGAGACAGTCTCTCCAGCTTGTCTTGGGTCTTCCCCAGGGTCTCCTCCAAGTCGAACATGCTTGAAGCACCTCCCCTAGGAAGCACCCAGGGAGCATCCTTATCAGATGCTCGAACCACCTGAACTTGCTCCTCTCGATGTAGAGGAGCAGCGGTTCTACTCCGAGTCTCTCCCGAACTTCTCACCCTATCTCTAAGAGAGAGTCCAGCTACCCTGGAGATGAAACTCATTTCAACTGTCTGTATCCACAATCTTGTTCTTTTAGTCACTACCCAGAGTTTGTAGACATAGGTGAGGGTAGGAACGTAGACTGACAGGTAAACTGAGAGCTTTGCCTTACAGCTCAGCTCCCTCTTCACCACAACGGACCGGCACAGAGTCTGCAACACTGCAGACGCTGCACCAATCTGTCTGTCAATCTCACGCTCCACTCTTCCCTCATTCATGAACAAAACCCCAAGACGCTTGAACTCCTCCACTTGAGGCAGAACCTCGACCAGAAGAGAGCACTCCACCTTTTCTGACTGAGGACCGTGGCCTCAGATTTGGAGGTGCTGATTCTCATCCAGCTGCTTCGCACTCGACTGTGAACTGCTCCAGTGAGAGCTGAAGATCATGACACGATGACACCGACATATATTTATGATAGCACACATTATTATTATTATTATTAAAAGGTCTTGCTGTGTATGAATTGAGTCTACAGAAAGTGGTTCAAAACGTAAGGATGTGATCCTAAAAATACAATGAATAGTGTTAAAAAGTGATTTAAATAACATTATTATTAAAAGCTAGACTTCCAACATTTATTGGTTGTTAAATCTGAGCTGTCCTTGTGAACAAACCCCAAAACACTGTTTAGTGGGTTTAGTGGAATGAAAAGAACAACAATTTGTCTATGCTTATGTACAGCTACTGGAAATTTTCAGTTTATTTTATTTATTTAGTTTTTGCTGCGCAAGAGGTTTCACACCACATACTGAGACAAAATACTTGCTTATTGTTTAGCCACATTTTGATATGTGGGATAATGTTTCTCAATAAATACACAGCTAGAGATTTATCCAAGTATTAAGAACATTTTCTAAATCATCACTGCATATAGTTTCACCATGTGTAAAACAACAGGCCTGATAATTCTGTATAATTACCCTTCATAGCCTGTGAAGAAGCAAGCTGTTGTTTTGTCTGTTAAACATATTTCAAACACGCGTACATAACCGCGTACACATTAATGCACTTTAAGAAAAGAAACTCGGAGAGCTCTGGATTTATTTGATGAAAGTGCAATTTTGACAACTTTTTCTTGTAACTTTAACTAAAAACTATTTTTAATCCAGAGTTGCATGTACAAATCTCTTTTTATATCTTGTTGCTAAGAAATGAAGAACAGTTTGTCTGATGTAATGAATTATTTGTCTCTCATTTTTTTCCTAACTCCACCTTTTCTCAAGCCTTTGCATTTATAGCTTTACTTCTGTTTTGTTCTTTTGCTTTTCCTTCCTCACCTCTTGGTTCTGCTGCTTCCTTTTTATGTGCAGGTATTGGTCAGGGCGTGCCTGTAGTGGCTCTTATTGTAGAGGGAGGCCCTAATGTGATCTCCATCGTGTTGGAGTACCTCAGGGACACGCCTCCGGTCCCTGTGGTTGTGTGTGATGGCAGCGGAAGAGCCTCAGACATCTTGGCCTTTGGACACAAATACTCTGAAGAGGGAGGGTATGTGCTAAAGTTTACACAAAATGCAGTAATCTACTGATAAATACTTTGAAATGCAAAAGACTATTAGACTAAACTTTTCTGGTAATCACAGGATTAGACAGTTTAAATTTAGGTAAATATAACTGTATCCCTTTTGAACCACTGAGCATTAAAACACATAAAGCTATGCAGTCACTATTTGGAAGGATAAATAGTCTTATTTAAACTTTAAAATATTTTGGGTATATTTCTCAAACTAGTCAACAGTTTTTTTTTTTTTTTTTTATAATTTCACAAGTGTGTTTTCAAATTTACATCCCACTTTAGACTCAGACTCACAGATAACTATGTTTTCATTTAGTGTTAAATCTAATTTTCTTGTTGCTCTATAACGATCAAATTTACCTCCACCCTGACACTTTTTCTTTCTTGTTTTTCACACCTCTCTTCCTCTGCAGGATAATTAATGAGTCTCTGCGAGACCAGTTGCTGGTGACCATCCAGAAGACTTTCACCTACAGCCGCACACAGGCTCAACATCTGTTCATCATTCTCATGGAGTGCATGAAGAAGAAAGAACTGGTCAGTCATTTCCCTACATGCACACACAGAAACCTGCTTGTTACAGCCACAGTTACAATACCTTTCAAAGTGCATGTTCATACCTGCAGATGCAAAAAAAAATGCAGTTTAATGAGCTGCGTTTAAACAGAATAATAAAGTATAGACATCACAAAAACATATCCATCCATCGTTAAACAGCAACAACAGAAATTGTGTCAAACACTGCTGTTTTGTTGGGTAAATAAAGAAAAAACACCAAACACTCTTCTCAACATATTACTTTAAGTTAGATCATTACAACTTAATTCATTAAGCATAACATATATTGTTAAGCAAGACATTTGGGACCTGCCACCCTCCACCATGGTACTGTTTAGGTTGAGACATGTCCTGTCAAGAGTGTGGGGCGAGGGACATCAAGGGACGTGAATATTTTCACAAAGTTGCATCATAAGGACAAGAAGCAAGTCCTTGTAGCATAAATCTGAGTGTTCCAAGGTGAAGATTTGTCTTGATGTCGGGGTAATGTGGAGTGATAAAGTTTAAGATCAGAGTGAGTCTAAAGATGATTAATGATGTCTGAAGCCAAAGAGTCTGTGTCGATAAGTTTGTGTTCACAGTCACAGTGTGGATCTGACCTCTCAGGGACAAACACAACTTTTTACATAGTTCGTGTCATAGAGTAAAGTTTGAGTTTCAAGTTTTCCCCTTTGTCATTCAGCAAAACTGTAGGCTCACTATCACCTGCAATTTTTACTCATGCTGTTTTTTTGTTGCTGGTGGGGAAAAGAATAGAATAGTTTCTTGATCGGGGTCTATGGTTGGGGTTTTCTTGCACCTGGTCAGCACATGATCTCTTTGGTCTGACTCTGATATGTGGATGTCCACGTGAGTAAAAATGAGGGGGTTTTGGTGCTTGGAAATGCCGAACTATGGTATATTTGGATTTTATAAAAAAAATGATTAAATATTGTAGAAACAAACACAAAATAAAAACAATCATAAAACTACAATAGTTATCATATATCTGGTAACTGTGTTGCAGGAATGCCTCCCAGCATGGGCCCTCTCTAGGTGGAGTTTGTATGTTCTCCCTGTGCACATGTTGGGTTTCTTCAGGTGCTTAGGTTTCCTCCCTCAGACATAAACGTGCATGTTAGGTTAATTGCTTACTCTAAACCATCCCTATGTGAGGACAAAAGTGGTTGTTTGTCTTTTTTGTCTCTATGTGTCCCTGTGGTGGACTTGCAACCTGTCCAGGGTGTACTTGCCTCTCACACGGGGACTGCTGGAGATAAGCACCAGCTCTCTGCCTCTCAGAAAAGAAAAACAAGAAAAGATAATGGATGAATAAATGGGGAAATAGCTAAACATCAAAATGTTTGCCACTATCAGTACTATACTTCACATGCTGCTTATTAGTGATGCCAATTTCAAAATAAAACAAATCTGACTGGTTGTTTAATATAAGTTTATCTTTAGGGGAATTTAAAAAACTTATTAAAAAGAATAATGACCTTGAAGGAACTGCGGTCACTTACTGTCAAAGACTTCCACTTAATAGGTTTTTAGACTAAAATAAAATCATTGACTTCAAAACAATGTGGACTGATTAAACACATAGTTAGTGATTTGTATGCTGTTTCGAGTCACTTTTCGACCAGCTCACATGACTCAATTCTGATTTTCATTGCTCGTGGATATAAAGGGCAAATCTTTAAAAAAGGGGACAAATCAATAAAATATCCTGTGCTGCAACTGAAATCCTGATTGTGTTTTGTCTTTGGGGCACACAACAAATTATGAATGAATGGGTACATGCTGCATATTTCTTTTGCACACTCACTTGTATGCACTCAGGACAGTGATGTTTTCTTTGTCATGCAAAAAACACCAGCGGCTATAATTTATTTAGAGATTAATTCTCAAATTTTGGGTCAATCTTTGATCTAGATTCCAGTATATCATGTAATTTTTTGACGGGGGTGCATAAATCTGAATTAATCCATTTCATTTTTATACTTTCTAAAATACATAATAATAAGCACCAAGCAACAAACCTTACAAACTATACAAACACATACAGTAGTACTCATAGTATTCTCCACAGCCTTGGATTGGTCATAGCTTGCAGCATGTAAATGGATTGATTTCACTCTCTGTGGGATTCCAGGGACTGACTGATGTTCAGTCAGTCAGACGGAGCTCCTGAACGCTGCTCACCAGCGCAGAAGGACAATAGTGTGTGAATCATTCAGCAGAAGCAGCTGTAAAGCTTGGATAATCTGATACTGCCTCCCTCTGATTTAACAAGAGAGCCACCACTGTCATGCAGCAAGTGAGCGGCAACAGGATGATGTGACAGTGTTGACAGTACAAACTTACATTGAGGCTAACAGGGAATTATAGGGTCATCTTTTTTGTTTCTACAGGCAGGGAGTGAGTTAAAAAAAAAAGCTTTATTTCTTCCTGCACGTGGTGTCAGCCATCATTAATATTTAAAGAAGAATTCATAAAACTAACTAGAATATTATTTTATAAACACTGACTTCATACGTTTTTTATTTTGATAGCCATTTCACTGTTAACTGAGGAAGTTCTTTTGTAAATATATATTTTTAATTGCCTTTTCCCCACTTTTACCTCATTTGATGCACACACACACAAAAACCCCAACAACAAAACAAGTCATTTTTTTGCTTCTTCGGACATTCTTGGGTAAATGTAGTTTCTTGAAATTTCTGGAGAAGACGTGCACTAAAGAAGAAATTAGGCAGATCCATACTATCACACGCCACCTCCATGCTTTACTGTTGGATCATGCTGTCATCATGTTAGTCCTGGTCCCTGAACGATGCAGGTTTAACTTATTCAGGGATGTTCAGGAACAGATTAGGTTTCCAGCATAAGTTGCTGCAATCAAAGACTCAAGTTAAAAAAATTACCAGCTTTGTGACACTAAAAGTGCTGAACTAAAACTGAAGTTAACTTGATTAGCCGTCAATAATGTTTTATACTAAAGAGCACCAGTCAATTTCAGGAAAACACACACAAGATCTTGTCAAATCTAAAAATAACTATTTTGATTCATCAAACCAAAAAAAAAGAAGCATTTTTGACTTCAAAGTTGTTGTTTTTTATTTTTATTTTTATTTTTTTAGCAAAGTTCATTGTGCAAATACAATGGGTTATTTTTATTTTCTTTGCAGAGTTTACAAAGTTGTATCTGTCAGTTTTAATGAGTGTCAAATTCTTAGGATTTATCTCTTTCAGAGCTAGATGATGCGATTGCTCACCCACTTTTTAACAGATGCTACTCAAACTAGCTGAACATGCTATATTTACAAAAGGTTTTATTAATATGGATCTGTGATGCAGACATACAGATGGACACATCAAAGTTTACAACTGAGTTAGCCTCAGCTGTTTACTGGTCATTTTACACGTGCTTATGCAGTTATACCAGTTCCCTTTCTCTTTTTGGTTTTGCTTCATTGATTAGAGAATTTCTAACTTATTTCAAAGGCCCTTTTGTGCATCTATATCAATGTTTTTTAAAAAGAGCTAATTATTCTCAAGAAGATATAATATGTCAAACTGATGTGTTGATTACAGAAAATGAATCACTCAGTTGATGTGTAACATATACTTATTTGTCCTCATGAGTTGACATCAAATCTGAGTAAATCAGAGCAACAGCTGGCTACAATAAGAACTTTATACACTTTATATATTTTGTGTATAGAAATAAAACAAAGCCACTTTTAGATTTTCATCAAACAACATTTAAAACTTTAAATGTGCAGAACTACTCTGTGATATCTTATTGACACCAGCGTGGCCTCTCCTCCTCTGTGTACCTTGATTTGATGGCCTATAAACTTTTTTAAATCCAACAATGCTCTTTTTCATAATAACTAATAAAAGCTTTTCTTCCATTTAGTAGTCATAATTTTTTTGTTAGAAACCATCTTGTAAAGAAAGGGACGTAAACAGATTGATTTTATTAGGTTTATTTTTTTGCCCTGTTCCAGTTCACATGTTAAGAAATCATTAGTTTTCACACAACTATTTAAAAGTTCCAAGAAACTGAATCAAATGTAAAATCAAAGCCTGTCTTATAAATTTTGGGGTAAATGTTGGTGCTCACAAAAAAAAAAAGAAAATATGTTTAAGATTTTATCTTTAATTTTTCGTTTAATGAAAACGGGTACTTTTGTTGTTGGTTGTTTTTAAAAGTGGACATTTATCTGCAACTGTCACAGCTGCTACAAAAGTTAAAATATAGATTCATTTTCAAGTTGTGTTTTTTTGGTCCTTCAAGGTTGCCTTCACTCCATAATGTCCTTACAAATATTCTGAGGAGTGCGCGTGGGCACCCACATGTGCTAATTAAACACTTATCCAAGGACAAATACCAACAAATATTTATTTGAGATATAAAAAAAATCTTCAAGGTCGAAGCTTCTCAGAGCTTTGTGTATTCATGTGGATTTATTGTTACATCGTTTTTTGTGTGTGTATTTTATTTCAATAAGGAATTTTTATTAAAACTTGCCGTTTTGCCACATTTTTGCTATTAAAGGATTTTTCTGACTTGAGATCGCTGTAGCTCAGCGCCACAGTCTTCTAAATCAGATTTTCTGGATTTAAGACCAGTTTGTGTTGGGAAGGGCATCCGGAATTAAACACTAACCAAATCCTTAGTGCAAGTTCACTCACTGTGGTGATTCCTGCAGCAGGGAGCAACAGAAGGATGGAAGAAAGGAAGTAAGGAACGAAGGAAGAAAAGGAGTAAATACTTTTCTGACCTGCACTGCTCTCTAAAAGTATTGAAACAGTGAATTCATTTACTTTTGTTGTGAACTGAGAGCATTTGGTTCGACTTCAACAGCTGAAAATCAGACAGAGGAATAACACTTCAGCTTTTATTTCCAGGTGTTTACATCTGGATGACACAGAATATATGATTTGTAATGGAACACCAATTTTTAGGTGATCAGAAGTATTGGAACATGTGACAGATAGGTGTTTATTGTTGCCCAGTTGTGCTCTGTTACACTGGTTATACTAAATAAGCTCAATGTGTGCGCTCAGTTCCAGATGTGAGTTGGCCTGTGCAGACTGCATTCACAGTCTGTACAGTAGAGATGGAACCAACATGGAAACCTGAGAGCCGTCTATGAATGAAACAAGCAATATGGAAACTGAGAGAAGAGAGAAAATCAATCAGAGCCATTGCAGAAACATTGACCACAGGCAGTGCAATCATTTAGAATGTCTTGAAGAAGAAAGATACCAGTGGTGCAATAAGTATCAAACATCAAACAAGAAGACTAAAGAAAGCATCGACAGCTGACAACAGAAACAGTGTGAAAAGAAAAAGCCTAAATCAACAACCTCCAGAGGCCGGGAGTCTTCATCAACAAAAGTACAGAAGTTACACCAAAAAAGCCTGACAATATTTTTCTAAATGTTAAAGAAAAAAATACTAGAAACTTCTTGGACAATATCCTGATGCATGCTCAACACCATGGACTTTGTGGATAAGGTGAGGGATGTCATCATGGAGAC
>NC_056505.1:25656152-25682158 GCF_014905685.2 Nematolebias whitei | reverse complement strand
GGTCTACACTCATCTCCAGGCCAGCGGTCACTCTTTCAGGGATGAAGATGTTCACATCCTGGACAGAGAGGAACGATGGTTTGAGAGAGGAGTAAAGGAGGCCATCTTTGTGAAAAGAAATCGTCCATCATTAAACAGGGGTGGAGGCCTCCGGGTTCAACTGTCCCCCTCTTACAATGCTGTGATTGCTAGTATCACTCAGCCCTCTGTGAATAGTAAACAGCCATCAGTGTGCTAATGATCCATTGTTAGGCTGATGGTCCTTCTTGAGCATGTGATCAGCTGGTTTTGGTTGTCAGCAGCAAACTGGTTGATCCACTCTGAGTAGGTGCTATTTAAGAGACTGAGCTGAATACAGCTCCTCAGACTGAGGAAGTCTCTCGGATGAGAGACGAAACGTTTCTATATTTTTTTGCTTTGTTTTGTTTTTTGTTTTTTGAATGTCCAGAGGACCAGATTGAACTTTTTTGGATTCTTGGACAATGTTTCCTGGAGTTCTGAGACAACGCTTTACCAAAGTGATGGAAAGACTAAAGCATGTTCTATAGCAGGGCTATTCAACCGGTGTCCCGGGGGCTATATCAAGGCCCATAGGGGAGCTCAGTTCAGCCCACCAGCGGGTTTATTTTTAAACAAAACTAGATTTTCAACCATAAAACAAAGTAACTTGATGATAATAACTGCTGGTTGTCCAGCCCCTGAGCCCTTATTTTTTTTGAGGCAAAGCTCTCAATTTACCGATCGATCTACGTTCCTACCCTCATCTATGGTCATGAGCTTTGGGTTGTGACCGAAATAACGAGATCTCGGATACAAGCGGCCGGAATTAGTGTTCTACGCAGGGTGTCTGGGCTCTCCCTTAGAGATACGGTGAGAAGCTCGATCATCCGGGAGGGACTCAGTGTAGAGCCGCTGCTTCTCCACGTCGAGAGGAGCCAGTTGAGGTGGCTTGGGCATCTGTTTAGGATGCCTCCTGGACGCTTCCCTGGTGAGGTGTTCCGGACACGTCCCACCGGGAGGAGACCCAGAGGAAGACCCAGGACACGCTGGAGGGACTATGTTTCTCGGCTGGCCTGGGAACGTCTCGGGATTCCCCCGGAGGAGCTGGACCAAGTGGCTGGGGAGAGGGAAGTCTGGGCCTCCCTACTTAGGCTGCTACCCTCGCGACCCGACCCCGGACAAGCGGAAGAAAATGGATGGATGGATGGATGGATGGATGGATGGATGGTGACCAGACAGATTGGATTTATCCTGCAGCAAGATGATCCAAAACACACCCTGCCAAAACAACGAAGGAGTTCAGCAGAATTCAGATGGTTTGAAACTGTCCGAGTCCATCTCCAGACTAAGACCTTGTTGAGCAGCATTTTACCTGCTAAAGAGAGGCCTGACATAACAAACAGACTCAGACAATTGAAAAAGGATTTTTTTCAAAGCCTTGAAAAGCATCACAAAAATGCTAAAGTTTACTGATGTCAGTGTCACAAGCTTTGTGCTGTTATTGCAAGTAATGAATCTCATCTATTTTAAGTTAATGTGCTCCATTTTGCTTACCTAAAAATCTGGTGCTCCATTTCAAACAATGCTTTCTTAACATGGTGTATCAGATCCAGATGTAAACACCAGGAAGTAATAGCTGAAGCGTTGCTCTCTTGACTCGTAATCAGCTGTTAATGTCAAACCCAAATGCTTTCAGTCAGCCAAAGCCAATGAACTGGCCTCACCATTACAATACTTTTAAAGGGGCGTATATCTACGTTCACCCCAACTCTAACTCCAATTTTTATACGCTGAAATGACGCTTATATAACAAAACCTGTACAGGCATCTCCCGCTAACACTCAGGTCAAGAGCAGGGTGATAAAATCTGACAGGGTAATAAAATCACTCCTCACTGGCAGGGAGTGCAACATCATCAGCAGTCAGTGCTGGGCCTGAAAGGATGCCAAGCTGACAGTGCTGCTGGTGTTTTACCTCAGAGGCAAATAGAGCATTTTGTTTGAAGGAGTATGACTAAAATACCTGCTCTTTTACATATTACAAACATGCTGATTTATTCATGACTCATGCACGCAACAGTTTTGGCCATGTTGCCTCTGCTCTGTTATTAAATTATATGCTGCTTATTAGATTTTAGCCTCCATTATATTGCATTAGTTTTTGATTGGTCGTGAGTTAGAAATACGACAAGTGCTATTTTTAGTTCCAAAAAAATAATAATAATTTTAAGTTTTAGCAATAGAACCTTTTCAAGTGTGCAGATATCTTTTTGGAATAAACAAGGGAAACAGCTGCAAAGCGTTACATGTGTGCACGATTTTTAGCTTTATTGTAGGGTAGCAGGTGTGTGAAGAGCTGCATGTTGATGATGTCTTCCATAACTACCATGAACGTTAATCCTAAAGCGTTTACAACACATGAATCATAAACTTAATTATCATATGCACGTCTGCACTTGTTTCTTTTAAATCCTCCATATAAAAATGGTAGAACGAGCACAGACTGTGTGAGTTAGAGCCTTTCAGTCTGTTGTCACTGCCAAAAATAAAAGAAACCACTTTTTTGTCCAAGTAAATGAGTGTGGATGCGTCGAGCCACCCGCTCTTTCAGTTTGTTGGAGGATTGGAGGCTGACTTGGCATCTCAAAGTATGCTATAAATAATTTAACTTTGAATCATCTTTATATGTTTAATTTGGATTAAATATTGAGGAGAAACCATCAGGACACACAGTGTTCCTCAACCTTTCTGAGAAGAGAAACGTAGAAGGGGTTGCAGGAAGACGAGGGGAAAGGACGAGTGACTTAAATAGACTTTGATGGAGGAACAGGAGGGAAGTGATGGGATTAAAATGAGATACAGAGAAGTTAAAGCCACAGTCGTCAATTATTCTGTTCTTGTGGTACAGAATATGCAGATGTTTAATTTATGAAAACCTACATAAATAAATATATATTAAAATGTGTTGTACACCCACAAACATAAAACCCTCGGCAGATTTGTTAGTTCTGTGCATAGCTATTGTAAACTTATTGGCTGCAGAAGCTTAGGTAAATGGTGCAAGAGTGTGCGTTTGACATCTTTTGCACATGAGCTCTGCAGCATCAGGAGGGTCTTTGCCCATGAAATGACAATAAACAGTGTGCAATGAGTCTGATTCATTGGAGTGTGAAGTGCAGTTTTCCATCTGCGCTCCATCTTTAACGGCGGTAAATTACAACCTCTGTAGATGGAGAAATCCTTCGACAAAACCTGGTCACACTCAGAAAGATAGCACAGTAGGCTTTTATGTTTCCCACTGCCTATTTGTCAACAATTTTACTGCTCTTGCCTTTATTTACTGAGGACACACCTCTTTTACTACCTCTTTTTTGCTTGCTAATATCTATTCCAGTACATGTTTACTCCAATAAATTCCCACCTCTCTCTAATTATTTATTTCAAAATGCAATTGAAATATGAAGAAAAAAATATTACAAACCTACCATCCTAGATGAATTGCATTTTCCACTTTATCTTTCATGCCAGTTGTTCATGAGATGGTTTACCAACAGGTAACACTAAAGTTATCATGGTTTAGATAAAGTTGGACCTAAAAATGTGAATGCCACATGGAGGCTTGAGCCGGCCCAAAGACAACCAAATGGAGCATAAAAAAAATAAAGCAGGGCTGGTGGGTGAGATGAAACAAAAGGACTATATGAACTGGGCTGATGGGAAGAGTGGCTGCAGCTGTGGCTGGTGAAACAGGGAACAGGTTAAGATGGGCATGGCAGGTTGACTGGCATGGGAAAAATCCTGACACAGGAATGGTAGAGGGCAAATGTACTGAAGACACAAGGAAATACAGAGGAACAGAACCAAAACCTAAACGCCGAACACACTGAAAAATAAGCAAACTAGAAACGACCTTAACGACCTTAATACCAGCAAGTAAACAAAAACAACAATCCTGACAAAAGCTTTGGGCAAAAACTCTTGTGACAATACAATGAGCAGCACTTAGGAGTAAATGTGGTGAAAGACTCTCGGCTTCAACACCATATTTTCACATAGTATTTGTAAAAATTGTTTGAACGATGTCAATATTTGTGTTTTCTAGGTCGGTTCCCTCTGACAGCCACCTTGAATTGGGTTGGCACTAAAAGTTAATCAGACAAAAAGGTACTTTAAATGGTTAATTCCTGAAACCCAACAAAGTTCAATAAGGTCATCTGGACGGTTTCTTCTTTTTGTTGTTGAGATGTTTCGTTCATTATCCAAAGGACTTCATCAGTCCGAGGAGCCACACATCAACAAACTCAGTCCCATGTGGTTTCTGGGGCCCACACTCTCCGCTGTCTACTCCTCTGAGGCAGCCATAGCCTAAGTGGTTCAAAAGATTAAAGTTCATGCTCAATAATCCAGGTAGAAAATCCAACAAAGTTCAGTCACAAAAAAATAAACCGTCCAGGTGACCTGACTGAACTTTGTAGGATTTTCCACCTGGATTATTGAACATGAACTTTGATGTTAATTCCTGAAAATTTCATATAATAAAAATCCTTCTAGTTATTTATGAGATAGTTTAGTATCAGACATTCAACTCCAAATAGATGCAAGATTTCAAACAAAGACCTTGGCAATCTGTTGGCATTCAAACTATGTGTTGGTGAACAGCACAGGCTACATTAAATTTCAAGTAAGTTTCTGTCCCCTTTACCAAGTCATAACTATCTTTGCGTTATGGGGTGAGTTGGTTGTGGCAGCCATCAAGTATCAGATTAATTCTAAAAGGTATCATGTTTGTCGGATTATAAAGTGCACGTAAAATCCTTTAATGTTCTCAAAAAATAAAAGTGAGCCTTATAATCCGGTGCGCCTTATAGTCCGAAAAATACGGTAATCACCTTTAGATGCACTATTTATTTTCTGCAGTTTCTTTTATTTTGTCCTGTGGTTCATGAGATATTTTGTATCAGAAATACATAAAAACACATACACATGCACAGACATGGGCAAAACATTATTGTCCGCTTTTGCCCTTTGACAGCTGGTGATAACAATGAAGCTGCCCTTTCTTATCCACCACAGCTCACAGCCTATTTGTTTACAATAAGTACTGTTGAGTCCTTTTGCTCTGGATGAAACAATAAAAGAGAGAGAAGCTGTCTGTTTACATTGCACTCCCACTTATTGATGACTCTCCAAGGGACTGTTGAGATTAAACCAGCACAATTGCAATGTCACAGAGGATGTGCGGCTCAACTTTGTGCTCGTCCAGCCTCTGTGATAACAGGTAGAACATATCCACAGGGTCACCTTGAGGGTATAATTAGAGGAACTGAACAGTGACGAAGAAGAGAGGAAGAACAGAGACAGGATTGGAGGCTGGAGTAGGATGCCAGAGTGGGAGGTGTTGCAAGATAAGTGGTTGTAACAGATGATGGGGAGGAAGGACAGGAGTGGAAATATGCATTTTGAAGCTTGAGTTGAGAGAGGAGAGTAGAAACAAATGGGAACAACGACTATAATCATCATTCTGACGCCACACTGTAATCTATCTTTGTCCTGAAGGAAGCCAAAAACCCTTTCGCTGTGTGTGTGTGCAAACAAATGTGTGTAGAGGAAGTCCCCAGTCAGCTACAAAAAAAAAACAAAAAAACAAGTGGGAATAACCACACAATTTATCTGCACCAGATGAATAAATTAGGCAAGTTCATGAATATGGCGGCAAACATTGTGTCTTTGACTATTTTTCCTTGTTTATCCACCTGATCATGTACAAAAATCACCATTTAATGAATATAGTTTGCCCTTTTCAATGCACTACATGATAGCACATAAGAGTAATATAAAAATGACTTGCACACTGAGTTCATCAGATGGCACGCAAAATATGCTTTTGTGTAATATCTGCAAGACAAATGGGAATGATGCATTGTAGCAAGGGATAATCCCGTTTGCTGTTCATGCATTTAAACGCCCGCAGACATACAGGTGCATCTAAAAAATTTGAATATTGTGAAAAAGTTCAATATTTTTTGGTCAATCGCTTCAGAAAGTGAAGCTCATATATTATATAGATTCTTTACAAAGTGAAATATTTAAATCCTTTATTTCTTGTATTGTTGATGTTCATAGTTTACAGATAATGACACCAAACTCCAGTGTCTCAGAAAATTAGAATATAGTAAAGAGGTTCAATAAACTCCTGGTGTCACACCCTGATCAGCTGTTGAACTCCTAGACATGAGCTACAAATGTCTCATTCTTCAAGTCGAGCCACTCCTGAACCAGAGACAACATCAGAAGGGTCGTACCTGCTGAGGAGACAAAGAGCTGGACTCTTGCTCAGTGGCTCAATGTCCTCTTTTCAGAAGAGTGGAGAGGTCCAGAATCCACGTTGCTTGAAGTCCAGAGTGAAGTTTCCACAGTCAGTGATGGTTTGGGTCCATGTTCTCTGCTGGTGTTGGTCCACTGGATTTTCTGAAGTGCACAGTTAGCGCAGCATCTACCAGGACATTTTAGAGACTTCATGCTCCCTTCTGCTGACGAGCTTTATGGAGATGACGATTTCATTTTCCAGCAGGACTTGGCTCCTGCCCACACTGACAAAAGAACCAGAAGTTGGTTGTGGAATATTCTGTTTCTGAGACACTGGGTTTTGTTTTTTCATTATTTGTATGACATAATCATCAAATTTCAAGAAATAAAGGCATACACTCTATGTAATAAATACTGTATATAAAATAAATGAGTTTCATTCTGAAGTGATTGACAAAGCAAAACAAAAAAGGACCATTTTCACTATATTCTAATTTTTTAGATGCATCTGTACTGTGTGATGCAGGATAATGAAATAAATAAATTACACTCTTCTTCAACAATGCTTTAATATCCCTGTGTAAAATCAATAATTGTTACCTACACATCTAATTGTGCTTTAGTTTCATCTGGCGGAAAACTCTTATTAGGTTGGCATGTGACCACGACTCATACCGATAAAATTATATAAACTGTTTTAGATTTTAACAAATGCTTTAGATTTAATTTTTCTCCTAAGTACAGACAGCATGTCATCAGATACAAAAAAACGTGCCAATCATGAAAGAGACTCCAGTGATCCTGGAAATCAACACTATGTTTCGTTCCTGGACCGTATGAAAACAGACGAGGCGATGGAGTGAGGAAGAGGAGGGTTAACGCTGCAGCATTGCCCAGGGGAGGCAACAACAAATGCAGATGCAGAGCCTGCAGATTCCTGAAGCTCCACAAAATGAAGCCATTTAGAGCAGGGGGGGCTGCAGGGACGGAGGCGGGAGGAGATGGATGGAAGCAAGGATTAGAGGAATAGCTCATTACACATTCAGATCACACATTCTTCAATACACAGCTCCCACAAGGTGCCCTTCACACATTCAGACGTATGAACATCTGTGCCCACACACGTGAGTACCTGGATGTGCCTCAAAAATCCCCCAAAATGCTGCATTAATTCTCAAATGTCCCTCTTTAACATTACTCTATCTCACACAACATATCATCTAAATGATGCCTCACGGATGAAAACCTAAACTTACATCATAAAAGTATAATCATTCCCATCAGCTCAATCTTCAAGCTGTCAGAAACCGAGAAAGAAATGAACTTTCGATTGTAAAGGCGAGCACCGACAGTTCATATTCATTTTGATGTCCTCCTTTGTTTTGCTTTTATTGCTGCTTCTCTCACGTTCCATCACAGCTAATTCCCTCTTGCCCTCCCCTCAGTGAGGAGCTGTGTGAGAGCCTGGTGGCGTCCTTTGCTCTGGAGAAAAGAGAGGGTATAGGAGAGAGTCCAGCAAGGGGATGTAGTACAGCACTTCAGATCAATTCCTCTCGTCTCCTCTCTCAGCCGCAGTGTTTGTAGTGAAACACTTTAATCCAGCTAACGAAAGCACTCCCACACAGTGCAGCTGAATTTCTCTTTGTGATTGAATTTCTTTGTGCTGTAAGCCTTCATACACTTGCTGGAGCCACAACAGAATGGATCCAGATAAATGACACTTATTGGCAGTTTTGCTTGTGCAGAAAACAGACACTCACTCGTGTTTCTTTCTCTTTGTTTTTATTTCTCTCTCATTGTCTCCCAGATAACAGTTTTCCGGATGGGCTCAGAGGGTCATCAGGACATTGACCTTGCTATCCTCACTGCATTGCTCAAAGGTCGGTCTGTGCATCTGTGTGTGTAGGTTGAAGCACGATTGGCTCAGGGTGCGCAGTGGCTCTCGATAAAGGCTGATAGTTGGAGGTTTTGGTTCATTAAAGTACAATGTGATTTAGAAAGCACTCTCTTTGTGTGCTAAATTTAATGTTTTTTACTTCCAAGCACATGCGTATCAGTACATTGATTAAACATGCATTTTTTTATTTGTTTTCATGGTTCAAAAACACCAAGTTAGTTTGTAAACCCAGCCTCTAGTTATGTTGGAGAGAAAAAAGATAACTGCGTTTATAAAAGGGCTGAAACGAAATGCAAATCTGAAAAATTAAGGATAAAATTAATAATACAGCAGTGAAAAAACTATTCAAATAAAACTAATAAGTGTTTAATAAAGGTTAAGCAGTTGTGGCAACAGACACCTACAGATACTTAAATGATTTCCATTCTTCCACCGTTTGTCACTGTTAATATTACATACAAAGCAAACAAACCTGTACATTTCTCATACAATATTATTATACAAACTTGTGCATATTATGGGAAGACACCATTGCAGTTTTGGCAACTAATGACTATCTGTACTACCTGTACAGGTATATCTGTTGTATAAAATATTTACTGATGTGAACTTCTTCAGCTATCTCGGTTTAACAGTTTATTAAAGTCATTTAGACAAGATTGGAAAGAACCTGGCGTTGAGATAAAACTTCTTCCTCTAAAATCATCAATTATTGTAAACACAGCTGCTCATTAACTCTGTGGTTGGAAACAAATGATTACAGGAAGACACTGACAGCTCCCAATAAAATATGAAAATGGCTGTTGTTTCTACCATCTTTTTGATAAATAAATGAAATTTTGGTTTTTATTTGAAAATAAAATTTTCATGTGGCCAGAAGGTACTTTGTAGAAAAGACTGATCATCTCAGCCACAGACTGTTCATTTCTGATGGATGGACCTTAACGCCTCACAAAGAAGGCACTTTTTAGGGTCTCAACTAAACTTTGAAAGAAAAAAATATTCCATTTGACAATGGATGAAAACCAGAGGTGGAAAGAGTACTGAAAAAATGTACTCAAATACTGTTACACTGCTTAAATTGCACTCAGTTACAAGTAAAAGTGTTGTTGTTGTAAAAATATTTAAGTAAAAGAACAAAGTACTCTTCTCAAAAACTACTTAGCGTATTAATTACTTTTTAACCAATTGATGTTTAATTGTGTTGTCAATAGAAGGCATTCAGTTTGGTTTACTGTATATAATCGCTACATTCAAAGCTCATTTCTCAGACGCTCAGAAGCTCCGTCTTATTTTAGCACCAGGCAAACCGATGGCAGTGACAATATCTGAGATCTTTGCATACTTACCTAAACTAATAACCCACACATACAAACAATAAAAAAGCAATATCATAAAAACCTCATATATCACAATATGGTTTTTGAGAATAGATGCTGAAGTCTTGTAAGCTGTTGTCACCGTAGACATCAAACCAAGTTTGCATCTGGACTCTGTCTCCTTTTCACCCTCTGTACATGAAACATTCCTCCAGGTACGGCCACGGGCGCTCGTCCTCAGCCTTCACCTCATCATTTTCTCTGTTGACAGTGTTGTCCTCTGTCTCCATTTTGGCTTTTTCTCCAAATCTTCGGTCCATAAATGACTCTACGGAGTTGCCCTTTGTTCACGTCATAGGTAATTGGTGCGTCCGTGATCTGAGAGCCTTATTGGCTACAAAGATGCAGATGAACGGTTTGAATATTAATTCAAATTGCTGCCGTACTCAGCAACTCGTGATTTTAAAAGTAACAGAGTTGATTATGGTCTAAAATGTACTTAAGTATGACTAAAATTACACACTTGAAAGCAATACTCATAAAAATACAAGCAACCAAAAAAATCAACTTAATTACAGTAATGTGAGTATTTGTAATTTGTTACCTCCACCCCTGATGAAAACAGATTCAGATGATTTATCTTTCACCACAGCTCACTTCATGGTCCATTCTGAAGTCATCTTTTCTTCACACAAATCTTTACAGAACTCATCTACAATAATTAAGACATGCACTGTACTCCATATAGCAAAACACTTAAAACTAAAACATACTTTTAGCTGCTAAACAATTTTTCACATTTGTTTTGACTTAAAAAAATTCTCTTTAGAGACACTGCTGTTTTTTTTTTTTTTTTTCATGAGCCCTTATATGTCACACAACAGCACTTATCATCTATTAACATGGTAAGATAGGGAAATTATTGAAGTTTGACCCAAAGGAACTCATAATTGAGGGAATCTGTGTTTTTGTTTGATAATTTCTTTAATCCTTGTTTCCTGCACTCCCCAGTGTTTTTCTTCCTTGTTGTTCAGCTCCTGCCGCACCTGTCTCCAATTCAAATCACCCCAGGTGTTTGTCGTTCCTGTCATTAGTCTCCCTGTATATTCAGCATCTCTGCTTTTCCTTTGTCCATGGATTGCAATGGAAGCCTGTCACGTTCTGTTCCTCCATCGTTTCCACCATCTCATCACTATTTCTCATGTGTCTGTCTGCACATGGGCTCCACATTAAAACAACAGATCATGTAATAATATGCTGATGAGTTGAAACTTTATGAACACCCAGGACTTATATGTTGTTGCACTTATTTGGTTCCATTTACAACTCAGAGAACCAGTAAGATTACCTCATTGCTGCATGTACTCTTCAATATTCAGAATTAAAATGGTGTCTTTAGGAGGCGTTCCAGTTGTTTTTTAACAACTTGAAACTTGGGGATTTTGACTTTTTCCTACAAATGAACATCAGTGGTCTGTGAAACATTAGTTCATGTTGTATTCTTCAAACCAACATATTTTATAAATCATAGATTTGTTGCTCTTTAACAGAATGTGTGACCACTCTAGAATTTTATGACTGGATATGGCTGTTTAGATATTGATTATTCTTTTACCTTTTCTTTACATTTGGTGCTAAAGTTTGCCAGTCTTACTATGTTCTTGGTCCAAGAAGCCATTCACTCGTCGAGATCACTAATTGTAGATCACATTATCCGACAACTGTTTGCTGGTCTTGTTCCATCAGATCATCCATCAGACTAAAACAGTCCAGGCCAGCAAAGATGATTGGGCTGAACATTTACACCTTTCCAAATCATCAAACAAATTGTCAGGGATTGATCATAAAGCTTTGGCGTGCAGATAAAATGTGTTCCACTGCACGGTTTGTAAAGAGTTATCTATTTACAAATAAAGGACTAATGAAGTTGATCAAACTGGGTACAATTAAACTAAACCTTTATTGTTTCTTGTCTTCTTTTTTGGTTTTGCTACTTTCCCATCCACACCAGTGTAAAAACACACACTCTTGCAAACACAGTCTAAAGGATTGAGGAATCCATACTTTCGATTGCTGTTCAGTAGCTTATATCGATCATGTTTCTGTTGCTTCCTCAGGGAGTACGGCCCATTGCCCTCCTCACAAACCGCCACACACATGAACGTAGAGTGCACAAACTTATGTGTGTATACCAATCAGCAACAAGTCCGAAGGGGCTGTTATGCAATTCAAAGCAGGAGACTGAAAATGTCAGGACTTGCTGCTTGGGGAAACATGGTCTGCAGGGGGCTGGAAGAAAAACAAACCTACAGTTTGACTAAGAAAAGTGTGATGAAGTAAAGTGTTTTAAATAATTTATGTGTAATAGTGATGATTCATGATTTATTTGGCTCATGCATCGTTCCCCTATCTTTTTTGCTCATCCTTTGTGCGCTGTTGCTTTGCTCTGTGTGTGTTCATATCCCGCGCACGTATTCTTTTCATGTCATCTGCTGATCCATCCCTTATCCCTCTTCTGCTTATCCCTTTCTTACATTCCTGGAATGACATTCAAATGAATGAGTGAAGGAGAATCAAAGATAGAGGGGGGGAAAAAAAAGGAAAATCTATAGAAATTGTTAAACTTAAAGAACAGTGAAATAATGGGGTGGGGGTGGGGGTCTTAGTGATCAATGACACGGTGGACTATTTACATGCAAGTTTCTTTCTGCAGCACGAGTCAAACTATCAAGAAGCTTTGTAAAACACTGGATTAGAAACTTTTGCTGCAGAGTTAAGCTTCTGCCACCTGAAGCTCAACGATACACAGCTCGATCTAAAATATGCAGCCTGCAGACACAAAGGCCGTCTAAAAACGGTGGGTTAACCAAAACAATGTGTCAGTGTGTGGGAAAGCGAGCGATTAGGACAAGTGCAAAAAGACAGAACAGAAGGGAACCAGCAGCTAAAGAGTCATCCTCTATCTGAGTGGAGTAATTGATGGTTGGCTGTCTCAGATAGTCAATAGCCCGAGGATTGGACACATAAAGTAAGCTGGCTGCAGTTCAACCTTCAGGCAGGAGAAAAAAATGAAGTCATTGGTCTTTGATAAAGCGCCAGAGCCACCCCAGTCGTTTGATACACATATATCTTCACTAAAGCTCCTATTAGAGAGTGCTGCATGTTATTAGTGGGGCTCTGACTGAACACACACCGTTAAGCTCCAGTAATTCTGTCCAGACCTTTAAGCAAGGGAGAGCACAGTGTAAAGTGATGATTTTAGTGAGCTTATTAAAATTGCACCACCTTGTTAACACTCGAGAGTTGATTAAAGTACTTACATGTCTGCGTTACAGTGGCTTTGATCATTGTCTTCCTAATCTCATTCATCAATTTCAGGTAAACCGGCTGAGTAAATTCTTAATGGGGTTTTTGTGTGAGACTACACTCGACAACAGTGATGCACAAGAACAAAGTGAGCCACAACATATCTTTCACAAACATAAAGTACTATTTCAGGCTTTTTGAAGTGGGGTTCAAGGTTTAGGACAAATATCTTACTCAATGGTCGCTCTGTGAATGAGTTCTTTTTAAGAAGCAGAGTTTGACTTTGACCAGACTAATGAGCTATTTCTGAATGGGACCCAAGTGGATTGTTGTCATTTTGAAATTAGTACAGTCTCTTAATTTTAATAGTAGTGCATATAAATGTTATATTATAATCCTTGACACTACTGTCAGTTTTGTATTATATGTTCGTTCTGGCAGAATTATTAAGATATTTCTGGTGGAAGTTCACCGAGTCGCATTATAAGCACCACAGACAGTAGCTGTTGCTATTAATGTTTGAAAATAAACATAAATTTGATGTAAATATATTTTTTTGTGAAACTGATAATGACGTAAAGGTTTGTAAAAAAGAGTTACCTTTAACTGCTTGGATTTTTTTATAAGATGGTAGCTATCCCATGTCCTACTCACATTAGCTGTTAGCTCATGAGGCTGTTCAATATTACACTCTGAGGTTGTTCAAAGAGCTATCTGCTGCAGGTAAGATATTAATTCTTCATTACGTCCTCAAAGAGTCTTTTTTTTTTCATGTTCAAAATAATATATGTTTTTGAATTTCATCAAACATTTTGACAAAAATGTAATGACAAGGTTATAATTTATATCTTTATGGGCACATGAGCATTTGCAAAAATAGCAGGTAAATCACTGCAGTCCTCTGAAGAGAATCAGCTACAAAACATTGCTGCCACCGCACAATTTTTTATCTCAGTCGCTCAGCAGACTGAAGAAAAATCAAGTTTTCGTTTTGTTTAGAGAATCTTGAAACATGTCAAAGTTATGGAAATCTGATCTGATCTAAATGGTTTTTTTATTTATTTCTGTGCGTCACCAAGAAATTGAAATGCAGCAAAAGCTATGTAACTTTTTCTTGGAGGATGCTGCTCACGACTTTTCTTTTGTCTTCGTCATGTGTTTCTGAATCTTTTCAATACATTTTTATTAGTAATTTACTTTATGGTTTGTCCTTTTCAAAATGTCTCTTCTTGCACCTTTTCATGCATCAATCATTTTTATATGATTGTATTCTTTCTTTCTTTCTTATTGTAAAGGTTTAACCAATTCTGTTCAAAATTACTTTAAAAGCTGAAATTGTATGAAAACAATTCAGTGTACCTTTAATTACTTATTAGTTTTCATTTCCATTCTCTTATCATTTAGATAAGTGAATAAAAGAAAAGAATGAAATGCTATTTGAACACACAAATTGTGGATTTAGAAACAATATCCTCATGCACTGATTACAACTGAAGCTTGCTCAGTCTTCATGAGGACAGGTCACATGAAGCAAATCTCAAACTTTTTTAAAACACTGTCTTCTCAAAGATGTTTCAACAGCAAGCAATTCCCCCCAGCAGCTTACAAAATAAATAATTGATAGTCACAGAACAGCAGAAGGCTTTGAGTGGACAGCAAAGTGTTTTCTGGCATCTTTACCCTCAGTGTGTTATGTAATTATGAAATGGTATGATGGAGGTCAAGTTAAGGTCTGTAAACTGAAAGAAATCATCTCCGAGGGCTGCCTGTACGATTGACAGAGAGACAAATCAAAATTTCTGTTTGACTTTCGAAAAACTTCATGACTGATCAGATTTGTTGGAGAGGGTGAGCTCCCTGCAAGCGTCAGTGCAAACATGAGCTTTATGGAAGAGTTAGCAAAATAAAACTTTTTCTTAGTTTTTACGACAAATCACTCAGAAGTCAGAACAATGATATAAATATGCGTCTGTACTTAATCCTGAATGGTTAAGTTAGAACTGATATATTTAAAAAAAAAAACTGTAAATAAATGTGTCCTGGGTGGAAAAGTTGACTTTTTAAGTGTAAAATGTTTCACTTTAAGTGGACTGATTATGACTTGTCCTTGTGTTGCAACCAGTTGAACAAGAAAATGTTTCAGCAGCAAAAATGATTGGATTTAGTTCAGTACTAACAATTTCTGCAAAAATTACAGCTTTTATTAAAAAAAAAGTACATAATAAAACTGTCCCACTTATCTCTATAGGCAGCTTAGTGGATTAGTGGTTGACACTGTTGACACACACCAATAAAGTCCTGGATCCAAGTCCCAGTTTGGACCTGAGGCTATTCTATGTGTCGTTTGCATGTTCTCTGCGTGTTTGCGTAGGTTTTCTCCAGGTACTCAGGTTTCCTCCCACAGATGCATGTTAGAGCTGTCATTTCTAGCCTGGGCCGGCCCGACTCAAAATTCAAGCTGGGTTGTGCCAAAATAATGTGCTAGATGAGTGGGACGGGTCAGTCTCAGGCTTTTGATACGGTTTTACGAATCATACAGCACAAATAAAACTAAATAAGAATGCACAAAATAAAATTGTGTTAATCTACTTGTTGAGGAGGAGGCAGGTCCGACTGACCGGTTGAAAGAGGTAAAAAAAAAATAAATGTCCAGTTGAGGTCAGATGGATCAGCTGATCACCCGCCGCATGCGTCTCCACACCTGCTGTTATCTACGGTGAAGGAAGTTGCAGCATCTGCAAAAGCCAAAGCGAGCAGCGTGTTCAATTAAAATAGCCTTGTTCTATATTTTCCAAATAATTTTGCTCTAAAAATATTTTTCTTCATTTGTATAATAGCCTGTCTTTAGAGTTGATTTTTTTAGGCTATTTGTTTTGTATGTTAATGTCCACTGAGTGAAACAAGAAATATTATATATTTCTTTGAAATATGTTGTTAAAGTATCATGTCAAACTGGTTTGCTTACAAAAGCAATAAAAGCTTCATAATACATTTAAAAAATGTTAGGTTTTTTTTGGGGTTTGGGCCTGTAATTACAGTTAAATGATCGGGCCTAGTCGGGTTTGAAAAAAAAAACAAACTACGGGCTAGAGCCGGGTCAGATTTTCTAGGCCCGAATGCAACTCTAATGCATGTTAGGCTACATACAGACCAAGACCGCCTTTGAAAAAAAGATCTGGAATTTTGATGGGACTTCTGTGGTTAAATAAAGGTTAACAAATAAACGCACCACGATACACCAATACACCATAAAAAGCTAACCTAAAAGTTTTGTTTGATTTGTGGGGGGAGGGGGGGTGCTACCTTTGTTTGAAATAGTTGATCATTATGATGTCGATATTTTCTCAGACAATAAGTTATATTCTTAATGTAGCCTTCACTCGAGAAGCAAAATAAACGTTTGAATTTGAATAAAATTAATAACTTGGCAGACATTTTATGCAAAGGCTAAGTAGAGTTTAAATTACATCAAGCAAATAACAAACCATTGCTGCCTAATACAGCTACAGTTTTTTTTGTCTACAGACAGTCAGTACAGTAACGCATGAAAGCAGCAGCAGAAAAGACTGTGCATCAGTCGAGTGCAAGCTGATGAAGCCCAAAATTATACACTGCCTCTGCTCATCATAAATTATTGCCTTCTTCACCTGAACATCAATAAAAGAACTCCCCATCCATAACCTGAACAGAAAAAAAGATCTGTGAACAGTTCTGATTAAAGTATTGCTGCACAACTAAAGACGACGCAACCAAATCATAAAAATATAAATCACACTAATGACCTTATTGTTACAACTTTGGATTCAGAGGTACATACACAGATGAACATAGTGAAATGTCATAACTTTCTTTCTGTCGTCATAATTTTTTATGTTTATTTTTTGGGGGTAAAACTTCATGAAACATCTTTATCTCTCACAGGTGCCAACGCTTCAGCCCCAGACCAGCTGAGTTTGGCTCTTGCATGGAACAGAGTGGACATTGCACGCAGTCAAATATTCATCTACGGACAGCAGTGGCCTGTAAGAAAAAATAACCACAGTATGGTTTAACGCTGAGTCTCAGACATGAACTGGTGTTTAACCTAAAACATGTGTCTTGCAGTTTTACTGATAAGAATTGATTCAACACTGATGGATTTATAAAGCACTGATAAAGTGCTTTAAACGAGAATTACAATTGAACGTTACATGCATTCCTTTCAAGGTAATACGCTCTTCTATTTTTTGTTCATCAGGTTGGTTCCCTGGAGCAGGCGATGCTGGATGCCTTAGTTTTGGACAGAGTGGACTTTGTCAAGCTGCTGATTGAAAATGGAGTCAGTATGCACCGTTTCCTCACACTTTCCAGACTGGAGGAGCTTTATAACACGGTAACAGCAACCTCTCTCTATATAATGTTGTAAATAGGGTTTATTTACACTGCATCATTTTTACTTTTTTTTGTTTTCAACAGCGACACGGACCATCAAACACGCTGTATCACCTTGTCAGAGATGTAAAAAAGGTACAGCTATCACTGCCATCTCAGTAGCTTTGTAGCAGCTCAGGCACACTGGATGCATATTATGTGTATTGAAGAGGACATGTTTGACTAAAGAGAGTTTCTGTGGCTTTTTTGTGGCGTGCGTAAGTTAATCTGTTTGCTTTTGTTCATGTGTGTGTGTATATTGGTAGCTGTAGACGATGGTGATTTCAAATAGAGGCTGGCTTTTCTCTTTCGGCTGGATTTGTACGCTGCACTGTCTTTGAAAAGCTTTGCACGACTCCAACCGCTTTCATGAATCACTAGTTTACTTTCTCCACAACACACACCACCATGGGAAACAAACTGCACGTGTGCTAAAGCTCGTTAGAGCCACAGAACTTGTACTTAGAGTTGGACGTTTAGATGTGCTCATCGTGAGCATTAACTTTAGGCGTTTAACCATTTATTAAAACCGTGCTTTGTCCAGAAGGAAATCATTGTACAACATATGACTTTGATGATTTTTACAAACAAGTACTGAGTGTGTAGATGAACAGATGCGGAGATATATTCATCAATTAAAACGGGTTCACTCATCTTTCTGGACTGGATAAAACGTGCATTGAATTTAATGAAATGTAACGTGAGACGTCATTTTTCTTTGACCCATCAAAATGAATGCGGTCATTTATTTTACAGAATCAAAGTTTAACATCAAACATTTACATTAATTTGGCAGAATATGAAAACAACAACATAATTAATCAGTTTTACAAACAGGAAAACCATACGGCCATGGTTTTCCGTTGCTTCACCACAGACATTAATGAAAACATCTGGATTAATTTTCTAGCAGAAAGGAGAGTTTAAAGATGGAAAATTGAGATTTATCTTACAGAGAGATGTGTGAGGGAATTTGTTTGTTTTAACCAGAACGTGCACGCTCCTTCGGAACTCAGCTTGTCCCAAACAGTACACTTTTGGTGAAGGTCGACTTTTACCTTTTCTGAAGATAGATCAGTTCCGGCGTGGAGTCTCACTTCCAACCACTGTTCAGCGTCTCAGTGAGAACAGCCAAATACCTCGAGAGCCGTGCGAGGTTATCCAAACAGAAGTTATAATTCCCAAAATCGTCTCTGGTTCAGCTTGTTTGGTTTAGCAGCATCCATGAATGCCTGCGTTTTGCATTCATGAACTCCCAAACTCTCTGCATTCTGGTTTCCAAAATTCTTGAACTCTACGTGACTCTACTGTTGAACTGGGAAGTTGCCACATTTAAACGGGCTATACTTCCGGTTCATTTGAGAGCTTTTTGATTGGTGGATGGACCAGAACAGAGGTGTGGTTTGTGATGTAAGGTGTTATGGAAAGTCAAGGATTGTTTAAGAACAGACAGAAAGATATCATGGAAAAACCAGACTTCGTGGCGTCGCTCACCAAATATCTTGCTGTAAAAGTTAAACATGACATTTCTTTTCAGTAAACTTTTTAGTTGACCGAAGCTTGAACTTTAACACCCTTACAACTTTGCTCACTTTCAAAGCAGACGATCAAGAAATTGAATCATTACTCTGTAATGTACTCTAACTTGATTTCACTTTGAATTGAGGAATAAAAATCATTACTACTGTTTAAGTAAATAAAAATGAGTAGTTCACTTCAACATGTAAACATTGTTTGAACTAACACAATTTGATTATCAAAACATTTGTAAAATAGTAATGATCATAGAGAATTGTCTTTTCCACTTGATTAATTCAAGAGAGAAAGTCTCAGGATGGGTCAAACTGTATTTCTGGATTCAAATCAATGAAATGACAGTTTCTGTCCATCTGGTCAGTTTTGACATCAGGTCAAGTTCAGCATTAACTTTAGGCGTTTAACCATTTATTAAAACCGTGCTTTGTCCAGAAGGAAATCATTGTACAACATATGACTTTGATGATTTTTACAAACAAGTACTGAGTGTATATGCTTAATTTATTTTTCTGGATTTCCCATATCCACACCAAATTATACACAGGATTAAAAAAAACATGAATAGATTCATCTAGATCTTTTAAAGTGCTGTTGACCATACCAAGGCTTCATAACTTCTTGGTAAAATGGTAAATGGACTGTACTTACTGTATATAGCGCCTTTCTATCTTATTTCAAAATACTCAAAGTACTTTACACTACAATCTGTGTCCTCATTTAACCATTCATACACTGATGGGACACACATAGGAGGCAACTAGGGGTTCAGCGTCTTGCCCAGGGACACTTCAGCATGTGACTGCTGGTGGATTCGAACCCCCAACTCTTGCATTGGAGGACAACTGCTCTAACCACTCAGCCACAGCCGCCCCGTACCGCCCCAGGTAGTGATCAGACTAACTACAGGTGGTAATTTCTCTTTGTCAGCATAAAAAAACATTTGTTTTTCTGCTTATTGGGGGTGGGGGGGAGTGGTGGCGTAGAGGCTAGAGAAGGCAAGCCTCTGATCGGAAGGTGGCCAGCTTGAACCCCGGAACTGACATCAAAATGTGGGTGGGAAAGGTGAATCACCCGCAGCTGCCTTCACCCTCATTTGTTCCACACTGGACCCTTGAGCAAGGCCCTTAACCTCCATCTGCTCCCCCGGGTGTCCTAGATAGCAGCTCTCTGCTCCACACAGAGGGCTGTAGTAGCTCAGTGGGCTGTGGTGGCATCAGGAAGGGCATCTGGTCTAAAAACAATTGCCAAATCTTCAGGTGAGTTAGTTTGTTGTGGCGACCTTAAGGTGGGGAGCAGCCAAAATAAGAAGATAAAAAAATTTTTGCCCATTGGATTGACCAAGAGTCATCCATCACGCTCATATGAAACTCATTTGGATGTTTAGGATTGTTTTATGACCCACCAAATCTCAAGCCTGTCATGAACTGGAAACTGTCGGAACAACAGTGTCTCTGTTCACAGTGAAGCACGTTTTACACCATCACACACTGACTAAGAAAGAATCCCTAACAAGCAACGCCTTCAAGCTAAACTGAAATGTGCAGCAGCTCATTTGGACAAGCTAAAATACTTTTATATCTGGGAAACAAATGTTTTGTGGTCAGACGAGACAAAGGCTGAGTTATTCTGTCACAAAGACAAAGCATGTTTGGAGAAGTCATGATGAGGCTTTCTAACCTAAAATCACTTTACCAGCCTTCCAGCATGGCGGTGTTAGCATCATGCTGTGGTATTGACGCATAGCACTAAGTGAATGGAAACATGATTAAAGAGGTCTACCTCCAAATAATTCAGCTTCACCAAATATCAGCCAAAATTACACAAGAAGCTTGTTGATAGATACGGAATTCATGTGGGTAAAGTGCAGCTTGAAGAAGGAAAGTTAACTAAATATTAGTTGGTGGTATTATGTCTATATTTAAGCCAGTATGTACAATAAATTCAAGCATGTGCAGTTAAGTTTTGCTGTTAAAACTCATTGAAGTTGTATGTTGTTAAGCTATTCCACCCTGGAAAATGAACGTAAAGTCCAAAATTGATGACATTCATGCTCATGTTGAGTGTAAATGTCTGATAACTAAGCAAAGTGAGGCCGCAGTAAAAAAGGCTGCACGTCTTATCAAAAACAACCAAGATGGCGTTCTATTCAGTTGTTTTTACTTTTAATATTAAAGCATTTTAAGTGTGTTTTTTTTCAGTTTAGACAAGCAAACATGTCATGAATTTGATTGTCTCTCACAATCTCTTTAACAAAAAAGTTTTCGTTATATGTTGTTTTGTTTTTTTTGTTCATTTATGTAAATGAAAATAATCAGATTATATATCTCAAACTGGCTTTCAGTGCCCAAACCTTCAACACAACAACTTGTATTTTAAATGCAGTTTGTGTTTGCATGCCAATAGATGAGATCGTACCATTTGAGATGATAGAAAGGTCAACAATACCGTTAGCATTTAAAAGATGTTTATGGATTAACATGTAACTTTTGATGTCCACACATTCTCCTTTGAGAGCTGATGACACTTCTTTAAACATAATCGAATTTCACGTTTATGTAGGAAAAATACAGCGCGAATATTTCCCTTCTCAGTTTCACCACACTGCCAAACACACTTTAGTGCATGGCAAATTACCATCCTGTTGTTTCAGAGGTGTGTGTAAATGTATTAGAGTGGCTAAATGTTTGTGGGTCGTTGTCCTGTCCACGTATGATGCTAATTAGATTTAACTGCTATCCCTCGGGTGGAGTCACCATGTCATCGCTGGTTTCTTTCTCATTATTCCCTAAGGATTGTCTCGCCATTCTATCAGCAGCTGTCGGTTCTTCTTTTCTGAGCTTTATGGTGATAGTAGTTGGAAAAGCCAACGTAAGCTGCCTTCAGGGTAACCTGGTCCTTTCATTAGAGTGAATCAAAGGCGAGTCGAGAATTAGGAGAATCAAAGAGAGTGGTTCGTCGACTGCAGCTGCCAAAGCATAAACCTGCTGTCCTGTCGAGAAGGTGAACATTGCAGCCAAAAGTTGGCCTCAGTACAACTAGCTATGTCTCAAAAATAAGAAAGGATCTGGAAGGTTTCCAGATTTGACGGGACATGTTTGAGACTGGTTTGATGATTGGCCCTGTGAAAGTAATCTGTGAAATTGATTTTAGATCATTAGCCAGAATGAAACCCTGGAAACATTAAACTCAATGGTGCCAATTTAAAATAAGGTTCCCCTTAGATGGCTAATAAATAGTTTATGGATACGTTATAAATTCCACTATAAACACTTTATAAATCATTAATAATAGTTTATTATGCATTAAGGGTGACAGAGAGACAAAACTGACCCGTTTCTTGCCAAATAGTGAACTACATCTGTTCACCTACCGTATATATTTCATCTAGAGTTGTTATATTAAACTTTTCAGACTAAGTTACTACCTTGTAAGCACAATAAGCATTTGTAAACCTTTTTTTTTTAGGATATAATATTAGTTGTAGATACTTGTGATGCAGTGATAAAGTGCAATATTATATGTTAAAGAAATAGGTTTACAAATGCTTATTGTGCTTAAGAGTTAGTAACTTGGTCTGAAATGTTTAATATAACAACTCTAGATGAAATATATAGGTGAACAGATTTGGCTCTCTATTTGGCAAGAAAATGGTCAGTTGTGTCTCTGTCACCCTTAATTAATGCATTATAAGCAGCTATTAATGATTTATAAAGTGTTTATAGAGGAATTAATAACATATCTATATACTATTTATTAGCCATCTATATCTCCCAGCAGCTGTTAGACTCTACAACCATCACTGCTCCCAACAAACTCAAGTATTAAATACATGCTGACCTCTGCTAAAACACACACTCTGCCTATACTTCGGTATTGTACATAGTCTGTCCTTATCAATGTTCCAATACATATTGAACATTATTATTGATATTGTTTATCTTATTTCTTTATATATTCTTTTTAACATCAGGAACTTTTTGTGTGAATCTTTTTATCTATTGCTGCTGTTGCTGCTGTTACACTGAATTTCCCATCCGTGGGACAATAAAGGCTGTTTCTATTCTATTTTATAAGGGAAGCCTTATTGTAAAGTGGCATCACAGCAACTATTTTAAATTGTTGCTGTAGCTGAAGTTAGTTTAAAAACTTCAAGATTTTCATTAGTACAAAGCTGTTTAGAGATTGTGCCCTTCTTTAAATATGATAACACTGTAACACTGTGAACTCCCGGTGTGCATTCACTTAAAGTTAAAACAATTACCGAGGATACTTTGAATTTTAGCGGGAGCAAGGACAAGTGCACCAGTACTATTCAATTATGAAGGTAAGAGACTGAAGAGACTGGAAAACAAAATACATGAATAAAAATAAAAACACATCCAAGAAATCTGTTGTGTAAGAGCACTTTTTTTATTTACTGCTTTTTGAAGATTTTAAAATTAAATAAAAACCTTCTTCTGGAGTGAGAAGTCAGACTCCCTCCAAAAATGTCTCAGAAATTTTATTTAAAGGATAAAAGACCGATTTAATGCAGGACTTGTTTCTTCAGCCAAGTCATCCCAAAATCAGAATAATCTTGAGAGAGATGTGCAAGAATCATAACATTTTACTGAAGGGAACTTGTCACAAAAAAAAGTCCTTTTTGTACAAAATTTGCGGTCTTCCAGTGAACATAGAAGAGTTAATGGTCTGTTGGAATGATGTGCACTGGAAAGATGCATCGAGGATAGTTTTATGTCCACAAAGACAGTAGGAAATGTAAAATTTAAAATGATCTTTATCTTCAAGGTGAATTTTATGCATATTCCTCACATTGGAAAATCCTGCCTCAGTGATGATTTGTGAGCAGAAGTGCGGAAAACTCTTTTTTTTTTTTCCTGCTCAGTCACCACATTTGCCACAGTCGGTATTAAATATGTGAGGAAACCCGTGTGTTTCAGCGGAACAGTGGGGACCAGGATAATACCTGCAGGCTTTAAGGTTCAGGGTAGAGGCACGAGAAGGAGCAATGAGTATTGACAGACTTTTAGGCCTCACATGAAAGAATTTCTGTTTCAATAATGACTTTCCCCTCAAGCGTTGGTAGCTGTGTATCGCTCCATGCTACTGCTGCTCTCTTCCAGGCTAATGAGTCATTTCCATCGCTCTTATCTTCTCACTTCAAGACATTATTGACTTTTACTTAGATCTCATTATTTCCCCAAATGAAAATTATGACAACTGATCCAATTCTTCACTTCCACTGAAATTGCCCTCAAACACAGGCTAATTCAAACACTTGGGATTTGCTTCATCTTCTAAAGTTTGGTGTTTTAAATACTACAAAGCTAGATGTTGTATTGGCTAAAGCTTGGAGATTTTTTTTACTTTATTAGTTGGAATATTATCAAATAACCACATCAAACTATCACCTATGATTTCTACATTCAACTCATAAACCCACTGTCCTACGCAATTAAACTACAATTTTTACGAAAGACTGGAAGAGAGATCTTGCCTGAGAGTTTCTGTGTACCTCATTTCCCCTGCTCTTGCTTATCGTGCGTTTTACTCACTGACATTGTGTGTTCTTTCCAAGCGAGAATATCCAGGGTTCAGTTGGATCTACTTCAAGGTGAATCCGATAATCACGTTTTATTTTTGTAGCCAAAAAAACAATTTGTGATGGATTTTTGTGACATGTATGTGTGTGACTGTGAGGTTCTTGTTCCCCTTCCCTTTGTTAATCCCTTGGTGTGGGGTTGTTGCCTGTAAACACTGTCTGGTTTGTAGGGAAACCTGCCCCCGGACTATCGCATCAGTCTCATCGACATTGGGCTTGTCATTGAATACCTCATGGGTGGAGCATATCGATGTAACTACACCAGGAAGAGATTCAGAACTCTGTACCATAACCTCTTTGGACCCAAAAGGGTGAGTACATTATATTCCCCTTCTTTAACGTCAGTCATTTTCAGCCCTAATGTCAAAAATATAACCATATGAGTTTATTGAACATCAAGATCCAATTTGTCTTGTAAGTGTGAGATGACCAATAAAAGCAAAGTATGTTTTAGAAGTATAATGTAACTCACAGCTTGTCCTCCTTGTTTTTATTTATTTATTAATATTTTGCTATTAGATTTTTGAGTATTTTGATCTGACATGGAGCAGGAATCAAAACCTTAATGTGCAGCTTGTTATGAGTCTAATTTACTGACAAATAAAAAGGAAAATTTCAGATCTTCTGAAGTAGAACAGTTATGAACAAACAATGTCTTACCTGTTTAGGTTAGATTTATTTGTCATATGCAAAATCAACACAAGGTCAACAATGCAATGGAATGCTTAGGAGGAGATGAACCGTCTCGACTCGCCAAAAAAAAAAAAAAAAAAAAAATGAAATACCAAAGCTTGCAACAAAAATTCTAAAAACATACTAAAAATACTACTAAAATGCAAAATGCAAAAAATATATATATATATGACACCAAAGTTGAAAAAGATATACATTTACAGTGAGGTTCTTTCAACATCATGGCTCTGTTCTGTTAGCGTAGTGGTCTTGTTAGTAGCTTAGCAGGTCTTGTTAGCAGGTCCAGTCAGCAGCTTGATGGTAATAAAGACCACAGCAGCTGCCGTTATTTTAGATGGTACTTTGAAGAACCCCAGTTTGAATAAATACAGTGTAACTTGACTGATGAGCTACAGTTAGATGTGTGGGACCAAGACCAAAATGCATTATGGTATCTTGAAACAACTCTAATTTTATAGCAGTTTGTGCTAACACTATACAAACTTTCACACTACTGACAATTCTTTTTACATTTTCAAGTGCAAATAGCTGACTAGTTCAGTCCTAGATATATTTTCATTATATTATTGCCCAATTAACAATATAATGCACATTTGATGACTTTGTGAAGATTTATAAAACAACTTTCATACAAAACACCACAACATTTTTAGGACTGAGTTGTTTCAAGATGGCAGGAATCCATTTTGATCTTGGTCTTACTCAAACTAACCATTAGGTCATCAATCCAGACAGAAATGAAGTCCATTTTTTTTTAACTAAGATGATCAAGAGCCATCTGCAATAAATAAGATACTAATTGTTTATAACGTTTTCACAGAATCATCTTTTAAAAGGCCTGAACTTTCACTTTTTTTTTTACAGTTTGAGATTAGCTGCAGCAAGAAAGAGGAAAAGTTCTGATGCAGAGTTTAATAATCAGTTTAGATGAGTTGTTG
>NC_056505.1:25637093-25655752 GCF_014905685.2 Nematolebias whitei | reverse complement strand
TATATATATAAAATTGTAGGTCAGACTTATACAATGCTTCTGTCGCATTAGTTGAGAACTTTAATTATTATCACATTGAGCAGTTAGTACAAGTCTAGCAGAAAAATCTTTATATAGCCTGACAGGCATGCTAACTTATTGTAATGGCACATTTAAAATATGGGAATTTATTGTAGTTCTTGAATTTGGAAAGCAGTTTTAGGTGTTACATAATTTGTGAATTATTGTGATGAAATCGCTGCTCATATTTAAAGGTCAGTCACAAAAGGATTACTTTGCAATTTATTCCCACACTGACATTAAAACGCAGAGTTTTTTAACCTTGATGCAACAAATCACTCATCCACAGCAGAGGTTCTTCATCAGGTACAATTATGACTCATGGAAAATGAGCACTTCATTACAGCCCCTCCGCTTAATGATTTCTACATTTTAATCAAGTGGACTTGGTGATGAATGAAATCCTGCCGGTGTTTAGTGTTTAGTGTTTGTGTGTTTGACACCTCACACACTGCTGCTCGTTCTGCCTGAATAACTCAGAGACTGTCTCAGGTGTGATAAAAATACAACTACGCACGGGTGTACAAAACTGTTTGTTTCTTTTATTTTTATTATTGATGCACTCAAATGCTTGTATTTTAATCAAGTTCAAGTAGGTTTGTTGTCATTCGCATCATATATGGTAGATGAGGTGGGACAAAATTATGTGCACAGAGTCCCAGTTACCCCCAAACATAGCAAAAATCTAATTTGTAAAAAGAAACAGTATGTAGAAAACAAACAGCAATGTAGTAATGTAAGAAACAGTAATGTAGTTTTATGACAAATTAAGGACAAAACTCAGATTTTCATATAATGCTCTGTAGCTTGTTCAGGAATGCTGAACAAGTTAGCATTACAAGACAAAAAGATTAAAGTGACTTTGAAAAAGCGTTCACGTTTAGGATCCAGATGGCATGAGCTTCAGTCACAAAGCGTATCCGACACGTGTTTTATTACAGCTATTAAAGAGACATCTGTGTTTAGATGTATGGGAATGTCGGTAAATGAGGTCAGATATTGTGGCACATTTATCGATCATGGTGCTTAAAAAAAATCAGCTCCTTTACAGGTGACTGCAGTAAATATTAATGCAGGAAGTGATGGGACTGACAGCCCATTGACAGTACCTTGTAGAGGGGTATTATAGTAGAGTTGTAAGTCCTCAACTACTCATTACATAGATGAGTGCACAGGTGGCAGATCAGCGGTGCAAACGCCATGTGCACTGATCCACAGAGACAGATACAATCAGACAGCTGGGTGAGCGCATGGACATGAGGAGAACTGTACAGGCCTGAACCTTTGACCTTTACAGTGAGGGAACTCAGGGCATCTGTTATTCTCATAGCTGGTTTTATTTAAGACCATTTGTTGCTTTTAGGGAAGCCTTATAACAAATAAGCACAAATAAGCACATACAGGAAGGAAGGTTAACTATAGAGAAGGTGATTCAGATATTTTTTATTAATTCATTCATAATAGCAGTAGCAAAACATTCCAAATCTCTTATTGGCTGCATTAATTGACCAAAATCTGAATTGTGCCCTTTAGTTTGTTTATTTATTATTTTAGTGCATGTTTCTGAGTTTTGGTTTGCCTGTTTGTATCTTTCCATGAGGTAAAGATGGACGTAGCAAAGCAGCTGATGAGATGCAAGGAAGCAGGACAGAGACGTGGCAAAATGAGAGCGAGTCATCTCCAGTATTGCTGTGATTTTCTATAACAATAATATCACACAGTCATGCGTGTGCAGAGCACCCGCGAACTGATGTTGAGTAACAACAAAGGCACGAAATAGATGTGGTTATCATAATTCCCACAGGAAATTCAGGTTATTTTTACCAGCTCGATGATCGCTCATGAATGCATAATTCAAACGTGCCCTGCTTTCTGACAGATACGCATTTTTTACCAAAAAAATACACCAACATGCTTTGCTTTACTATCTGCAACTGTACGAGCCCATTGTCCTTATGCTTAATGCATTAATGCTGTTTTTCTTAGACATTTTATTGTTGGATGTAACTGGGACCCTGTGTACACAATTTCGCTCCACCACATGTACCAGATGAGGTGCGAATGACAATAAAGAAACTCTGACTCTGACTGACTCTGATTAATAACCACACAAATGCAAATATAGTTTCTCATTTAAAAAAAAAAAAGATTAAAGTGAATAGAAGTTATTTTTGATGGTAATGAACATTTATGACCTTCTGTGAGTCAGTCTGCAAGTCTTTGAGTATGTGCTGTGTTGTTCTTATAGAATGAAATGCATTGAAACTATGTGTGTGTGTCTGTGTGTGGGTGTGTGTGTGTCTTTTTAGCCAAAAGCTCTGAAACTGCTGGGAATGGAGGTAAGTCTTGATCCCATCAAAGTAGTTATTTACTTCTTATTTTGCTGTTCTGCACCCTGATCCCTCAAGCCCCCTCATATGTAAAATTTACTGAGTGTATATAGATGGTAACAACACAATTGTCTGATATTTTAAGAGTGTGAAGTGTGCTTCACAGAAACTTGATTTTTTTGTAATTAAATTTATTTGTTGGCTGTCTGTATCATCTTATGGGACAGATAAATGCTCATTGCCAAATAATCAATCAAGAAAGTCATTATTTCTGAAGTTAGGTAAGGATTATTTTGACCTGATGAAACCCTAATGCTCCTAGCATGATGTTTATTGTATTAACTAACATTACAGAGTAGCAGTGGTAGGATGTAACTAAGTACAAGTACTTTGTTGCTGTACTTAAGTACATTTTTTATGTATCTGTACTTAAGTAGAATTAAATGTGGGTACTTTTGACTTTTACTCCACTACGTTTTACATTAAGTAGCTGTAGTTTCTACTACACAACATTTCTATAATGCATTGCGTTACAAGTTACATTCACGTTGCGTTTTTTGATTTTTTTTTGTTAGTTTGAAAGTAACTAATGGTGAGAGGGGAGCTGGTCCATTGAATCACTGCAAAGTGGGCAGGTAACATTAGACCTGCCTTCAAGAAGAGCTGGACCATCCATCCATCCATCCATCTATTATTTTTTACCCGCTTCTTCCATTTTGGGTCACAGGGGTCGTCGGTGCCCGTGTCCAGCAATCACTGTGCGAAGGGCGGGAGACACCCTTGACAGGTCGCAAGTCCATCACAGGGCCACATAGAGACAAACGAGATAAACGAGACAAACAACCATTCATGTTCTCACTCACACCTAGGGACAATTTAGAGTTAAGAGCTGGACCAATGATGTATATTCTAGTATATATGTCATTGAGCTGGACACACCCACAACACCGCTAACACACCCAAAATGGATTCCACAGTGGAGAGTCAGCCAGAAGATATGTGCCACCCATGGCCTTATTGAAAGATTATTGAAAGACTATTGAAAGACTATTGAAAGATTATTGAAAGATTATTGAATGATTATTGAAAGACTATTGAACGACTATTGAAACACTATTGAAAGATTATTCAGTACAGCAGGACATATTCTCTCTTTCAAAAGAAACAGATTGGACTAAGAAAACTTTGAAAACTAACTTCTTCTGAACTTGAACAAGAAATTCTTGCTGCAATATTAAAATGTGTCAGTTCATGGGATGTTAGGAGACAAGCGATGTCGCCAAATGGCTCGACACTCAGGTCCAAGTTTTGAAAATGGTGTCAGGAACACAAAGTTTGTTTTCTCAGTCATCCAGGTATATAACAACAAAAAAGGTTGAATCATGTCATCGTGTCAGGAAGCTAAAATATTGTTCACTATTGACCCATTACAAGGTTGACTAGACAGTATTTTAACTAGAGTTGATGACAAACTGGAGTTGAAATGATCAGGGCCTGGTCCTTTGTTAGTTGTGTCTAATGCTCCTTTTTTCTATCAGACAACTTTTACTTATATGTGTTTACTGCAGTTAAAATGACACAATGGTTTTGTTTTGTACTAAATAAAAACTTTAAAAGATATAATCATTCCTCTTTCTTATTTTGCTTAATGACATTTAACTGCACGTCATCCCTGAAAGTCTGACGCACAGAATCACAAGTCCAAGTGTGAACTGTGTCACAGAGTAAACACAATAAAAACATGTATTATCTGCAGCATTGCTCATTAAAATGACTCAACACTATTAATGTATTACAGAAAATATACATATGGTAGGCACATTTAAAGATACTGTAGACCATTGCATTAGTAATACATTCAGCAAGTACTTTTACTTTTACTGCTTTAAGTATTTTTAGAAGCAAGTACTTGTTTATTTTTACTTAAGTAAAAACGTTAATGTGGTATTTCTATTTTTACCAGAGTGCATTTTTGTCTGTTTATTTGTACTTTTACTTAAGTAGTGTTTGAGTACTTTCTCCACCACTGCAAAGTAGTTATATTTATGCAATTGACCAAATGACACCATAACCAGCAGTATCACAGGATATAAAGTATATATTCACATTTATCTAAGGTTTAGCCTCCATGAAGAATCCAGTTCTTAGAGGTTTTATTACCAGTACTGTATGTGTCTAAGAGGCATTTGGATTCAAACCTGTATGTCTGCGTGTTTTGTTGTCTTCCCTATTTGAAAATCCAGCTTCCTGTGTGTGATCTTTTCTAAATCAGACAACACTTCTCACTACTGAATTTTAAAATATTTGCAGTCATTGCTCAGAATCAGTTTTTATACTATTTTAGGTCTCTTGCTTTCTCCCTAACCCATTTATTATTAATTACCACCAGGATGACATGCCAATCCGCAGAGGTCGCCAGAAGACGACACGCAAACGAGAGGAAGAGGTGGACATTGACCTAGATGACCCAGAAATCAACCACTTCCCTTTCCCCTTCCATGAGCTGATGGTTTGGGCTGTGCTTATGAAACGTCAGAAGATGGCACTTTTCTTTTGGCAGCATGGCGAGGAAGCCATGGCCAAGGCCTTGGTGGCATGTAAACTGTGTAAGGCCATGGCACATGAAGCGTCTGAGAATGATATGGTGGATGACATCTCCCAAGAGCTCAACCACAACTCCAGGTTGGTGACATGAATATTGTTACACAGACTGGTTTTGTTTATTTGGTTTGGTTGAGGGATTATAGTGTTGTGTGGCTCCGAACAAGAGAAACTTATACTGTGCTAAATGTAAGTAAGTAACTTTTTATTTATGTAGCACTTTTCAAAAGGTTACAAAGTGATTTACTTCAGCAACAAGTGATATGGTTTTAGGCTTTCACTTGTGCATTTCATCACTTAAAAGAGCTTGTCATCCTGACTCATAGTGGAAGACTGGTCCATAGTTTGGTATCCTGGACAGAAAAAACTCACTCCACTTTTTTTGTTTTTGTTTTTTTTGAACCAATCCAAAGGACCTGACTTACCTTTTTTTTTTTTAGTTTTTTTCTACCTGGATTATTGAGCCTGCATCAGGATGTCACTCCACTTGTGTTTTCAATGAAGAACAAAGAACAAATAGAAGCTCAAGATCCAGACTTGGGTGTCTAGAAGTAGTGTAAGGGCTTAAAATTTCATTTATGTTAGAAGTAGACTGTAGTGGTGTGCGATACTGCAAAATTTGGTATTGAGCCGATACCAAGTAAATACAGGTCCAGTATCGCCGATATTGATACGATATAGATACGATATAGATACTTTTAAATAATTACGGTAAATTTTGATGACGTTTAAGTGGTTTGTGCTTTTTCCTTTGGATCATTTATTAGTTAAAACCCAGCATAGAATTAGGTAAAGTTTATAAGTAAATAAAAAATATGTTATTATAAGAATTTTTTATTTTTTTTTGAAAAGTAGAATAATAACAAATTTTCCCCATACCTTGTGATGGCTTGATTTTTTTTTTTCCTTAAACAAAGTGCACAAAATGACCACTCACAAATAAATTAAAACATTGCATTCAGAAACTATGATAATTAAATAAAAAATATCCCTTCATTGCACTCCTTTTCTGGATTTTTTTTCTTAAATAAACAAACTGTGCAAAGTTATCACACCGCAACAAATGTTATAAAACAGTAAAATATATTTTGGATATAAAGGAATAAAACAAAAATTCTCCTCTTAAGTGAATTTCTTGTCTGGATTTGAAAAATATAATTACAAATCAAAAATAATTAGTGAAAATACAATAAATAGTGTAAATAGCAAAACAACCTCCAAAGCCTTGAGTTCAAAGAAATATTCCCAGAAGCCTCTCTGAGGGCCCTGCCTGCCTCGTTGCCATGTTGCCTGCTCTGTGCTGGGACAGGAGCGGCACTTGCACAGACAGTCGACTCGCATCTTTGATGAAACCGCAGCAGTGCATACAGGAGAGAAACTGAAGTTAAAGTATTGATCTCGTTACACTGGTATTGATCAATATCAATACCCATGTTGGTATCTGGATCAATCCGCCCACCACTTGTAGACTGATTGTTTTTCACTTTATAGGCAAGAAAGAGGAGCTTAAACCACAATTTGAATAGGAGGCCAGTGTAAAGACAAATAAAACCAGGAGTGAAATGAGAACAAAATGATTATATTCTACATACACAACTCATTATTAATGTTTAGTGTATAGCTGAGAACTTTTAGCATATCGTTTAGCGTTCGTTTATCGTATATCTTAGTGTATATCTTAGTGTATATCTTAGATCCTTGTATACCGTTTCTTTTTACACTTTATTTTTTTGTTATTTTTGAGTGTAACTGGGACCTTGAGTACACAATTTAATTGCATCTAATGTACCACATGTGATGTGAATGACAGTAAAGAACCTTGAAGCTTGAAAATGGGGTCTTAGTGGGGAGTACTGCACCTGTAAATGTGAAGCAAAGTCTTGGCTTCAACAAGAATAAAGGACATTGAATATTAGCATGACAACACAAAAGCATGCATAACTGTTTCTAATTGTTGATAACAGAGGGCATATCTTGGCTTTATTTCTTAAATGAAAACAGCTTGACTGAACAATCTTAACATTGTCAAATTTGAGTTGGTGGTTAAAGATGCCACCTTATTTTTTTCTTTTGCAGATAATGTTTTGTAAAGTTTAAGAGCCAAAACATGTGTATGAGAAAGAGTAAAAATAGAGAACTTGATTTAGGGCAAAAACTAAGACTTCAGTTTTACTTCAACTGAAGACATCTGTTAACCTATTTCAGTGAGGCAGCTGTGCAGAATACTAACAATTGTTCAATTCCCAAGCTTTATGGGCAGGTAAATTTGGATATCTTTGGCATAGAAATGATAAACTGTACAACTGCATTTCTGTATCAAGTGTATTTAAAGAGAATAAAGCAGAAGTAAACCGCTGAAAATGAACATTAAATGGGTATAAAACAACAACTAAAGCATTGAAGGAATATCGTGTTACAACATCCCTTTAACTGATTTTATAAAAATCATGCTCTTGAACCCATAAATTCCTCACGAGTCTGTGGGAACATCCTTGAACCAAACATTTAAAAAAAATTAAATACATCTAGCTGTTCTCTTTGTGTCCCACACCTTCATATGTCATAGTTTTTATTTTTATTTTTTTTTTTTTATGTTTTTATTTTTTTTTTATGAGTAAAATGGTTTTGGGATGTGGATCTAATGATTGAGTTAAACAGGTGTACAAAGTGCACTGTATGTTGTTGTTCTGAGCCAAGCTTTGAAAATCAGAAATGTTACTTGAATGAATGATTAATGTCAAGTTAGTTGCAAGTCTAGATATAATTTTCTACCCACAAACCACTGCTGTTGCTAACTGGCCTGCTACTGAGCTCCCATGGGGTGTAAGTGACATACTGCAGAACTCTGATAACATCCAAAAAAGTTCAATCTGGTCCTCTGGACATTCAAAAAAACAAAACAAAGCTGATGATAACATGCATCAGCTTTGGATAGCACTGAGATTAGGAAATGCAAGAGATGAAACTGCCAGCTTTGAAAATAACTTTACTCAAGGGGAATTTAGATGCAGTAGTATGGGGTGCCGTTTGTACACAGTCAAAACTTAATAGCAATATATTGATTTAGCCTTTCATAAAAAAAAGTTGTTTTTTTTTTAAGTCAGCTTTTTACCATGTTATTCATACATTTATAAATGCCATAGTTCCAAACTAAATATTAATTTACCAGCTAAATATTTAGTTTACAAACTAAATACTTAACTTGCAAGTTAAATATTTACAGAGATGTCTCCACTCCTCCACCTGTGTGCGTTCTGCCAATGCAGGAGATGCAGGAGATGCAGAGGAGAAACACTGCTGCTGCTGGAGAGTTGTAGGTAACCAGGAAAACCTGGAGTGGACTTTTAGTGGTTTGATTATTCTATTAATCAAGTGGAATGGATTCCTTCAAGAAGAAACAGAAACATGACCAAGTGAATTAATATTTCAAGGTAAATGTGGGGTGGGGGGGGGGGGGGGGGGGTCCAAATGAACATTTTTTTTAAATGTGTGGGGACACATCCCCTCCACATATAATTGTTAATTGTTGCAACGCCTATAGTCCTTCTTTTTTTCTGGACATGGCAAACGAGTTAGCAGAGAACATCGAACGAGCTGTTCTAACGGCTTTTATTTTGATAATCCACTTCCGCGTTTCGGCAAGAAATTTGCATATTAGCTAAATATTTAGGTTTGAGCTAAATATTTAACTTGCAAATTAAATATTTAGGTCTGTGTTAAATATTTAGTTAGCAAAGTAAATACTTGTTTTGGAAATTATTTGTTTAGCTTGGAAAATAAACATGTAAGTAAGAGTTAAATATTTAATTAGCAAATTAAATATTTAGTTTAGGAATTCAATGTTTAGCTTAGAAATTAAATGTTTAGTTTTCAAAACAAATATTTAGCTTTGAAATTAAATATTTCATTTACACGAAAATATTTAGTTCACTAACCAAGTTAAATATTTAGTTTGTAAATTAAGCATTTAGCTTGCACATAAATATTTAGTTAGTGTGTAGCTAAATATTTAGCTTGCTAAGTAAATATTTAACTTGCAAATTAAATATTTAGTTTGTAAACTAAATATTTAGCTCATAAATTAAATATCTGGAACTATAACATTTATAAATGTATGAATAACATAGTGAAAATATGACTTTGCTGTTAATTTTTGACTGTGTAACTTTACAAAAGGCACGTCATATTGTAGCACAGCCACACATAAGCTAACTTTGCTAATGCACATCTTTTTGAAGACAGGTGTTTAGAGCTGGTGTATTTTCAGTTTAACTTCCTTAGAGAAATTTTCCAGCTTCCTGCAATGAGCTCTTTTAGTTTAACTGCCTGCATTTTTTCTTTTGTTTTTTACATAATTTGTTACATTTGTAAAGGTTTTTGTTTAATTCACTGTATGTGCTTGTATAGTCCAAGTAGATATTTGTTATTTTAAATATTTATAGACTCTTGGTGATGGGCAGCACGGTGGCGCAACTGGTAGAGCTGCTGCCTCTCAGCGAGCAGGTCCTTGGTTCAAACCCCGGTCCAGGGGCCTTTCTGGGTGGAGTTTGCATGTTCTCTCCGTGCATGCGTGGGTTTTCTCCGGGTACTCCAGTTTCCTCCCACAGTCCAAAAACATGCATGTTAGGCTGATTGGTAACTCTAAATTGTCCCTAGGTGTGAGTGAGAGAGTGAATGTTTGTTTGTCTCGTTTGTCTCTATGTGGCCCTGTGATGGACTTGCGACCCGTCCAGGGTGTACCCCGCCCCTCGCACAGTGATTGCTGGACATGGGCACCAGCGACCCCCGTGACCCAAAATGGAATAAACGGGTAAAGAAAATGGATGGATGGATGGACTCTTGGTGTTTCAGCTTCTGCAGGAAGCTCGTTCTCATGATGTTATGCAAACTGAAAAAAGACTGTTGCATTTTTTGCAAGGTTGTGCAAGATTGCCTCATCTAAGTTATTTGAAAGTCTTTCTAAGAAACAGGAAGTTGTTCATCAGTTCATACAACTGTACTGAACTGGATGTGTGGTGCATCTGTGTCATTGTGTGTCCCTCAACTTCCAGCAGTGTGTTTGTGTGTGTGTCTGAGCATGAATGCAGTTTGTTGTTTGTTTTTTGTCTGTATATAAAAATGATCTTTCATAGGGTGAAATCAGGACAAAATTAAATAAACGATTCATGTTTTCAGGGAGTTATTTAAGTAAAATATGAGTGCAGATGTTTATTGACATCTACCTTTGTGTTGATGGGTTTGAAGTTGAGTGTTTGGAGATTTTTCACATGACATATCACCAGCCTGTCCATACACCGGACGTCCTGCTCAGATTTGTCATCTCAACAATGACCGCTCGGACCATTTGTTTCTGTTTTGAAGAAATTTCCTCCAGCTGGAAAGTTGTTTTCCTCCATGAGAGAAAGATAATCTCTTCCCTGCAGATATGAAGCCCATCAGGTTTTTTTTTCTAGAACTTTATTAACAACACAAAACGGAACAATGCAACAAGATGCAAATACAAACTCGCGAAGGGTGTCATAACTACATTTAATAATATAATGAAAGAGAAAAAAATAAACATAAAAAATAAAATAAAAAAACAAAGGGGCGCGACTTTATGAAAAACTTAAAACAATACGTTTTTATCTGTTGTGAGATGATTAGCAGCTTTGCGGGTTTTTTTTTTTTTTATCTACTTAATGGAGAATAATATGACTTAAAATCATCCATGAATAGAACAGGAGATGGAGGGCTTATTATCCCTCTACTTACTACAGTGAATGTGATACTTTGATATAAGTACAACTATATAAATGACATCAGAGAAAGCTGAGCTTAAGTTATCCATATAAAATAAAATGGCATCAGCATCAAAAGAAGGTTTGAGATTTGAGTTTGTGATAGTTTGAGATTAATCCAGTTAATGCTACATGTTTGTCTCTTGCCCTACAACTGGACATCGTTACAGTAGACTTAACCCATTACTGGAGTTTTAATTATGTGTTTAAGCTACTAATAAACACGATGGATGATGATCATGTTGCTTTATGCTAGAGCAGGGGTGTCAAACTCACTTACAAAAGGGGGCCACAATTAAAACCTTTTTCAAATTAAGGACCAATTTCAGAAACTACATTAACTCAAATCAGATACCCAACATATTTTCTTGGTACAGGTTTCTCAACAAGAGCTTGATTGGTTTCATTTGATGGTCTCTGTTGTGCTTTCAACATCATAATCAAAGATTACTGAAAAAAATCAAGAGATAGAAGTATTTTACGTTTAACATATCATCTTAGGGACCAGATAAGATGTCAACGAGGGCCACGTTTGGCCCCCGGGCCTTGAGTTTGACACATATGTGCTAGAGCATTGGTAAGAAGACAGTGATTATTATAATAATTTCATATTGGCTAGTGATTTTTTTCCACCTTAAACTTAACTTAGGCTATGTTTCTTAGACTGTGGCTAGGATGCGTGAGAGAAGTGGAGCGTGTTCTATTCACATAAGGAGAGCTGTTGGTCAGGCTGGTCTTGTTGTGCCATTAACTCTAAAATAGTTATTGAATCAAGTGTTTACTTATGTAGGTAAAACTAGATGTTAAACAACCCGTTAAAATACACCAGACTGCAGGAATTGGCATCGACTTCATTAAAAAATTTCTGGGGGAGGACCCCCCACATTACAAATGCTTCTGACATCAATGGCCAACATGCTGCTAAACAAGTACACATATGGTGTTCATAGTGCACTTAACTTAACTCAGTCTTGGTGATTTGTGTCAACAAGAGGACATAGTAGCATTTATAGTTCTATGAGCATTTGGATTTTATACATCAAAATACACTTAACAGTTAGAATTTGAAGTATATTTACTGTATATTATGGTAATTTATTCTGTATTTTGCCAGATTATGGTGATTCTTGGGTAGTGACGATGGGGCCCTTGAAGATTATTACCCAGGATACAGCGAAACGTTAATCTGGCCCTGAATTTGATAACCGATGCTATAAATGCACAATTTTTGTTTTTCATTTTCCTTTCCCATATTTCATCACACATGATAAATGCAAGCATGGCAGTGTGTTTACAAGTACATGTGCGCAAATCTAACTATCTTCTGAATTTTGTTCAGATGATCAACGTTTTTTTTATCGTTTGATTTTGACATTTGGACAAAATAAATGTCACTTTTTTTAAGTCTCTGAACAAGTTCTGCTTATATTTTCACAGAGAGTTTGGCCAGCTGGCGGTGGAGCTCCTCGATCAGTCCTATAAGCAGGACGAGCAGATGGCCATGAAGCTGCTGACATATGAGCTGAAGAACTGGAGCAACGCCACTTGCCTTCAGCTTGCAGTGGCAGCCAAACACCGAGACTTCATCGCTCACACCTGCAGTCAGATGCTGCTGACCGACATGTGGATGGGACGCCTGCGCATGCGCAAAAACTCTGGTCTGAAGGTAGTTTAATATGAGATGATATTTAGAATGACCACTGAGTAAAGACTTGTATGAAAAGATCTTTGCACGTCATGGTGACTTCAACCTGTTGCGTTAAAGCAACAGGTTGTATTTTGATACTTATATGCCCTTTTGGTGTTTTAAAAGGAAATGAAAAGACATTCCCAGATTGCCTCTACACATCTGCTTAGTGGTCTTGTATGAAATCACATGAATAAATGAACATGTGGTAAAATGGAGCAGAAGTAAGTGCTGATTAGTTTTACAAAATCCTCAGAATAAATTAACCAGCTGGAGGGAGAGCCTGTTTAAAATTAGTATGCTGCAATTATGCATCTACTACATTTATTTGTACAGGTTATTTTATATACATTTTTGAAATACAACCCAACACATAGTCAGAAATTGCCTTTTGTCTTGATTTTGTTTAACTATAAAAATGGGACAAAAATATCTCACTTTTTTTTTGGGGGGGGGGGGGTCATTTATTACATATCTACAGTTCCATTTAATATTTAACTATTCAGCTTTTAAATGTCTGGTGTGAGCTTCTTTTAATGTTCAATACCTTTTGACCAGCACTGCCCATCAGTTTGGCTGCCAGCTTCCCAGCCCTCCACAACATTTCTGCTGCTTTTAAGTCAGAACTTCGTTACTTTTTTAAAACAACTTGGTCACTCCACAAACTAGCTCTGCTTTTTTTCTTTAAACAATATGTGCTGAAACATTTCGCATCTTGCAGAATGTCCTGCTATGATCAAATTACATTTATAAAGAGCTGCTCTGCCTTTTTCCTGTTAGAATTCACTTTGTAGATCAGACCTTATTCTTCATAAGAAGGTGACTACGCCTAAATGCAGCCACACACACACACACACACACATACAAACACACACACACACACACACACACAAAGAATAAACCATGAGGTGTTAGTCTGTCTGCTAACAATGCCCTCATCTGTCAATTTTTTTAAATCTATTGAGCTTTAAAACACAGTAGAAAGGCAATCTTGTTCTTTTTGGAGAACTATGTGTGTTATTCAATTTGCAGTCCTGCAAAATACACCATTTCATGGTTCTTCTGGTGGGGAAACTCACTACCTTTAATTCAGTTCAATTCATTTCAGTTTATTTATATAGCGTCAAGTCCATTAAGCATTAACCAATGTGAAAGATGCCTTAAAAGACCAAGCAGACTATTCCACGTCTTGTTTATAAAATAATCCTGGGACCGACATTTTTTTCATATAACGTCCATGTTTCTGATTATATCATTGTTGCCAAATATAGTGTGGGTTTGGTATTTCGTCTCTGAGTCCATCAGTTCATGAACATACTTCTCAACATGCCACAAAGTGATGGGAGCGTCTTCACCCTCGGTGCCTACAGGTGAATGCTGGCGGTGTTGCAGTGAACTGAAACAAGCCAGGCTGCATCAGTGGCAGCACAGAGTGAGGCAGGTCTGCCTCCGAAATAGACCATCCAGATTGGAAAAATATGCCTGTTATGTCATGTTGCATGTGAGGCAAAACACGTGTGGAGCAGCAGTGAAGCTTGAGCTGACTGCCTGAAGTAGACCACAGGCGTTGCTCTGTTAAAGGCCAACCTAGATCTCATCCATCCATCCATTATCTTTACCCACTTTTTCCTTTCCGGGTTGTGAGAATCTCTGGTGCCCATGTCCAACTATCACTGGGGGACACCCTGGACAGGTCTCCAGTCCATGACAGGGACACATGGAGACAAATGAGACAACCATTCACTCTCTCACTTACACCTAGGAACAATTTAGAGTTACCAATCAGCCCAAATACCTGATTTAAATGTGACTGAAATTAACTTTTAATCTTTTGAGTTCATATGATTTATCAATGCTATACAAACACATGTCAAGCCTTTAATAATACTTTTTATCTTTGTTCTGTCCCTATTTCTGCTCTACTTTTTATTCTTGCGATAAACCTATAAAATTTCAATGGCCATTCAAGAATGTGGACAATCCAGCTTGGTTTTGCAAACTCTTGGGAACCGTGGTGTCTTAATATTACAAATACAACAAAATTGCTTTAATTGTTTTAACCTTGCAGAAATTTAAAACCAATGTAGCAATGATAATTTTCCACCATAAAACACAGACAAGTTTATCTTTCAGTTAAACGTGAATTTTTTCCAACCTCTGTGACCTGTCTCATACAAAAACTTCTTTTTTTTTTTAATACCTTTTAAATGTGATGGCCTCAAAACATATTTACAGAATTGTATTTATAGTTTTCTAAAATACTACACAGTAAATGAGACTAACTGCATGCCGATTATATATTCAGCTCAATCCTTACAGTTAAAGCATGTGACCTTCATTAGATAATATGGTAATGATTGAATAGTAAGTAATATAACACATTTTTGTAGCGTTGTAGATTTATTTAAGGAGTTTACGCCTTGCTGTGCAACAAAAGACCCTTTACCACAGTACTCCATCCCTAACAGGAGAGGTACTGCAACTCCTGAGACAAAAACAGTTTGAAATGTTATAGAAAACGAATAAGAAAGAAGTTTATAATTATTTAAAGAGAACCATTAAAAGTGCCCCAGCAGAATGCATGCTACCATTACTTAATTTGTGTAATCTACTTTAGTCATGGGGAAAAAAAACCTTATTATCCAATAAAAGTTCAACTTGCCCTGTAGATTTTGTGAATTCTGATCTTTATTTGTGTGGGTTCTCCTGATGTGTGGTGGTTTACGATGACAGAGAGCAGCCGCTCAGACCAGAAAGGTTGGAGCTGTTTTTAATGAAGCGTTGCCCCTGGATGTGCTGAAGGTTGAGCTCACACTCATTCATACAGTGACTGAGACAGGAGGATGAGCCTGGCCTGGTCTGCTGGCTTTACAGAGCAGGGGAGGCTCACAGTGTGAGGTAAATATGGTTTGGCCTTTGCTGGAGGAAAGGAGAGAGAGTGCATCGTGAAGACAAATTCACCGGAGCAGAAAGACAATGAGGAACAAACAAGTGCAGCAAAGAAGATTTAAGCCCCTGCAGGAGTTTAGGATGTAACAACATTGTCAAAACATTTTTCTTAACTTAATATAGTTGTAAAATCAGACAATATCACATATGGCTACAGGAGGCTGCAAACTGTGAATTGCAAAAAGGTGCACCATGCTCCCTTCAACTCATCAATAGATTTGACAGGATCTGTCCATTGGATTAATGTGACTACAAAAAGCAAATGCATTAATTTATTTTCTGTCATTAAATAAATTCACTTGTTTGTTTTATTAATTTTAAACTATCAATATTTCCAAGTTTGCTTTAAATCCATAATTCATTGTTAGAAAATAAAATTGAAAGATTAAAGAATTAAGAAAACGTTCAATATTGCACCAGTTTTTGCCTTGTTCTTTAGAACGTTGTTGGGATTTCAGCACAGCTTACTTAAAGCCTACATTTCTTGTTTTTTGTTGCTGAAATGTAAATAGCGCATGCCAACACCATGCACGCAGGCTCATGCATGATGAATGGTCACATGGGCTATTCTATCATGTGAGATCCATCCATGTGTGTATGTCACTATAATAGGTTGTTTGTTTGTTTTAGACTTTCCTTGTCTAACTTTTCCATGAGATTCAGCTTTTTCTTCTAACTTTCCTTTTCCTCTGCATCTCTCGTGCCCAACAGGTGATTTTAGGTCTACTTCTGCCGCCGTCCATCCTGAGTCTGGAGTTCAAAAACAAGGATGAGATGTCCTACATGCCCCAGGATCAGGAGACCTATCTACAGGAGAAGGAAGAGGAGGAGCCTGAAAAACCAGTGAAGGAGAAGGAAGAGGAGGACATGGAGTTCACAGTAAGATCTTACTGTGAGACGCAGTACAACTCCGTGGTGAGAGACCTCAGTCCTGCATCTCAGAATCTGTACACATATCCAGACAACACAACACGCACACAGTGTTCGACTCCAAAACTGATCACTGACTTCCAAAAATCTCTTGTGGACATATTTGACGTTTTATTTTAGATGTCCACAATGAGATAGGCACAAGCATGAACACACAGTCCTCCTCACACACACACTTTCTTGTCTGGCCAACTGGACCCTTCCAGTGAAATGGGCCTTACCTGTTTCTCGTTGTCTTAGCAACGACTTGGTGTGGAGTTGTAGCGTCTCAGTCTGTCGCCGCTCGTAGGTTCCCTCTTGTGTGTGTGTGTGCTTCTCTTTCTGCTCTCCTTCTTGTTTTCTTTTTGTTTCTCCTGCTTTCTATCTTTTATTTTGCACCCCCCCCCCACCATTTCTCTATCTCTTTCCCTCTTTCTCTTTCTCCTCCAAGCTCAGGTTCTGACTGAGGTACAGTACCGTATGCCAGCCGATTGCTGCTCCTCACACTCTCTCCCATCAGAAATGGTTTGCTGCAGCATACCACTCAGCATGTCAGCTGCTGAGCATGGGAGGCCCAGGCTTTTGCATTATATAACTGTGTCTGCATGATGCTGCAGGGCTTTAATCATGCGGAGTCTGAGCACCTTCTCCCAGCTCACAGTGGAAGAGTTGGTCCATCTGCATACACATGGATGTACAGCAGGAATAGGATACGTTCTATTTCAGTTCATTCAGTTCTTGTGATGATACTGTGATCCAGTTTGTGTTCATTCAATGGCGACTGGTGTTTGGAAAGTGATTGCAAAAACCCAAATGGGATCAGTATTCCTCTCAAGAACTGACTAAACTGAAGTTGTACTCCTTCAGTGCCACTGTACATACTTTCCATCTGCATACAGCTAAGCCAGCAAGCCAGTGCAAACACTCACAAAAGCAGCCTTGTAGATCTGAAAGCCCTTGAGGCTCTCTGGTATTAAATAAAAAAGCCTTTTCCCAGAGAACACATTTGTAATGAGTCTCTTTCTGTTGCCCTGGCTTCTGACTGCACAAATGCACCTTTGGGTTCTTATGAATCACACAAAGATTCATACAGCTGCACACAAACTGCTTCACCACAGAGGGAGATTGTATTGTTGTATCCTCAGATGCGTCAGTTAAACCACACTGCTGATTGGATAATAATCATTTTCAGTAAAGATCAGAGAAGCACCAACCAGAGTTTTATAGCCTAATTGATTTCTGATGTTCACGAAACTCCAGATTTTATTTATCCACAAAAACTTTATTTACCTACAGACTTTTTTCTAAGTAGGTTGATATGATCATTTGATTGGGCGTCAGTAATTGATTACATTAAATATGTTGACATTTTCTTCAAAACACATTTGAGAGTGTTTTGTGTCCATTATTGTAAAATTAATCCTAGATACATCTTCTAAGTTATTGGACAGAAGTACACATGCAAATAAAATGCAGCAGAAAAAATGTGTACGTTATTTATAAACCAGATTATAGCTCTTTCACATTATTTTTATTTATTTATTTGTTTATGTATGTATGTATGTATATATGTATGTATGTATGAATGTATGTATGTATGAATGTATGTATGTATGTATGAATGTATGTATGTATGAATGAATGTATGTATGTATATATGTATGTATGTATGTATGTATGTATGTATGAATGTATGTATGTATATATGTATGTATGTATGTATGTATGTATGTATGAATGTATGTATGTATGTATGTATGTATGTATGTATGTATGTATGTATGTATGAATGTATGTATGTATGTATGTATGTATGTATGTATGAATGAATGTATGTATGAATGTATGTATGTATGTATGTATGTTTGTATGTATGTATGTATGTATGTATGTATGCATGAATGTATGTATGTATGTATGTATGTATGTATGTATGTATGTATGTATGTATGTATGTATGTATGTATGTATGTATGTATGTATGTATGTATGAATGTATGTATGAATGTATGAATGTATGTATGTATGTATGTATGTATGTATGTATGTATGTATGTATGTATGAATGTATGTATGTACACTATGTATGTTCAGTATGTATATGTATTAATTATTTATTTACTGTATTTATTTATTTGTTTATGTATGTATGTTCAGTATGTATGTATGTAGGTATTTATTTATTGTATTTATGTATTTACTTATTTGTTTGTTTGTTTATTTATTTGTTTATGTATGCATGTTCAGTATTTATTTATTTATTTACTTTATTTTTTTATTTACTATATTTAGTTATTTGTTTGTTTATGTATGTATGTATGTATGTATGTATGTATGTATGTA
>NC_056505.1:25620449-25637083 GCF_014905685.2 Nematolebias whitei | reverse complement strand
TGTATGTATGTAGGTATGTATGTATGTATGTATGTATGTATGTATGTTCGGTATGTATTTATTTATTTATTTATTTACTATATTTAGTTATTTATTTGTTTATATATGTATGTATGCATGTTTGTATGTATGTATATATGTTCAGCATGTGTTTATTTATTTGTTTATGTATGTATGTAACTCTATGCATTTATTTATTTGTTTATTTATTTACAGTATTTTTTTATTTATTTCCATTAATCTAAATATAAATATGCACCATATTACAAAATAAATTACTGATGACTAATATAGCTACAAATTGCCACCAAACTATCCCTTTAAAATCAGCCAGTTCTGTCACTGGTTTTATCGTTGCATCCCTAAGGATGTCATCTGAATCTGTTGTCCTCCTGGACTAAACTGTGTTTCCCATATTCTTAACAAATGATATATCTTTAAGCACATTTACATTTTCTTAGCTTTTATTTTCTTCTGATTTGACAGAAAGTTTGATCACTATTTCCAAGAGGATATACCTTTTTTTTTTTCTCTTTATCTGCATTAATGATTTTTAGACTTACAATACAATTTCATGGATGAACTCCCTCCAGAGACATGGTGTTGCTTTTACATTAAGACCATGACCCATAAAAACCATGGGCTCCGAACCCTCTCTCATGGATAAGTAAATGTGTCACAGATTGAGTTGAGATATCTATGTCTTTTTTCCTGTTCTTGTTTTTCTCTACTCCTCTCTGTCTATCTCCTGCTTTCCTAATTGTTGTCAGAGACACAATCCATGAGTGTCTGTGTCTTTGTCATTACTGTCTTACAATATCAGCCTTCACTCAAACACCATCTCAAACATACATTTCACATTTTGGAATGATGACATTGCCTGCGCTTGCTTCTATGAATATGTTGTTAAAGCTGTGCTGTTGTTCATAGTATAACTCTGCTCTCTGTCTCCTATTTCTTCCTGTTTATTTTTTTTATCTCTTTCCACCTTCAACTTCATCTCCATCTTTTTATTTTATTTTTTTGTATCTCTACCAACCCCTCCCCTGTACTTCTATTCCCCCCTCACACACTCTTCCTCCCACACTCTCCTTTCTTTGAATCCTCACACCTTCCCCTCCCTCCTCCCTCGCTCTATATGGGGCTTGCAATCGCCCAGGCAATGCTGGGTAAGGTAACCGCAGAGGCAGCCAGAAAGAAGGATGTCGAGGAGGTTCAGAGCCGCCACCGCCTCATCCCTATGGGACGCAAGATATACGAGTTCTACAATGCTCCAATTGTCAAGTTCTGGTTTCATACGGTGAGAGTCGGCTTCAGCAACACCTCCCACATTCTCCTGTGGACTCTGTTTCTGTCGACTATAGATCTGCAAAGATCTGCGCTTAATGTCCGCTCTCACACAGCATCCGATGCCATTAGGCTCCTGTTCCAACATGTCATTAAACAGCTTCACTGGGGTGTTAAAGTTAAGTGAGAAAGGGGAGACTGCTGCAGAAATGAGGGAAGTGTTGAGGGAAGTACAGAAAAATGAGGGAGGAGAAAGAATGGACTCACACAAACTGCTAATATATTTAGTGGCTTCAATACTAAGTAAAACCTCTGGCAATACAGTGAGTGAATATTTGATCTGAAGTTTATAGAGTGGGACACCAAGTAGGGGAAGTGAGCATTTAATATGTATGTTCTGGCATCTTTTACACAGTGGAAAACATCTCGATTCTATTTATAGTTTGTGTTTTGTCTGCCTGTAAGCATGTTTATAATATTTCATACACGTTTATGTTTTTCCTCCATTTAGACACCTTCTACTTGTTTGCCCAGTGAAAACATCTCCTTAGTATTGGCAAGGACTTCAGCTGTTTGTTTGTGCTGAGAAAATATTTGTTTGCTTCATCCCGTTTTGCTCGCTCTACCTCCTCCTTTTGTCATTCAGCCTAAAGAAAAAATAGCCTGACAGCACATTGAAGTAAATAGACTTGAAGAACAGATGCTTGGTTTTCTCTCTGAATGTGGTCTTTCAACTCATTACACAAATTGTAGTCATACCTGTCACCTGCTGTGGTGTGCTGCCTTGTTTTTAATAACCACAGTCCAATTTATCATAGAATCCGGCTGTGTCTACGAGATTTAATAGGAAATATATCAGACACTCATATTACAATCACTTTACCAACTTCTGTTACTGAGATGCTTGACTTGCAACTGGAAAAATAGATTCAAGGTTCAAGGTTCAGGGTCCATTGTTTGTCATTCAGACCACATGTGGTGGTGGAAAGAAACTGTGTAAACAGGGTCCCAGTTACATCCAACAAAAGTATTAAAATGTAAAAGAAAAACAGTAATAAGATCTAAGATATGAACTAAGAAAAACATTAACTAAAAATACATAAAACACTAGTAGCATAAGAACAATATGCTGAACAGCAGCATGAACATGAGTCTGTGTGAGCAGATGAGCACGAATGAACACAGCATCATGAAACAGATCAGCAGCAACATGAAACAGATCAGCAGCAACATGAAACAGATCAGCAGCAACATGATGTGATTTTTTCACAGTGATTATTCTGGTTAGATATTCATGAGTCCAACAGCCTCAGGGTAGAAGCTGTTCCTCAATCTAGCGGTTCTACACTTAGGCTGCATCACACCACAGCCCTGTTCAGTCTACTTTAATCAAACTCTAGTCCGTTTGCCTACAAAGTCTGTTTCGTTTGGGGAGGTGCAAATGTGCAATCAAATTCTGATACGGACCAAAAATACGAACTCTGGTCCACCTAAAAACCTAGGTCTCGGTTCGGTTGAAGTGAACTCTGGCGCGGTTTGAATGCAGTGTGAATGCAAGCAGCCTGGAGACAGCTCCAAAAGGAGGAAGTGGTCTACAGCGCAGGACAAACAAACACGCAGTTCTCTTACCTCACACAAAGCCGTCAGCTGCCTTGTGTGAAAAACAACATTCTCCATGGTCTTCTGCATCATTTTCCACTCATGCTGAGTCTATTGTTGAAAATAACAAAACAGAAATCCTAAAATCGCTCAAATTTAACGTCACTTCATTTTTGTTTTTACTTCAAGAAGAAGAAGAAAAAGAAGTGTCTTCTTCAGAGGTTTTTGTGTCATTCCCTTGGTGAAGCGCCACCACAGGTGGGGGGGAGACACAGGTTGGCTCAATTGATTCAGTGCTGTGTGAATGCAAATCACACCAGCTGAAATGTAAACAAATGTTATGAATATTGGTCCCCAACGAAACCGAGTCTACCGTACTATCAGGTGTAAAACACAATAAAATGCTCCTTAACCTCCATCCTGAGGGGAGCGGGGCAAAATGTGTGTGTGCTGGATGAGTGGGGTCCTTCATGATGCAGGTGGCCCTCTTCTGCTTTATCTGCTTCTGCTTTATCTGCTAGATAAAGGTTTCTTTAAAAAAATATCAACAATCTGATGCTTACCTGTGTAAAAGTATCTGTAGTTACTGCAAGACACTCCATATCAGTTTATATATGGAAAAAAAAATGCAGGAAAATGCAGGGTCAGTCTGCATTTTTAAGAGATGATTTGAGCAAATAATCATAGAAGCATTTTTCTCTGTAGCCATCATTGTTTGTTTTTCCATATATTGAACAAACATAAACTCCATTTATGTCCATTGTGCCACTATGTGTGAACTGCTCAAATGTAGGCTTGTAACACAAAATAAGACCTTGGTCTTTTATCTGCTTTTGTATTTTATGCAGATGGCATATGTGGGATACCTGATGTTGTTTAATTACATTGTTCTGGTCAAGATGGACCTGTGGCCTTCTCCCCAAGAGTGGATTGTCATCGCTTACATCTTCACCAATGGCATTGAAAAAATGAGAGAGGTACGTTAGATCCTGGCTAAATGTGAATGCATAGATATACTGAACATCACAAAACACAGGTGGAGTAACTATAATGATATCCACAGTTTAATTTAGTTATTTTTGTGCTAGAGACTGTTTGTTTCATAAATCAGCACAAAACAAATGAGGAAAACAGTGATGGATTGGTGAATCAGAAGCTAAAATGAAGAAAAGAGTAGCAGGGTGATGGTGAAAACTGAATGGCGTGGCAATGGGGGGAAAACGTTAATAGAAAACATTGTGACCAAATAATAAATCCAACCTAACTCTGTGGTTTTATACTGTAAGTGTATGAAATGCATTAATCATTGTGTCACATCATTTTCAGCTGCACTGTAATGCTTCCACAGGTGTCCAAATCCTTAGATTGATGAATTTACACTGCCCTCTTATGGTGGTTATGATAGAATGCATTTAATTTCAGCCTTCTTTTTCCAAAATGTTGATCCACATTCTTTGTGTTCATCACCACTTCTTCCTATCTGCCCAGCATTTCAGCATCTTTCACTACTTTCTTACAGATCCTGATGTCCGAGCCGGGAAAGTTGCTGCAGAAGGTGAAGGTGTGGCTACAGGAGTACTGGAATATCACAGACCTCATGGCCATCCTCATTTTCTCTGTCGGCATGGTTCTGCGTCTGCAGGAGCCACCGCTCATGAGCTACGGCCGCGTCATCTACTGTGTCAACATCATCTATTGGTACATTCGGCTGCTCGACATCTTTGGAGTTAACAAGTACCTAGGTCCCTACGTGATGATGATCGGCAAGATGGTGAGAAGATGCAAGGGTGGGCAGCTGGCTGTGTTTGTTATTTTTGAGCAGTGTATCCCATTAGTTCCCACTTACTATAAACTCTTCTTTGGTATATGTTTACTGTCTGACCTTGATTGACATGACGGATAGTGACATATATTAAAAGTGAGCTCCATGATTCCAGAAGTTATCATTTGTAAATGGGATGCACATATAAAGCTAAAAAAAGCACATGCACTTATTAACTTGATCGTTTGATCTCAACAAGTACAAGATCAGAGCTTTTGACTAAGGGTGCATTCACACCAGCCCTGTTTAGTCCGCTTTAATCAAACTCTAGTCCATTTGCCTAGAAAGTCCGGTTCGTTTGAGGAGGTGTGAATGCGCAATTGAACTCTTATGTAGACCAAAAAAAGAGAACTCTGATCCGCCTAAAAACCTAGGTCTCGGTTCAGTTGAAGTTAACTCTAGCGCGGTTCGAATGCATTATGAATGCAAGTGGACCGGAGACCACTCCAAAAGCAGGACGTGGACTACAGCAGGGCATTCTGGGTAAATACAACCAAAACAAACGTGCATTTCTCATACCTCATACGGAGCCGTCTCAGCCACCTCATGTGAAAAACAACATTCTCCATGGTCTTCTGCCTCATCTTCCGCTCATGCTGAGTCCATTGTTGAAAAATGTTTGTTTGGCACATGAGCCACAGACGAAACAGAAATCCTTAAATCGCTAAAATTTGACGCCACTCCGTTTTTGTTTTTATTTCCAGAAGAAGAAGAAGAAGTGTCTTCTTCAGAGGTTTTCGTGTAGTTTCCTTCAGTAATTCTTGGTGCAGCGCCCACAGGCGTCGGGGTGGGGGGAACAGGTTGGCTCAATTGACTCAGTGCAGTGTGAATGCGAACCGAACCAGCTGAAAATTTAAACAAATGTTCCAAATTTTGGTCCCCAATCGAACCGAGTCTACTGGACTATCAGGTGTGAAAACGACCTTATGTTTGCAGACCCAAATCTGTAACCATCTGATGCTTGACTGCTTCTGACGTGGACTGTGTACCACCGGACACAAAGCTTTTGAAATGAAAATCACCAGATGGGCTGAGAGAAGTCAGTCAAGTTACTGGCTCATGTGGCGCTGCATCACTATAGGCTTGTTTAACGTCAGTGCAACTTAGGAGAAGTAAATGAATGACATATATACAGAGCCGCTGTGTTCTCTAGTAATTGTTGTTTCTTTTGACACTTGAATGCCTAATTAAGGTTTACACTGAAGTAATAATAAAGCTAACAGAATTCCAAAACTGGCTTTGAAAATCTGACTTAAAAAAACATTTCATCTATTCATAATGAAGTACGTGATAGTCTTAATCAACACTATTGAGCGCCACCGTTTTGTAGAGATGAATTTAGCCTGGAGGGAAGGTGAGCTCTTCAGCCTTCTCACCTCTTTAATCAACCTGAAATTAAACCAAATTAGATGCCTTTTAATTACAGTGTCTGAGCCTCATTCCAAAACAAATCTAATTAAATTTATAGGGACTAAAATCAAATATGCAAATATGGACCATAATTAATTTGAGCTTTTTCTACTGTGCTTCCACTTTTGCCTCATTGATTCACTTTTTAAACGTTCTTAACTGTTGTCCATGCTTTTACTCCTCCCCTGCCTCTCTTCTCCATCCCTCTGTCAGATGATCGACATGATGTATTTTGTGATCATCATGTTAGTGGTGCTGATGAGTTTTGGGGTGGCACGTCAGGCCATCCTCAACCCCAACGAAGACCCATCTTGGATGCTAGCAAGAAATATCTTCTTTATGCCTTACTGGATGATCTACGGAGAAGTGTTTGCCGACCAGATTGATCGTAAGTGTTGGGCATCAGCTGATAAATAAAATTCATTATAAATCTGTGGGAGGGTCATTCGTGTCTCTGAACAGAGGAATAACCCTAAATAAAGTGCTCATGTTATTTAAACAATTTTCATTATTACTTTAGGATTGTAAGAGATGCACTCGCTGACAAAAAAAAAAGTAGTAATGAGTTAAGCACACAGAGTCTTAACTTATCAACCTCCCTGGGTTCCAGACAGAGAGGTTGTAATATAATGAAACTGCATGTATTGAGTGATCATGCAACTATATTGCAATAAATACAATATCAGATCAAATGGAAATGCAGTATAGGTGCACTGCTTGTTCTGTGTGGGATTAGGATATGTCACTCCCCTTGGGTCTGGATACAAGCAGTGATTCAATGAGGAATAGAGTACAGCCTTTGTATCCTCTCCAACTGCAAGTCAATCCACAGCTGTCATCAGTGGTCCTCCAGATCCAACAAATTGGCACTGGGTCAGAATTGACTTCCAAACGGATCCAACCTATCTTGAGTTGAGGGAAAATCCAGGAGTCTGCCTTGCTTTTAAGGGACATTAACATGACACACTCAATCCTTAGATGCATCATGTGTGGACAGACTGTCTTGTTGAAAGACTTTACCAGGGTGCTGTCCCAAGAGAGATAAGATATTTGAACACAGGATGTAACTAATGTAGCTCTGTGTCATCAGGGTTCTTTGAATCCCCATCAAAAGTGACCTAAATCCATTTGTTTGGGCTCCTCACACCTTGATGCCAGGTGTGTCTATGTCTGTGTCTCTGGGCACTACTGCACACAAACACTGTTTAGAGCAGTACAATGGTTTAGTGGTTATCAATTGCCTCACAGCAAGATGGTCCTGGATTCAGTCCCTGGTTTGGTTCTGGGGTATTTGTATGTGGAGTTTGCATGTTCTCCTTTTGTTTGTGTGCACTAACTTGCATGTTAGGCTGCCTCCAGGCCCAGGTCTCCTTTGCAAAAGTGATCCATGATCTCAGTGGGATTTGTCTGGTTAAATTAAGATTGATAAATAATCACTCTGATCATGTGTGGTAGTGCAGAACTAATACTCATCACTGGACACAATATGATGCCACTCATTAGTCCATGCCTCTCAGTTACAGTACCACACTGAACATATTTGTTTCTATTTTGGTGTTGATGGCAGCCTATTCAGTGGGCGGTAAGCCTGTATTCTGGCTGAGTCCAATTATCAAGACACAGTACAAAATGGCATGGGGTGTTTGTAAATAGTCCAATACCTGTATCCAGATGGCAGGTAGAGATATTAGGTTCTGTAATGACTGGTGCACTATACGCGAATCCTTTCTTGGTTTGATCTGTCTTAGTCCACCGGAACTTGTACAAATTGTGCATCCATTTAGTTTATGTTTATAGCTCCAACTCACAACAAAATCCCACAGTTTCAATGACAATAGAAAAAAGAAAAACACGGGGTAATGACAGCAATAACTGGATGAACCAACATGGAGCAGAGAGGGTGTAAAAACAACAGAGTAGGGAAGTGTAGTAATATGTCCTGAAACATAAGGAAAGGTCAAACAGTCAATTATAATATTAATTAAAAATAAATAAATAAATAAATAAATAAATAAAAAATATATATACCACTATATACTATACTATTAAACAAAACTTAAATCTTATAAGTCAAAAGTAGACACAGTGTCATCTTCATGAGCATAAATTGGAAGTTGGTCCATCATTGGGTCACTGTGACATCTGTACACCCAGTGGTGTAGTCTACGTTTTTGTAGAGGGTATACTGTACTTAGAAACCAAAGTACAATGTTTAGTGCTATGTAATCGTCAATTGATTTTGATTTTTCAGCATATTGATCATTTCCAAATGTCTCTGATGCTTATATTTGAATAAATACACAACAAACTGCCGTTTAATGTAGCAATGACACGTGCCTAATGATATGTCATGTATTGGGCACTTTCAAGTGGGTATACTGAAATTCTTGAGCTTTTCCAGTGGGTATACTCCGTATGCCCGCATATTGCAGTACACCACTGTGTACACCCCAATGCTGGGCAATAAAAAACATGACCGTCTGGCCTCATGTAAGCCCCCACAACGCCACTCATCAAGTCAAACTCCAAGGGCTGGTAATTCTGTCTAAAGCATCTGCATGAGGCATCCTCTGTGGGTGTTGACCTTCACCCACTGTTTTGACTGAGTGTAAAATGTTCTGACAATTGTCTGACAACATCATTTTTCCACTCGTGATGCCACCACTTATGCACTCTGGTGCCCGTCCTTGATGTGTCAATTTATTTCAAATTAATTGATTTATTTTGACGATTCCTTCTGGTGCTTCACTTTTTTTGTCAGTGAGCATATCAACCACATGACAGATGAATTGTTTTATTGTTTAAGTTTTTGACAAATTTACAGTAAGCTAATTTATACCATCAGTTGAAAATGTGTTTTTTATATATATATATCTTCTTATACCTGGAGATGTCTGTGAGAAAAATGTCTTGAGAGTCTGTGTGCTTTTCTGTTGTCTTTTAGTATAGCACTGTATTTGATGGTGTGCACAGAATGTGAGGAGTGGCCCAAAGAGAAGAGATCTGAAATAATGTTTTCATTCTTTGTTTCAGATATGCATAGTAGGAAGTTACAGCAAAGGCTGAATGAAAAACTCTGGCTGGTCGAAAATTACTTTCGAACGCACGGAACCTGGCGTAGCAATGGTCCATCCCACATTGCCCAGTGCAGTCAAAATCCCAGTAATTTTACACATATAGACTTCGATTTAACCACATCTACCTATCCCACCTCTCCGTCATCCTTGCCATGACATCATGACATGCCCACTCCTACTACAAGACGTCTCTTGAGACAAAAGTGTGCATGTGGTTCCTGGTTGTAAGGCTAAAGTTGCCCTTGTGTTGGCATCTTGGGTCAACTGCTGGATGTCAGTATTGGGTTTAATTGACCAATTCAGGTAAATCTGAAGCCTAACTGTGAGTCTACTCTCTTTTCCAAATTTATTCCACTAGTAGCTTGACCTAAGGCTATACCCTGTAAGCAACTTTACTCCGATAAGTTTTGGCTGGTCAGAAACGCAGCACTTCTCAGGTGTATTTTTCACATTTTTTGGTCTTGTTTCAATCAGCTGCCACATCAAGAGGAGCTATCAGAGATTTGATATCCACTTGATGCCTCTTTCCTTTTATTTGTTGCTTAATTCTAAATTAACCTGAAGACGTGACCTTGCCATGATAAAGCCACGTTTCGCATGAACCATTATCTCCACCTTTTTACGCCAGCTAAGCTTCTCACTGGAGTAGCTGCTTCACATGTTAAATATTTAAACTGATCTTTTCATAATTCTTCACGACGGAGCACTAATATTTACTCAGATATTATTATCACATCACACAGGATATAAAAATACAGTGCAGACAACCACACTATGACCTAGCCACTATCCGCATTTCATCATTTCTATTCTGTTTTTTCACGTGGTTCAGTTGTCAGAGTTTTTAAGTCCAAATTTTTTTGAAGGTATAAAGAAAAAGAAAAAAGAAATTACTTCAGTTCTCTGTCTTTGGGCTACATTGTGTGAAACAACAAGAAATGATGAGCATGACTAGGTGGAAACTCCAAGGCAAACAAAGCCAGGACGAATGCTGAATGTTCTGCAGATCAGCCCCAGCAACTGAACCATCACAGATGGAAAAAACATACTGTGTACCCTAAACACATTTCAGAACGAAAAACCCACAGCAATCAACCATTGCTGAAGAAGCTATGGCTTTCATTTGTGACAATATATTTTAAACATGCGTTTAAATATATTGGGAACATAGACTGTGATAACACATGACAAATGTGTTGTTTTGTGTATTTTGTTTTCAGAAACCCACTTCTGAACATGAGCCCCTGCCATTACAGTGTCCGCTCTTTTGAAACCCTTCTTTGAGAACAAAAGCATAAAAATACATTTTGTTTGTTTGCAAAGTATGTTTTTATATAGTTTTTTAGGGATGCACGATATTGGATTTTTGGCCGTTATCCGATATGCCGATATGTTAAAATTTATTTGGCTGATAACCGATAGCCGATACCAATACCGATATTTTTCCCTTAGACCTACAGTACTTACAGAGACTACATAGCTTTACCTACTGTGGAATTAAAATACTACATTATTCTGCATGGTCTTTGTCAGTTTGGCCTGCTATCAAATGCAGATGCCAAAAAGGGGACTGAAAATGATGTAACACTTCAACTTGGATTATGTTTAATGTCAAATTTATTTATGATATTTACTCTCTCTAACACAACGACAACACTCGAACAGTGCAAATTTGTAAATTTTCACAAAGCTAAACTCAACGGCTCGTGTGACGTCATAACGTTGTGCTGGTACTGCAGGCATCCTTGTCATACAAAACCAGCATCTTTTATAGCGGTGAGTTATTTTGATGGAATGGCCGTTGTCCGATATTTAACTTTATCACTAATATCGGCTGATACCGATACCATGCCAATAATATTGTGCATCCCTAGTTTTTTTTTGTTTTTTTTTTTTGGATCTGCTTGTCTGTTTCATTTAATATTGTGGTCTTGTGCTGAATGTGTCGTAAAGTATTTTGGGGTTTTTTAATAACTTGTTGAGGTTTTTACCATATATTTTTGATTTTCTGTGTATGCTTTGTGTCTGCATGTGTCTCTAATTTACCATGCATCCAAATTATTATATAACCATAATTCTAAATGGATTCAAATCCATTTTCAAACAGAATCTATATATTTATGTGTATGTGTGTTTGTTTTGTGACAACGTGTAGCTCCGTGTGGACAAAACATCACTACAGAGGACGGTGTGGTGGTGGCCCTACCACCCTGTAAGACTGGAGCTTGGATCGTCCCAGCTATCATGGCTTGCTATCTGCTGGTGGCCAACATATTGCTAGTCAACTTGCTCATAGCTGTGTTCAAGTACGTGTTCTCTATTTTCATTTTAATTATTTTATCAGAACAAAATAATTAAAATATCTTCAAATATATACTGTAAAGAACAAAGCAGTCACAAACGCATTTTAGATTTGAAAATGTTTGCTTGTTAGCTCCTGTCAGAGCAGCTGTAAAGCCTCTCTCATTAGGTTATTCTCCATTTGTACTGACACGATGCAGCTTCTCCCACACTGTAATTATAATTTGTTATTGTGCAAATGATTGTGTTTGTATTTATCTACATGATCATTTTCTCAGTGTCTTAACGCAGCAGCGAAGTAAAAGAGCTGGTTCATCCAACAGTCCAGAATAAACTTGATCTTGATTTATATTGTTATACAGCAAAGTTCAAAATATTTAAATAATTTCTTAATTTATTAATGCTTATACTCACAGGATGACAGATTTTGGATTGTTTTTAAATCGGTTACAGTCAATAATTTTCCAGGCTTTCTGAAGGTTTTGCATAGATTTTCCTGTGGATATGGCTAACTTCTCCTGAGTTTCTTCCAGTCCTTGTACCTGATCATGACAGCATATTGTAAAGTGTGCATTAAATGACAGGTCTAAAAAGAATATATGTAGATGAAAGTATCTGTCTCTCAAATTTCAGAAAAAGTGCAAGAAAATAATCCATCAGATACCCCAAAAGAATGTCCATGCTCAATAATCCAGGTATACAATCCAACAGTTTTCAGTCAGTCATCTGGACAGTTTCTTTTTTTGCTGAAATGTTTCACCTTCCAACTGGAAGGCTTCATCAGTCAAGGGAACACACAACAAAACTGATTCTTCCCCCAAACAGCTTACTCCAAAGTGGAACAAACCAGTTATGTTGGTGCTAAGATGGTCTTTCATATCCATCAGATACTTGAAACAAGACTTGAGATGATTCAGCTTTTAATTAATCATTTACTATATGTCAATTTTTCAGCAGATGTTTCTTTGGAAGTCACTTTATCAGAACTAAATAACTGTTTTATGTATCAAACTGTGATATTATTGGGTTGCTTTAGAAATTCAAGTAAATACGTTGGAATAAATTGTATCTTTGTGACAGACTGTTTACAACAAAGTGCTTAAAGCTTATTTTCTTAATTTATTTTCTAAGTTGTCTGGTTCTTATGGGACGTTTTGATGTCTGAACCATAAAATAGAGTGGATATGGCTTTATGAACAAAACAACAACAAAAATGTTCTGAAAATGGGTCGCAAAAATCCAAAGAAAAAGTTTTAAAAACCCTTAAAAGGCCTCAAAAAAACGATCAAGATCACTTTAAAGCTTAAAATATGTCCGGCGACGTGGATGTAAATGACAAAAACATGACTTTTGAACACCACTGTCGATCTGTGAAGATGTCATCTGTCATGATCTCATCTTGAGTCTGTCTGATTGCTTTTAGTAATACATTCTTTGAGGTGAAGTCCATCTCAAACCAGGTGTGGAAGTTCCAGCGCTACCAGCTCATCATGACCTTCCATGAACGCCCAGTCCTTCCTCCACCCCTCATCATCTTCAGTCACATAACCATGGTCCTCAAGCATCTGTGTTGCCGCTGGCGCAAGCATGACGATGACGAGAGGGACTATGGACTGAGTGAGTGGCAGATTTATATCGTATGAGAAATAAAAGGAACGTGAACAGGAGGCAATTTTTAAAGCTCTAATTATTGGAAGTGTTGAAACATTTTTACATTGATCTTTTGTGGTGCTGTAACAATCATACAACCAAAATAAAAGTTTGGAACATATGCAGTTTTTATACGAACAATAGTGAAACATGACAATTTAACCAAACCTCTCGAAACTTTCTTTTCCACAGAGCTTTTTATCACAGAGGATGAGCTGAAGAAAGTTCATGACTTTGAGGAACAATGCATAGAAGAGTACTTCAGAGAGAAAGACGACAGATTTCACTCATCTAATGACGAGAGGATCAGAGTTACATCTGAGAGGTCAGACATGAGTACATAACTGTAATCTAACTTCCACACACACTGTACTTAAATGACTGTTTTCTGTCTTTTATTATTTGTAGAAGACAACAAGCCCCACATAGTGGCTTTTACTGTAGTTGTTATAGTTTTGTTTCCCTCTTCTCCATCAGGGTGGAGAACATGGCAATGCGTTTGGAAGAAGTCAATGAGAGGGAGCACTTCATGAAAGCATCATTACAGACTGTTGACATTCGTCTGGCCCAAATGGAGGAGCTAATTGGACGAATCACTGTTGCACTGGAGCGTGTGACAGGCGTTGAGCGGGTAGAGGTCAGCAAAGCCCGTTCCCGAACTTCATCTGATTGCACAGACTCCGCATATATACTCCGCCAAGCTGAGTGCCAAGAGTCAGCATACATCCTCCGTCAGAGCAGCTTTAACAGCACTGAGGGGAATGCCTACCGCCTCCAAGAGGCGCTGGAGGGAACAGCTGAGGGCTCCATGTCCCCTCCTTCTCCTACTAGCATGGCTACACGGACAAGGAGTCATTCGTTTTATGTTGGAGGTGGGCGTACTGCTGAACGTGCAAGTGGGGCTGAACGAGCTGAAAGCTTCTTCAAGGAGCGTTCACTTAGTCTCCATCGAGCCAACAGCTCACAATCTGTGTCCTCAGCTGCCGCCACCAAGGAGTCTAAGCCCCTCCCACTGGCAACGCTGGCGGTTTCCCAGCAGCACCGTCCATCGTCATGCATTGATATCTATGTCTCAACTTCTGAGGAGGTGGGACCTACAGAGGTCTTTCTTGCCCCTCTTCGTGTGGTCCCACCTCTGCAGAGAGTGTCCTCAGTGCAGTCAGATACCTTAGAGACGATGCTGCCTGGAGGCCGTGAGTACAGCAGCACTGCCACTAGCGGTTTGGGCGACAGGCACTCGGAGGGCGAAGCAGGAAGCAGTGGAACAACTGGAACAACTGGAGCTATGTTTGAGGACAGCGCAGCTGCTGACTTGTCGTTATGTTCAGCACACCTCTTACCAGACACCACCCTACCTCCTTGGGATTTGGAACCGTCTCCACCTCCCTCAGCAGGGCTGCTTGAACGCTCGAAGAGCAGCCGCTACCTCTCAACAGTTGGAACTTCGTTCCTGGACGAACCTCCTCTGGTCAAGTCCCACAGCCTTATGTTCACGCCAAGAGGCTGCTATGGAGGACTGGGGGCAGGGGTTCAGGTAAAGGCTGCAGAGTACACCAGCATCACTGACTGCATTGATACACGCTGTGTCTCCTCTCCATACACTCCTGCAGAATGTTCACATTCACCTGGGACATCCAGTTCATTCACCTTTGATAAACCATCAGACATCAGCTCCTCTCACCCGGAGAGAGAGGCAGAGCTAAGTCACACAGAGTCTGATCCAGAGGACCCTGAGAATCTGATTCCAGCCTCTGATACCCCTAGAATAGGGGGCCTTGGTGGGCCCAGTGGAGCCCCTCTCTGCTCCCCCTTCTCCAAGCTGGAGAGAGCAAACAGCTGCTCTTCAGATGACTCCCATCCTTCCCTCACACTGGCCCCTCCGCACCGGAAGAGCCTGTCAGTGAGTGAGAGGATGGAGAGGGGACCAGGTTTGGGAGCAGACAGGGGACCTGGGCCTATGGGGCGAGGTCTGGTTGGACACAGAAACCCCTTCCTCAGGAGCAAGTCTGGAGCAAGGCCTGAAACAGCCAAGACTGACAGTCTGTCCATAAGGAAGCTGGCTGCTCCTTCAGCTTTCCGCAGCTTTGAGAGACAAAACTACACATGACAAGGACACACCAGTGCACTCACACACTGTTAGGGTGGAAAACTGAAACAACGAGGGTGACAGCAAGATAAAGCTGCCTGTAGATGCTGATCTGTACCATGCCTACACTTTATTCCCTTTCATTTTACATTAGAAAGGTTTATTCACACTCAGCATTGAAGGACAGCTTAATCCTGAGCCACGAATGAGAAAAATGAGAAGTTCCTACGTAAACCTGTCGAAACAAAGAGCTATGAATTTAGAATAGTTTATACCTCTTGTAGCAAACTTACAGTGGGATGTTATGACAACGGAAGGTGTTTTCGTCTTGTATGTCTTCCACTGACCTACTTTACATTGAGTCCACATCTGTCACTGAGATGTATCACATATCAATCACACTTGTAATACTCGTACACTTTTATTCCTACTTGTGCTATTCCGTAGACACTGTCTCATCTACGAGTCAAGGAGAAGGAAGCAAGATTTATCACGTTATTTTGTATTTTGGCAAAAGTGACAACCCATCACTTGCCGTTTGAGAAAAGCAGATTTTTGGAGCAGCTTCATATCTGTAACATGGCAACAACTTACCTCTAGTTCATCTTTGACGTGAGTACAAGTTTGACCTTTTAAGGAAATATCACCCTTTTTTTCTGTTCCTGTTTCATACCATTGGAGAAGAAATGCCCGACTCAGTCATTTCTTTTCTCGGGGCGTAACTTTGTCAGCACAGCTGGAAAGAAACACATTTCAGTGAAGTCATTTCTCTAATGTCTGAATACACTATGTCATGTAGGTGAACAACAGCTTATAAGTGCATAAAGGTGGTCTGCGTTATAAGTTGTTTAGGGTGAAACTCACTACACAGAAATGTCTCATGCCTGATTCCAGAGCTTTAACAAGTGCAATTGCAAATGATGAGGACAAGAGGGCGCTGTGAGCTTATGTGTTATCCTTTACTTGGCAGATGCTGATGGGAAATGTTATCATATTTTTTTGCTTGAACCTTACACCAAAAAAAGAAGAAGAAAAATCTCTTAGTCTTATCTCTCCTGTCGTTTTCTTCTTTGGGTCTTGCAATGTTATCCTTTTGCAGTTACATTTTACATCCAGTTATTGGATCCGTCCTCCATTTGTTCCAATGCTGTCATTTATTATATCTATTTGTTTTCACTTCCAAAGCAAATCACAGCAACACGACTATAAGATAAAGTAGTTGATAGATGACTGCCCTAATTATAAATTGTGTACAGACCACGGAGACTTCTTTTTAAAAAAAGCACTATATGTTAAATTTTTTTAAAGCTTGGAAATAAGCTGACAAGTATATGCATTCGACATTAAATTAAAAAAGGTGTATGTTAAATAAAGAAATATTGGATTACTACTAAATATACAT
>NC_056505.1:25606901-25620049 GCF_014905685.2 Nematolebias whitei | reverse complement strand
AATGGTGTGTGTGTGTGTCTGTGATATATATATATATTTAATGTTTTATATATATATATATATATATATATATATATATATATTCTTGCTTTTTCAATTCTGTTTAATCTTGTTGGATTATTTTGAGATGAAAATGATTTACATTTTTTTCTTGCTAATTTCTGATTATTAAATGCCTGTTTGAATTATATTATTACTATTGATATGTTTTCAGTGATATTTTTGTCATAATATAAGTATTTTCTAATTAAGCTTTTAAATATGATGAAAGATGACCATCTACATGCACTAAATGGTGATGTACAATATTATTTATTAAATATTGAATAGTCTAAAATGCTGTACATTTCAATCATATTTATTGTATTTAAAGTAGTTTTTATTGTGTTTTATCAACCAGTTTATGGAATTTTTTTAATTGTTGATTTGGCAATCCACAGTTGCCAGTAATACCAAACTTTTAGGGTGCCTTTTGGGCATGGATGGAGTATGTGGGGACTTATTTGTGAAAGTCCACGTCTTTGTCCACTGTTGTTTTTTTCACAGAGGACAACTATTGCTGATTATTTTTTCCTAGACCTCTCTTCTGTTTCTCATCTGATGTACGGAGTGGAGGAATTGTTCATTTGTTGTTGTTCTTTTCTTTTTTTTGTCAACTGTACCATTGCTCATTTGGACATTTATCTGTATTTCTTTAAAAAGCGATGTCTTGAGCATCATAAAGATCGTTTTTTTTGCACATGAAACTGAGGCATGAGGAGACCCAGCTTCTCCGTGTGGCTGGATGTTGTTGCAGTAAACTATTCTGTCTCACTAGAACTGCTTAATCTGACTCACTTGTGTCACAACTCAGTCGTACAATCTAAACATCCTGACCATTAAATGTTTTCCATTGCATAAGGTATTGTGCAACCCCAATCAGTGCTCACTTCTGGTTGGTCAAATATCACTGTTTCGAATTATTTTCCCACAGACACAAGCTTTTCAGTCGACACATGGTCAGTATCATAGGACAGAATTTGGAGTAAAGTTGTTGATGCTTGAAAAATATCTGATTTACCGCTTCTTTACCAAAATGTGTGGGCTATGTTGTGGAGACAACAAACAAAAGGTTGACCCCAGGTTAGTGCTCAGGGACAATATTCCCCCAGTGATGCAAGACAGAGGGTGTACTTCATAGAGTCATGGTGGGATTTTATTAAAAGGAACAGAGTTGGATGAGTTTGTCTTAAGCTGGCGGCGTTCAATATAATCACTGTGCTTTATGAGTCTAACCCAAAAATTTGGGAGATTTTAGATGAACTTTATATATATTTTGTTTGTTTAATGTGCTCAGAAATAGCAATAGCATTTGAATGAATGTCTTCATACTAGCTTGACTAACTGACCCGCTAGAGCTTCAATCGCCAACAGTAAAAACAAAAGGGAAAATGTTTTTTTTTTTTTTTTACGTTTATGAATATGTGTGCTTTCATAGAGGCAGGCTTTGGTCATGCACAGCTGCTGCTTACATTTTGAACCAAACCAAACTGTCATACCAAATGGAAACAGATGCAGTAATGTTCTGTCGACCTACTGTCTAGCTGCGACAGACAGGGTTCAAGAAGCAAGCCAAGGTTGAACTGTTCAACCCAAGCTCTGTATATCAAAGTATGAAAACAAATGACTGTGTTTGGCTTAGGCCCTCCCATATGGCCTGTTCAGAAATGAAAAGAAACTTTCCACAGTTTGTTTATCCCCACAAGGAGTGTCAGATAACATACGTGTCCTTGGCATGTAGGAACTTTTACAATTGGTAAACGGCAGTGTGATACATCGCCACGGCCGTTGTGGAGCAGGAGGTGTGAATGTGAGTGTGTGTGTACAACTGACCTGCGTGCAAACTCAGACATTTAGGTGACACCAATAACAGGGAGGCATGCCAAGACAACACAACCCAGCAGAGTCTCAGTGTACAGTACTTTTTAAATATTTTCCTACACTCTATTAATCTAGAGTTTTATTGATAATCAACAGATTTGCTTCCTTCTTAAGAACCTTGTGACAATAGGCTATAAAGGAAGAGTTTTACGCACATGTTTTTTCTGCAATAATATTGATAAACTAAAAGGGACTTGCTGTATCCCACTACTGGTCACACCTAATTTAATGTCCTTTAAATGCATGCAGTTCTTCCACTCAGCGTGTACACAGATGACTTTGTGATGTTGACTGAGAGAAAGATAGAGATCATAATATGAAATTAAAGTAGTGAGTATGTGGATGCAAATACAAATCTGTATTCTTCAATGTGAATAGGATCATGTCTGGCATGCATTGTTAAATAAACAATTCAATAGATTGGTATCTGTGTAGTGCCTGGTTTGTTATATTCTACTAAATGGCATCATACGTGTGCATAATTTTCTTACCGTTTGTATCAAATGCGAGGAATAGTATGCAACATTAAAAACACTTTAAGGTCCAGCTCTCTTATGGGACCTATAGGTGCGTATTAAGCAAAACCATGCCCAGTTTCTTTGCATTTTGCCTCCAATGAGCCAGACTTTCTTGTGATATTTTAAAGAGGTTTGGATCAATACATGTTCAAGCTTTCTGAAGGTTTCACTTTGGACCTTCACTGTGTTATCACTCATTGTTTTGATGCAGTCCTGACCAAAACAGCATATAATGCAGTGAGTGTTTAAAAAATGATGTGGAGGAGAAAGGAATCTACAGTACATGAACATTATCCGACAGTTGTGTTTTTAAGAAATGAAGGAAAAGTCAAGCATGGCACAACTCTTTGGTAATCACTTTGTTGCTAATAATAATAATAAAAAAAAACATTTATGGGCCAAACTGTTACCTTTGGTACTTGTATAGATTCAGCTAAAGACATAGGAACAGATTGTGTCTTTATGACAGGCTGCTGGTAACAAAGTGCATAAAGTTTGATGAGTTGTTTTTTGTGTGTCAATAATAATATGTGCATCAAGTTTTAAGCCACGTCCCCATCCACATAAATTAAAGAAACTTTGCCTTGTTAAAATAAAAATGCACCACAAATAATTATTTTCATGTTCTTCTTGTATGTTCAAACATGATTTTTTTCTAACATGCGGTGTGACGGTGGTTCAGTTGTTACAGTGCCTTGCGAAAGTCTTCGGCCCCCTTGAACTTTTCAACCTTTTGCCACATTTCAGGCTTCAAACATAAAGATATCAAATTGAATTTTTTTGTGAAGAATCAACTACAAGTGGGACACAATCATGAAGTGGAATGAAATTTATTGGATGTGTCAAACTTTTTTAACAAATAAAAAACTGAAAAGTGGGGCGTGCAATATTATTCGGCCCCCTTACTTTCAGTGCAGCAAACTCACCCCAGAAGTTCAGTGAGGATCTATGAATGATCCAATGTTGTCCCAAATGACCGATGATGATAAATAGAATCCACCTGTGTGCAATCAAGTCTCCGTCTACATGCACCTGCTCTGTGATAGTCTCAGGGTTCTGTTCAAAGCGCAGAGAGCATCATGAAGACCAAGGAACACACCAGGCAGGTCCGAGATACTGTTGTGGAGAAGTTTAAAGCCGGATTTGGATACAAAAAGATTTCCCAAGCTTTAAACATCCCAAAGAGCACTGTGCAAGCAATCATATTGAAATGGAAGGAGTATCAGACCACTGCAAATCTACCAAGACCCGGCCGTCCCTCTAAACTTTCATCTGGAACAAGGAGAAGACTGATCAGAGATGCAGCCAAGAGACGCATGATCACTCTGGATGAACTGCAGAGATCTACAGCTGAGGTGGAGAGTCTGTCCATAGGACAACAATCAGTCGTACACTGCACAAATCTGGCCTTTATGGAAGAGTGGCAAGAAGAAAGCCATTTCTCAAAGATATCCATAAAAAGTGTTGTTTAAAGTTTGTCACAAGCACCTGGGAGACACCAAACATGTGGAAGAAGGTGCTCTGGTCACATGAAACCAAAATCAAACTGTTTGGCCACAATGCAAAACGATATGTTTGGCGTAAAAGCAACACAGCTCATCACCCTGAACACACCATCCCCACTGTCAAACATGGTGGTGGCAGCATCATGGTTTGGGCCTGCTTTTCGTCAGCAGGGACAGGGAAGATGGTCAGAATTAATGGGAAGATGGATCGGGCCAAATACAGGACCATTCTGGAAGAAAACCTGCTTGAGTCTGCAAGAGACCTGAGACTGGGACGGAGATTTATCTTCCAACAAGACAATGATCCAAAACATCAAATCTACAATGGAATGGTTCACAAATAAACGTATCCAGGCGTTGGAATGACCAAGTCAAAGTCCAGACCTGAATCCAATCGAGAATCTGTGGAAAGAGCTGAAGACTGCTGTTCACAAACGCTCTCCATCCAACCTCACTGAGCTCGAGCTGTTTTGCAAAGAAGAATGGGCAAAACTGATAGAGACAAACCCCAAGAGACTTGCAGCTGGAACTGCAGCAAAAGGCAGAGCTACAAAGTATTAACGCAAGGGGGCCGAATAATATTGCACGCTCCACTTTTCAGTTTTTTATTTGTTAAAAAAGTTTGACACATCCAATAAATTTTATTCCACTTCACGATTGTGTCCCACTTGTTGTTGATTCTTCACAAAAAAATAAAATTTTATATCTTTATGTTTGAAGACTGAAATGTGGCAAAAGGTTGAAAAGTTCAAGGGGTTGAAAACTTTTGCACTGTATGTTGCCTCTCAACAAGAAGGTCACTGGATCGATTCCTGGCTGGGAGCCTTTCTGTGTGGAGTTTGCATGTTCTCTCCGTGCTTGGGTTTTCTCTGTGTACTCCAGTTTCCTCCCACAGGCCAAAAACATGCATGTTAGGCTGATTGGTAACTTTAAATTGTCCCTAGGTGCGAGTGAGAGAGTGAATGGTTGTTTGTGTTGTTTATGTGTCCCTGTGATGGACTGGAGACCTGTCCAGGGTGTCCCCTGCCTCTTGCACACTGGTGGTGGTGGATATGGGCACCAGTGAGCCCTGTGAACCAAAAAGGAAGAAGCGGGTCAAGATAATGGATGGATGTTCAGTTGTAATTACTTTTTAAAATAAAGGTCATGCAACACCATGATTGTTGGCAGGTGGAGTGGGTGGGGCTTTAAGCCCCACACTCCTGGTGTGCAGACTCTGGTTCCAAAAATACAACATGGCAGCTCCCTTTCCTATTGGTTTTACGTTCCAACAAAGGCAGGGACACTTAATAATATTAATAATGAACATTTTATTTGAAAAGCTCCTTTCAGGACACTTCACAGCAAGAAACATATCAGATAAAATTGTGTAAAAACAAACACAGTGCAAAGACCAATAGGCAAAAGTTGAAATATAAAATACATAAAAAAGTTAAGAAAGATAAGCGATATGTTTTCAGAGTAGTCTTGAACAGAGAAAGGGAGGTGGTGTTTCGTAGGTCTGTAAAGGTAGTTCCAGAGGTGAGAGGCAGAGCAGGTGAAGGCCCTGCTCCCCGTGGTGGAGAGGCAGGCAGAGGGTATTGAGGTGTAGCGATGAGGAGGATCTGAGAGAGCGAGAGGGGATGGAGATGTGTAGGAGGTCAAATAGATAAGGAGGGGCAGGACTGGATTGCTTTGAAAGTGAGAAGACTAATTTTGAAGACGATGCACGATTTAACCAGGAGCCAGTTGCTGCAGGACAGAAGATGTGGGAGGAGGTTTGAGTGATGACACGGGCAGCTGACTTCTGGAACATCTGCTTCTGAAGAGATTCGTTGGTGAGGCTGTCAAGAAGGGACTTGGTCAGTGAACTAGGCTACTACAGCCTTTGGGTCAGCACAACAGTGGTTACTTGAGTGGAGCCTTTTTTTTTTTTACGCCTGAATGGTTCATTGGCCAGAGTTCAGAGGTTGAAGGAACAATCCAGCATTTCTCTGTAAATGGTGAGATTGGAAACGTGCTGCCAAAGTCAAAGTCCAAGACATTCAGAAAGCCTGAAAAATTGTTGATCAAGATCAATTTAAAAATTCCAAGAATTGCCTTCTTAGAAACCAAAAAACAAGAGGGGATGACTCAAGACTTTTGCACAGTACTTTCAGCTTTCTGTACTTTTCCCCTCAGCGGTGGGGGGGGGGGGGGGCAGCTGCAGCTGTCATGCCTGAAGCTTGTGCTTGGAGCGAAACGCTCGAGTTGCTCTGAGAAGAGACTTGGTGGTAAATAAAAACACTGAAGTATCATTTCATGTAACGCTCCAGCAGAATCACTGCATTTAAACTCGTTGTTGCGCGTGCACCTCCGTGTAAAAGAGTCGCGATCAGCGTGTTTGTTCACACAACTACTGGAGGTGGGTGTGTTCGTGTGGTCGCGTGTCTGGGGGGCGGGGGCTTTGGTGTTCGGGACTCGCAGTGCTCGAGTTCAGACTGTGCACGGGAACATTCTGTACTGAGATCACGCACGTGTCCGCTCATTCTCTCTCTCCCTCCCTCTCTCTGTTGGATCGTATGCACGCGCCTTCGCAGTCGAAAAACAACCTTATCTTTGCCACTCTCGTGTCAACACGGCGGGATGACCCAGCCGCGCCGCCGAGCCGGGGGGGGGGGGGGTGCAGAGGAGACTGCGGCAGCCCGCCAGAGCGCCTCCTCTTCCCCGGAAATGTTTACAGCTCCGCTGCTGAAGGAGGAACACTGACTGCGGGATGTAGGCCACGAGTCCAACACCCCAGTTTCAACAAGACTTTCTTCCTGGAAAATAAATAAATAAATAAATAAATAAATAAAAGGGGGGGGGGGGGGGGGCAAAGTGGTTTAAGGGATCGAAGGAGGGTGGAGGTTCCAATCCTGGAAAAGAGCGAGAAGTTTGCGCAGTGTTGATTCTGTGGCGCGCAAACAGAGACTTTGTGCGCGCTCTTCTTGAACTTCACCACTTGCAGTTTGTATAGAGCTGCAGCCAAATCGGGGGTGGGGGGGGCAGGGTGGGACGAGGGAGGGGGGGGGGGTCCATTGCTGGCTCGATCGTTTAAGGTGTGAATTATGGCTGCTTTGCAAATATGACTGATCCGATCCGACCCCCCCCCCCACACACACACACACACACACACACACATACACACATCTCCAGGCACAAGCAGTCATTTAACAGAACGAAGAGAATGCACCTACGGTGTATAGGTCATACCAGATGTGCAACTTTATTTTTCCTCCAGTCACGTGGTTCAAAGAGTTTTTTTTTTTAATTTAATTAAGGGGCAATTAGAAAAGTAAGGGCTAAACTATTATTTCACTTAAAACAAGAGAAATTCTCACCAAGGTGTCATAAAATTCAAATGTCCTTAGAAACAAGAAGAAAACAATAAGAGCACACGCTGGGACATTTATCTCTCTCGTGTTTGTGATGGGAGGCAGCTTTACTCAATCTCTGTACCCTAAAAGCTGAGTAGGATTTTCTAGGAACTTGCAGGAACCACCCACTGCCCTGAAAACGCTCCATTCTAAAAATGGAGCGTGGGAGGGGTAAGGGGGTGTGAGGGGGTATGGAGATGGGGCCTTAGAGCTTTTTCAATTGGACTCTGTGCATTACAGTCTGTCTGCTGCCCTGCACTGAAACTGCACTTAGGAAAGTATGAACACTTATGTAGCTACTTTTTTTTCTTTCTAGGGGTAAAAGTTGAATGAGCTTGATGTGAAAAGTTCAAGTGCAGCTTTGGAGAGAGTTAAAAAAAAAAAAAAAGGTGCTAACTTTGAATTGTAAAACTGGGTCAACAGAGACCAGATCTTGAATAACAAAACACAACTGTGTCAATTTATTCTAATAAAAAGGAAACGGGTCTATCATATGTCACAGTTTGAATCCACTGTTTACTACTCATTGCAAACCCATGAAGACTGGTTACAAAATAAATTATGTAAGTAACCGATCTTGCACAATTTTCCTTTTATGTTGATGGCTGGTGTGTCTGCTGTGACTGAAGCAAAATTAGTTCCATGTATGTTTGTTGATCTTGTTAATTCCACTTAAATGTGCTCTCTGACAGTTACCTCCACCATTTTTGCTTACGGCCACAAACTTGTGCCATCTAATTTAAGACAAACATGACTCAAGCTTACGCATAACTTTTGGGGAAGTCAGCAGTTGTTCATATTGAATGTGTACCCTCATTGCACAAATGTATATCAATATATCTGGAAACTAAGGTCATTTATTTCAAACTTCATCATTTGATACATATGTGTCAAAGTCAAGGCCCCGGGGGGCAAATGTGGCCCTCACTGACATATTATCTGGCCCTCAAGATGATATGTGAAATGTAAAATACTTCTAGCTCTTGATTTTTTTTCAGTAATCTTTTATTATGATGTCAAAAGCACAACAGAGAACATCAAATAATAACAATCAAACTCTTGTTGAGGAACCTGTGACCAAGAAAAGATGTTGGGTCTCTGATTTGAGTTAATGTAGTTTTTGAAATTGGCCCTTAAGTTTCAAAAAGGTTTTGATTTTGGCTACTTTTGGAAGTGAGTTTGACACCCCTGGGTAATGTTTTAATAAATTATTATAGTTTTCAGTGAATACATTTTATGGGTTTTGCCAGGCAAGTTAAACAAATTTAATTGTTTTTATTAGAAATAGCAAAGTGAGCGGTTTAGTTAAAAAAAGTCAAGCAACTAAGATTGTTTTTTATACAGCAAGATAATAATTGCGGTAATAATACTATATGACAAGGTTTTTCTTTACAGAGTGAATCACAATAAAGTCAAAATTCATCAATTTGATAAATATGTATGAAATATAATCACAATGAAACTTGCAGATCACTATTACACCCCGATTTTCATAATTCCCAGCCCTAAGCAGAACCTGAATGCAGCATCGCTCAAGTCCTGCCCTCTTAGTCCAATCCTCGCCTGTGATTGGTCCGCGGTCCCGTCACTCACGCTGCATTTCCAAAAGGCACATCGCGTCCTCTTCCAGCCAATCGCCGCCCGCTTTCATTGTGACGCCGTAGGATTCCGCGAAATTGTTTCTTGGAGTTGAGAGAACGGGTGCTCCCTGTAAAATAGGACAAGTTGACGCAGGAGTGGGAGAGAACAGAAAGCTGGTGCAGTCAGCTCACAGGCTCTTATCGAGTTCAGACGGAAGGAGCGACAGGGAGAAGAAGAAGAGACTTCCAGCATCTTCAACAAGAAGCACTGGGGACGGAACGTGCACATCCTCTTTTCGCCTCCTTTTCTCAGACTGACACTGAAACCAGACTTGTTTTTTGTACTATTTGGATTGTTTTAAATACTTTACTGCTCGAATGATGTCGGAGTTTGACGTGTCTGCGGACCGCGTCCCCGCTCGTCCTTCGGGGAGGACAGAAGACATGTACAAGGAGGAGCAGGACGGGACTCTGCTGATGGTGGCCATGATTCTGCTGGACTTGAGGAAATGCGGTCGGGACGCCAGCAGGTGTCTCGGCGGCGTCGAGGGAGCGGGAAGACAGGAGAAGGAGGAGCGGGGCGTCCGCCGCCTGGACGCCGAGGAGGACAGCCGGGCCCCTCTGCTCAAACAGCCCCGGAGCAAGGCGGCGGCGGGGGGGCGGCAGGAGGTGCACGAGAAGCGGCACGGCTGCCCGTTCGCCGGCTGCGGGAAGATGTACGGAAAGTCGTCCCACCTCAAGGCCCATCTCAGGGTCCACACCGGTAAGCAGGGTGCTGTGCGGGCTGTGGGACACGCCTACACAATAAAAAAAAGCCACAGGTTCGGTTCTGTTGACGACAGCAGAACCGAGCTGCGTCACTTCGTCAGCCTCAGCACCGGGAGGGACACCGTGTCTCAGAGGTGGTCCACCGGGCAGCTCGTGCGTGCTAAAGGTGTAGAATGCGCTGCTGACACGCGCGTTCTTGCGGGAACATAATGTTCCGCTGCCCATGTGATGCGCCGCGCGGGCCGGAGGGATGATGGGAATCCCTCCGGAATATATGCCTCGGGATTATTGTGTCTGCTCGCTCCTTCTGCAAAACGCAACGCCTCGAGTTGTTTTAATGGCGGAGAGTAATAATCTGTCCACGCGCTGGCGTATAATTGACAGAGCAGGTCACTGCGACATACTTGTCACCACATGTTCTGTCCGAAGGTAACCCACCCTGCTGGCGCACCGCCGCTTCCGCATACGTCATCAACACCCCTCCGCCGGGTTGTAAACAAAGACCGGCACGTGGTGCAGCTGAGCACGTGGAGATAGAGCTGGGGTGTGGCTTTATGTTGTTTTTTTTTTAATTGATTATAGAAGCCCACTTCTGCACCTCTAATAAAAACACAGTCATAATTATGACGTCATATCTTCATGATCTATATTATTATGATAATTTTGATGTAGAAATCAAATAAGTTCTGAGTAATGTCTCATGATAAGAAGAAATTAGGTCAAAAGTTGGAGATCTTGTAATCATGACTTCTTTTAGGTGCTAACATCCATGTTTCGTTTCTGCTACTTTTTGTCAAGTTAATAATCCCCGTCTAGTCGCCATGAAACACATAATCTCTTTGTTTACGTCAACATGTCTGACTTTCAGTCCTAATGTTGATATTTTTGTAGTAATACATGAGGTATTGTGCTAATATTCTCTGTAAAGTATGTGAACATCTTTCTGTAGAAGTAAAGTTAAGAGAAATGACATAACATCGAACATAAAGTCGTAAAGTCAAAGTTACCTCCGCTGATTACAGCGTTCCTCTGTCTTCTCAGGTGAGCGTCCCTTCAAGTGCACCTGGCCCGACTGCTGCAAGAAGTTCTCCCGGTCAGACGAGCTGACGCGCCACTACCGCACACACACGGGCGAGAAGCGCTTCAACTGCCCCATGTGTGAGAAGTGCTTCATGAGGAGCGACCACCTGACTAAGCATGCCCGGCGGCACGCGGGCTTCCATCCCAGCATGCTTCAGGGCTCCAGCGTGGCCAAGAGACGCCGCTGCTCCATGTCCATGTCCTCCTCTGATTCTGGGGGCCAAAGCCCCTCTGGGGTGTGAGACACCCCTGCATGTTGTACAGCTGTAGATAAAGGTGCATCGAAGCGTGCACAGCCATGCGTGCACCTTCAGATGAATCCCGTCCAGCCAGACCACGAGTTCAGGGAGTTTTGTTTTCATGTAACATTGTGCAACAGCAGACAGGAACATTTTGAACCAGAAACTCAAGACAACTGGTTTATTCCCTGAGGCGACTGGTATTTATGAAGTGTTACTCAGGGGCTAACAGGAAGGTTGATTAGTTTGTGTCGTGACGCTCTTTCCCTTTTTTTAATTTTTTTTTAAGAACTTCTCATCAGTTTTTGTACATAAAAAAAGTATTGCAACACATGTCCATGTAGCGTCACGCTGCATTAAATAATGTAGATAATCATCTCCAGAACCCTAAAGCTGATCCATTTCTACTGTGTTCATAATATAGACCTTTAGCAAATGTTAACTATTGTATATAAAGTTGTACTTACACAAATATGTACAGTTATTTTTCAGTCTAAGACAACATGAATGCAACACGGAACAGTATTACCATGTAAATATATCAAACGGACCGGGCGGTCCACTCGGTGTAGTTGTGTCTCATTGCAGAGTAATAAGAAAAGTTATAGTGAGAAACAGAGCTTACTTATTTAAATTTATATATTTGGACACGGACTTCAGGTGTGTTTGTGCTTGTACATATACAAAGTGGTGAGAGTGATGTTTTCATGCAACGATGAACTTGCAAATACATGCACAGAAGATTATCTGCAGTCTGTAGTGACTAAATCTATTCGCGGGGAAATTACACGCCAAGGGTTGGGGATGTTTTGTTCACACTTGCAGGACAGCACAACGGGGTGGGAACTTGTTTTGTCTGCTTGAAGCAAAAACGCTTATCGAAGGTAAAACCACGATTCATGTTCAGAATAAGTTGCCTTTAGTTGTTCATCTTCACGTCTGGAGAAATGACCACTCAAAATAACTTTTTTTGTCGCATTCATTTGCTAAAGACTTTAAACACCAACCGTGCCAGCTGCTTTGTTCTCAAAACAGTTCATTTCTACATTTTGTTCAATAAGGGACTCTTCTTCTGTGATCATGCTGTGAAGACTGCGCCCCCACGTGGTGACATGGAAGCACAACAAGGAAACACCATTGCATCCTTTTTTATTATTATTTCCAGCACTTTTGAGGACTGAACTCACTATTAGTATGTTCTGAAACGATTGTATTCCATCTTTTAGCGCATTTTTATGTGTTTCTTTTTGTTTGTCTGGTTCTTTTTTGTACTAAAGGAATGAGAGGCTTTTTTTTTTCCGGAGCCAAATGCATTGTTGTTACTCTTTTTCTACTCGTGTTCAAAAAATGCTGTGGAATATTTGAAGGACTGTAAACATTTGCTAAGTGAGATGCTGTTTTCCTTTTTCTTTTCTGGGATTCAAAATAACTGTGATTAGTTGCTGGTGCCTTTCAGATCGAAGACTTTATTTTTTTTCCCGAAGCGTCTGTAATCAGGGACTGATGATGCAAACCTTATGTTATTACAAAACACATGGCTGAGAATTTAACATTAAAATGACAGCGTTTTTCATACTTAACGTGTCCTTGCTGCTTTTTTCCCTCCTGACTCCAATAATTAGCACAATCCAAAAACTAATTTCCACCTGCTTCGTGTTTATTTATCACCATCATACACTACACATGACAATAACATTGTTAAATACTTTACTTGAAGTGTCTACAATACTCAAAATTATTTAAATAAAGAAAAATTAAAGGAAAAAAACAGTTATTACATGTATCTACATGTTTAATAAAAAACATTACTTCATCGACAGCAAACGAGTTTTCAAATCAACCAAAAAACATCAATTAAATACACATACTGTATTTAACTTTGTACTTAAGGCATACTCTAAATGCAATCAACTGATTCAGAGAAGAGAGAGGGTCTGTAAATGAAGGATACTGGTGCTCCAAGTCAACAATACTAGGTGATGCGATTACAAAACGGTTTCCATTCCAGTCAAAATAAGATTTCGATGCCCCCTCGCTTTGTGTTTTGGCATTGTTTGCGTAAGGGATGCACAATATTATCAGCATGGTATCGATATCGGCCAATATTAATTATAAAGTTAAATATCGATACCATGCTGATAATATTGTGCATCCCTTACGC
>NC_056505.1:25584878-25606501 GCF_014905685.2 Nematolebias whitei | reverse complement strand
TATATATACTGTATATATATATATAATGCCGTTGAGTGTAGATTTGTGAAAATTTACAAATGTGCATTGTTCGAGTGTTTGTGTTAGAAAGAGTAAATGTAATTAATAAATTTGACATTAAACATAATCCAAGTTGAAGTGTTACATCATTTTCAGTCCCCTTTTTGGCATCTGCATTTGGTAGAAGGCCAAATTGACTAAGACCCTGTAGAATAATGTATTATTTTAATTCCACAGCAGAGAAAGCTATGTAGTCTCTGTAAGTAGGTCTAGGGGGGGAAAAAAAGGTATCGGTATCGGTCAAATAAATTGTAACTTATTGGCATATTGGATATCAGCCACAAATCCAATATTGTGCATCCCTAGTTTGTGTGCATGCATGTGCAAGAAGAGAGGCAAGATCTTTCTGATTTGAACTTGTTTGTGACTAATGCTCTGCAGTGTGCTGTAATCATTTCAAGACAGTAAAAGTGAGGCTCTAACGCAACACAATGTGCCAGATAATTGGTCTAAAGTCCAACCCTATTCTCCCTTTAGTTCCTTTGGCCTTGCTAATACATGAATCAAGTGAGCGTTGGCTAAAAACTGTAATCTTCCTTTTTATGACAGTTAAGTGTCACTGCAGGATAGAAATCATGATATGAGCCCCATAAAACTAAAAGCAAAGTGTGCAAACTCAGAATATTGCAAGTCAAGCTTGTGCCACAGCAGAATGACGTGAATGCAAAAAATGAAATAAAATAAAAAATATGCAAAAAAAACTTCATGCATTTTGTTCCAGAGTCATTCCTGTTCAGTCTTCTTTAGTCTAAGGGATGGAAAATAGTGGGGCAAAGGACATGATGGATGAGAGTGAGCCTGTGCTACATAACAACCCTGTACAGTAAGACGAATAAGGTACCAGAGTAAGTGGGTTTTATACTTCTCATCGTCACATCTTGTTCATTTCTTAGTTTCATCAAAGCTTTGAAATTAAAACTATAAAAAGAGGCAAATCAGAGTTGAGGGAGGTAAAGCAGTCAGCAGGTCTGATAATATTTCTTGTTCAGGAATATTAAAATCAGCATCTAATGACCTTTTCTTGACTGTAACTACAGTCAGTGTGATATGATATGTTACATCACCACCTTGAAAGAAGCTGAAACGGAAAGCAGGTCCTACCATAGGAGGAATCCACCACTTTACTAACGTTATTATCACATACTGATTATTCTTGTGTCCTTTCTAGATTTTAATTCTGTTTGTTAAATGGATTATTTGATGTTGTCATCATAGCGCTTAACTTTTATGACAATATCCTACGAATGCCTCACTGATGCCGAGGTAAACTCACAGCGGATGGAGGGGGGTGGGGTTGTGTTACATGGAAAGGGGTGGGGGTCAGGGTGGGTGGGGGTTACTGGATTTGGCAGGTTGTGGATGAGGTTGCCTGGCAGCACATGCAGGTGGGGTTGACGGATTTGGGCGGGATCAGATCCAGGTCCTCGTCGTCCGGGATCTCGTCTAGGCGGTAACCGTCTTTCAGCAGCTGAATGTTCAGATCCTGATTGATTTGCTGAAAAATAGATATTAAACAAATGTGTGTTGGATGTGTATATAATATGTAATATATATATTTTAAGCTTGTACAAGGGTGTCCCCTGTTCAGTTCTGATGATCTGTAGCTGAGGAGCTGGAGTTCTCCACACACCTGCAGCTCTGTGGTTACATCCTTTAAAAAGTGGTGCCTAACCCTGGTCCCTGAGGAACACCATCCTGCACATTTTTAGTTTTTTGTTCCTCTGCTCCAACACACTTGATTCAGTGGTTTAATTACTTCCTTAAGTTCGGGATAAGCCTGCTAATCACCCTTTCATTCAAATCAGGTGAGCTGGAGCAGAGGAGCAACTAAAAAATGCAGAGTGGTGTTCCTCAGGGACCAGGGTTGGGCACCACTGCTTTAAAAGATTCCATGCCAAGTGAAATCCCGTAAGTTATTCAGGTTTTTTTCCTGAATGCTGAAATCAGGGGTTGTCACTGGTCTTGTGAGTAAATTCATTGTATCATAGCTTTAAATCACTGAGCAAAGAGAGCACATATTATGTAAAACAGTGACAGGAGAGGAAACTGGACACTGATATCGCTGAAGAAGAATGTCTTCAATCATGGAAAACAACCCTCTTCAACTAATTCACACAACAACAATCAGATTTCCTTCCTTATTACTCCTACACAGAAACACGACGATGCCCAGCTGTGCTGCTGCAGGGAGTGTGTTGAATCTATATATTTTTTTTAACCCAGATGTTTTTGGACCTGCTGATTTATCCAGCCCTTTCAGAAAGATGTGATTACAATCATCCCCCTCTTTTTTTCAGAACAACATTTACGTCTCAGACACATCCCTGAAGGCGTGAACAAACATGACTTTAACATTTGGAAATCATGCTGGTAGCAAGCAAGAAGGTTGTTACAAAACACCAGTAACACGATTAAACATCCCCACCTACTGGAAAAAAATAATATATTTCATCTGGCTACAAAAAGAACTGGGAGAAAGATGATGGGGGAACAGATTTTGTGTAACTTGAAAGACTGTTCATGACTTTTTGTCTGCTCAGAATGTGTGTAAGAAAAATATATTTACTGATGCTGTCTGTCATAATCTTTAGTTTCATAGGTTTTAGATTGTCCTGATTTGTGTTTGTTTTTACCATTTGTGCTAAGTAAGCATCAAAACTCAAATTAAAAGTTTAAAATATATATCTTTTTCCCAAACTTCTCATCATTGAACTGGTATCACAAATAAATGCATTTAGGAAACTCAATGAAAAACAAGTGGCATTATTTCCACAAAAACTGGATGATGTTGAGCCACATTCCTTTTTTCTGTGATGCTTATTATGTCTCAAAGGCTCAAAACTTCCCCCTATTTACTCGCTAATTGATGCTTATTTGGGAGAACTTAAATTTATCTTCCTAAAATTCTTCAATTTTATTTTCTGCAAATAAAAAAAACCGTTTTACTTTGCAATAATTAGTTCTTAAATATGTAACAAAGTAAAAAAAAAAAATTCTACTTTGAAGAAAAATTGAGCAATGGATTGATTTTAAACCTTATTTTGTCTGCCTCAGCCCAGAACGCAGAATCATGTGACACTGCGATGTCAAATTTTTACTTTTTAATAAAAAAATTAAAAAAAAGAACAACCCAACAGGTGCTGGAAGAGGAATATTTGTTAACAATACTGAACTGAACAGTTTTAATTTAATAAAGAGATGTCATAAACGTGCGCCGCAACATGGCAGCGCTGACGAGAGCTCCGCTTCGACTTGCACATGTTTTGTTTTTTTAGCTTTTTGCGCCTGCACTGCTCTCCACACTGCGGGTATGACTACAACACACTTTTAGAGTTGCGATTGTCAGTGAGCGGGGACTTTGGGATGATGTCTGGAGACTCTGCGGTGGACATTTTCTCCTGGGTCCTTTGTTTACTTGGACACCGTAAGAGGAAAACACAGCGAGGGAAACGAGCCGGTGTTTTGTGCAGGACCTGCCAGACATGCAGCAAACCCCCCTCTCCCCTCAGTCCTGCTTTTGGGCCTTCAGTCTCTAAGGACTAGACCGGTTGACCTGCGCACACGGATTTATTGCAACTGGGACACGAGGGATTGCAGCGTCTTTGCCTTTTTGGAAACATGTCTGAAGCCGCCCATCCTCGACTGTGCTGTGGCTCCGGATGACTTCTCTGTCTACTGACTCGACAGAACTGTCACATCTGTGACGTCTAATAAGTTTGTTGCTGCTGCACTGAGTGGCTGTATCATGTGTGTCGCTGCCTTTCCATCGTTGTTCAGTTCATCCCAATGCTGCTCACTGCCTGTGCACTGGCCTGTTGCACATCCTGTGTGGTGTATGTTGTGTGCATTATGTATCATGTGTATTTAAGCAGTGTTACTGCCTGTGAGGTACTTGTTCGTACTGATGCATCCTACTTGCACCGCTGTATTCTACCATGTTGTTTACTATATTTCTTTTGGACCTTGTAGATGTTGTATTTCTTATTCACATTTTGGGGCTTTGTTTCGTACTTTTGTTGCATGTGGTGGTATTTGTTGCTATTTTTGATGAGTCTGGACGGTTGTTCTCGTCCTGAGCATTTCATTGCATTGCTGACCTTGTGTTGACCTGCATATGACAAATAAACAATAAGCTAACTAATTTTGCGTCACTCCATTGCGAAAGCACTAATGAATTCATAACAGTTGCATGTCAGTACATATGTGTTTAAGTTTAAGTAAGGACAACTTTTTCCAACGTGAATTCATCGGGTCAGGGCTAAATAGTTTTTACTAAACTCTAATTAGAACTAAATGTGTTCATGGTTGACTCTGAGTCTTTATTTTAATTCAGCCAAAACTCCATATATACATTTCTCTAGTTTAATTATGGTAAATAAGAGACTAGAAAATACGTTTAAAAATTCAATGGGAAGTTAAGCTTAAATATTATAGAAACTGCACTGATTTTCAACTCATCTGGTAACAAGCTTTGACCCATAACATAAAAAGTTGACCTTTGGTACATATCAAACCCGAGAAGAAAACGAAACAGTGAACCACAACGTGCTCCTGTTCTGTGACTCATGTCCGTTGAGTTTTGGGGCTGACGGTGCACAAACATCGAGCCTGGCGGTGTTTGTGAATGAGATCAGTAGAAGGTTAAAGTGGTAACCATGGCAGAGCAAGATGAAGCGTTTTCACTCACAGATGGCTGCAAGCATCATCACTTGGATCTTTGCTATGATGATGACAACCCTGCTGTGATACTTCTTGTGATTTTAAATAATAATAAAAAGGTTTTATTATGTAGAAACGACACCAAATTATGTTGTGCAATCGATTAAATACACAGTGGGTTGTGAATGTGTTCACCCCTTTGGTATTCTTTTAGAATTTAAAGCGATATTTAAACGCGAATATAAAGAATGAGCCGACAAAATAATCAATCCATTGAGTTAAATAGAAATAATAAAATACAAAACTAAAACGTCGTGCATATGAATTCATCCATTTTGTTTTGATACCACAACAATCCATTAGAAGCTTCATTATTACAGTAGATAAATAAGGTTAATGTGTGCGGTCAATCTAAGTGTCAAATGTTGCACACCTGTTGTAGCAGCCCCCAGAATCAACACCTCTACGAGCAAGAGGCAGCATGAACACCAAGGAACTTTCCACACAAGTCCGAGACAAAGTTGTGGGAAAAAAACAGATCAGGTTTGGTTGATGAAAAAAAAATCTCATAACATCCCATGGAGAACATTAAATCTTTCATTAGAGAATGAAAAAAATATGCCATTAAAACCTGCTAACAGAGGGTCATCCACTAAAATCTTACAAACTGGGTTGTTGTTTCGGCTGCTCCCTTCTGCAGGGGTCACCACAGCGAGCTGTCTCGCATGAATGTTCAGGCATTTGTTACACGCCTACACGCCTTTCCTTATGCAACCTGGGCTTGAACCTGCAGCCTTAGGACCTCGGCACTGACCACTGAGATACAACAGCCCCGATAAACTTACAAGCTGGAGGGTGTGGGAAATTTACCAAAAGGTAAACGCCTTAAAACATGCGGAGAACACCATCCCTAGAGTGAAGCATAAGGGTGGCACCATCATGGGGAACTGGTCAGAGTTAAAGGAAGAAAGGATGCTACAAAATCCAGAGATTTATTTTTAGGAAAACCTGTTTAGACATTTCTGATTGGGTTAGAGCTTGCAGAGACGGCACACCTCTACAGAATTGCCACAGATAAGCAAATAAATAAATGTAAATAAGTCTCGCTCTGAGTTTCTTAACAAGCGTGAAGAAATGGAATAAAAAAAATGAAGGATGGAGGGAACATAACATGAGCAGCGCTCTCATCTCACCTCAGCAGAAGAGTATCCTGATGATGAGTATCTGGACATGTCGAAATCATCATCGCTGAAACGTAAAGACGAATCATCATCATCATGTATTTATTACAAGTGTTATATAAATGTGCTTTTGAAAAGAAAGAGGGCATTCAGGTGTGCGTTTACCTGTCTGTGTCTAGGGCCACCAAGGGCTTTTCGTCTGGACTCTGGTCTAAAGACGAATAGCCTTTATTGGGCACTACCAACCTGAATCGAGGTGAAAGAGAGGACAAAGACACAAAAGATCAGGAGCAGACTAGAAGAGGTGTGGGAAAGACAGGAAGAGGTGAGTACAAGAAGAACAGGCAGAAACGATGGGAGGAAATAAAGGCGGGCCCGGAGGCAGAACCACTGCTGAACTACAGGAAGAACGGAGGAATGAAGGAGGTCTGATGTCTGGCACAGACATTTTACGAACCCTGAATCAATACTACTGTTTCTGCAGCCTTACTGCCTGACTCATACTGGGAAAACATCCATATGTCCGTCCATCCATTCATTATCTTCTTCTTGTTCCAGTCGAGTTATGGGGGCAGCAGGGGGCCCGGACCTCTCTTTCCACAGCCACCTCTTCCAGCTTGTCTGGGAGAATTTTGAGACGTTCCCAGGTCAGTCAAGAGACGCAGTTTCACCACCATGTCCTGCGTCTTCCCCAGGTTCTCCTCCCAGTCGGACATGCCCAAAATGCCTCCCTTGGGAGGCACCCAGTATGCATCCTTAGCAGATGCCTGAAACACCTCAGCTGGCTCCTCTATGCATAGGAGCAGCGGTTCTACACCGAGTCTCTCCCGGATAACTGAACTTCTCACCCTATCTCTAAAGGAGAGTCCAGCCACCCTGCAGAGGAAAATCATTTCAACCGCCTGTATCCGTGATCTTGTTCTTTCAGTCACTACCCAGAGATCGAGACCATAGGTGAGGGTAGGAACGTGAACTGACCGGTAAACAGAGAGCTACTCCTTACAGCTCAGCTCCATGTTCACCACAATGGACCAGAACAGTGTCCACAATACTGCAGAAGCTGCACCAATCCATATGTCGATCTCACGCTCCATTCTTCCCTCACTCAAGAACAAAACCCCGAGATACTTGAACTCCTCCACTTGAGGCAGAACCTCACCCTCAACCCAGAGAGGGCAATCCACACTTTTCTGACTGAGGACCATGACCTCATATTTAAGATAAGATAAGATAAGATATAACTTTATTGATCCTGCAGGAAATTGTTGTGCCAGAGTTTCAGTACAAAGGAACATACACAAGGAATCATGCAAAATATGAAAAAAAACAACAACAGAGAATATATACCAACAAATAAGGTTTTAAACAGGTCAGGTACAGACAGAAACATTAGTTTATTGTGGTGCAGGATTAATTTTATTATCCTATGTGTAGAAAAGGGGAGGAGTTATAAAGTTTGATAACCACAGGGAGGACGGTGCTGAGCCTCATGCCAGCCATAAAAACACTAAACCAGAACAGTTTCCCCACATTTGTTATCTTTGCCACCAAACACTTTACTGACAGAAGTGTCCACACATTTTCTGAGCACAGAGCTCACATCTCACCGTGTTCTGGCCATGACGTTGTTCTTCTTGGGCTGCTGGTTGACTGGACTACCTACAGTGGAGCCGTTCTTTATTGAACCCTTCCTGGCCAGCTCTCTTTGTTTCTCTGCACACGAAACACAAACGAAAGCACACATAAACGACTTGAACTCACAAAATAAACTTCAAAATAATATAAGACTTTGAAAACAGTTTGTGATGAACATATTTTACGACTCAAAGAATATTTTTAGATACCGCTTGCAAATTAAGAAATAAAAACTAAACAATGGTTGAGACATTTATGGAAACAAAGCTTTTTCTATAACTTAAAAATTTGAAAAGATGTTCAGAAGACATCAATACATTTCAGATTTTAATATTATGAACAATCATAGTCAAAAAATGTTTTTTTTTCCAACTAAAATACTTTTACTGCTCAACACTCTGCACATTCAGTAACAAAGTACTGAGCATCATATCGTGCCAGATGAACAAGCAAACGACTCGTCTGTGACGGGCCATCACCAATTGCTGCAATCTTAAAACAACTCCAGTTTAAAAAATGTCCTAGTGGTTTATGATAACACTCTTTAATAGACCTTTACATCACCATCCGTTCCACGTTACATGATTATTCTAGCAGAAACAAAAATCCAGACTGTACCAGAAGTACAGCTGCTGCTGCTATTTGCATATCCAAATAACACAGAAACTTATGGCAATGTTAATGTTTTATGTAAAACAGCAGTCACATAAAACATCTATGAATGATTTGAGATTGCATTTAAATCAGCAGTAATCTACCGGTACTTTCTTCTTGGCTCCACTTGGACTAGCTCTTCGCTCATCATTCGGGTCAGAATTAAATTCCTCCAAACTGAGGTCATTCAAAGAGCTATCTACAGCAGGTAAGATATTGTTGTTTAAAGCCTTTTTACAGAACCCCTCTGCTATTCTTTGATATTAGATTTCTGCATGGGGGATCAACGTGTTCATCCCCTCTTCTTTCCAATTTGTTTCCCATCAGCAACAAACAATATTCTATGAGTTCGCAACAACAGTGATGTAGCATTTAATAGATTTCTAACTAACATTGTGCCACAAGTAAATAACATTGCATTACTACCAGTAATCAAGGATAGACTTTTTATTATAATAAATATTTAAAACTGTTTATCAGTCTATTGATCACAAAGTCAAACTGACCAATGCACAACACACAATATAATCAGACTTGACTATATTTGCACAGTCAAGGAAAGAAATAACTTGAAGGACATGTAAAGACCTGTGTGTTACTGTGTGTGGTACCAGTCTTAGATATTTAGGGTTTTGAATAACAGCAGGACCAAGACGTGTCCTGCTCACCATAGGACCAGACCAGTTTCCTGAAATCCATCTTTTAAACTTTTAAATGACTTTTTGCAAGAAAAATATTCAAAGCTAAATGATTTGTGGCTTAATTACCAGCGTAATCAATATTGTTCAGTAGCTGCAGCCCTGAACGGATGAACGTGGCATTAAAACAACAGACTCTAATCGGACTCCTCCAGAATCTGTCTCAAGGTTATATTTCATATTTTATACAGTGTTTGTGTTAAAACACACCAATCCCCATGTTGTGCCTCCTTTTTCTTCTAACACCACAGTTCTTACCTATTTTCATCTGCAGGGGTGAGGGCTTGTAGTTGATAGTAACCGGTTCGCCCTCTCTGGTGTCTGAGTCAGCCTCTGAAGCAGTAGATGAAGCAGGATCCTGGTGACAGACACAGTGAGGACAGAAGGATGAGCTGAACTCAGGCAGGAAGTCATCGTTAATGACATTTTGACCACAAAAATACTTTGTAATGCGAACAAACAGGTTACAGGCATGACTGATCTGTGTCGATCTAACCAGCCTGGGGGTTACTAGAAGCTGCTGGACTCAGGTCAGGCTCCTGAGGTTCTGGTCTGGTTCTGAGCAGAGGCCGCCCTGCAGGCTGCAGTAAGCCCGGAGCTCCGCTAAAGGCCACGGAGCGCACCGCCACCTTCTCTGTACCATAATGTCTTTTTTTTTTTTTTTTAAAGACAGAAGTATGGCTGGATGCTGAAACACGAGCTAAAGCTCCGGACATGAACGTGATTTGGTGACGCAGGTGGCGTCGAAGCCCCGCGGAGGATGCTGAGGATGCAGCAGTCGGGATGCGGGATGTTTACGCGTGATGATGACGGATGCTGCAGCTGACCGTCCAGAGGAACAATCCTCTTTCTTAACACAGCAACCACGTTCAGACCCGTCATTTTAACACTTCACTTCGGTTTATAGGGGAAATAAAAACGTAACCACGTCATGGCAGATGGTGGATACGTCGGGCACAGCGAAGCAGGCCTCGTCCATTAAACACCCTGCACCTCCTGACTCTTTGGATTAAACACACAGTTTCCGCTGAGGAAACAACCCGACTCACCAGCGGCTGCATCTCTGACTGCATCTCCGCCTCCTGCACCGCACTGGGCACCTGGAATCTGTCGATTTCTTCCATCATTTTGGCAGCAGGCGTTATTTCCTCTCTCCTCCTGAACCACACGGTCCTGATGCTCGCTGCGCTTTCACCGAGACTTTCAAGGCGGTCAGACTCGGAACCGGTCTCCTTGTGATTCTCCGGCGGCCAGCTTCATCCCAGCAGGCTCATCCACGGTGGTGTGACCAGTGGTGACGAAGTACGCCACCACCCACTTCCGGGAGGAATCCCAAGTGAAGGTCCGGGGACCCTGACAGGGCCTTATGGAGAGCCATCACGGTCCACCAGTGATTGGGAGGATTTAGTGTGAATATGTACCTACACCAACACTGACATGATTATTTATATTTTATTCAATTCAGTTCGACAGTGGAAAGGAAAAACTCCCACATGAGTCAAGTCAAGTCATCTCAAAGTTATTTATATAGCACTTTTAAAACAGTAACTTGTAGGAGGAAGAAATCTTTAGCAGAACCAGGCTCAGGACAAGCGGCCATCTTTTTCATCTGGCTGGGTTTGAGAGGAACAGGAAGGAGGAACAGATACACAATGGCAGGTCGAGAATCACATGTTAAGATAGAAATAGTATCAAATGTAAATTATGCATTTGTAAATATTCATCTTGAAAAATTAGGTTAATTTGTCCTCCTTTTTGTATTGCAGACTAACAAGTTAAAAGGCATTTATAGTTACCCTCCTCTTCCCTGTGATAAACCTATTAATATAAAAAACATATCAGACAATGCATGATTTTAAATAATCAGGAGATCTAATTAGCAATGTCTCAGCTTTGATTTAATCAATTTTCAGTATAGTGACTTTATCTTAATTTAAACTAAGACCAGTGTACAGTAATTTGTAGTGCTAAAATAATGACACTACCAAATGAATCTTAAAAAGGAGGTTGGTGAAGTCTGGCTCTTTTAAAAATGTCACTGACAAGTCTCGGTTATTTAGCACTTCTTTTTAAATTTGATGTATTCTCCATTTCTTCAATGATATCTCAGAGCAGCTGTTTGTTCCCATAAAACTACACCTCCTCCATGCTCATGCTCACTTCACCACTTGTGCTTGCCGAGGTCGGACACTTTTCCCTCCCCTCCCTCCCTCTCTACTTTACTTTGCTGCTCTGTCTGTCTGTGAAACTGCTTCTGAGCCTCTCTTGCAAATCGTCCAAACCATAATTATGGACTTGTTTTGATCAGTTTGTCCCTCAACACAATTTACAACATTTCTTCAAAGAGAAGACAGGCTTTAGGCGAGCTGATTTGCCCTGTTAGCACGCACGCAGCTGGATATCTCATCAACTTGAAGACTTGATGTTTTGTTTATCTCTGCTGCCATTTGTGGATTTTAAGGATGCATATTTAATTGGATTTACGATAACTGGTTCCTGCTTTTTGGATTCGGCTGGTTGCTGGTTTTAATAACAATCAAGGAAGTCGTTGGCAGCAAATTGAGACCCAATCATGCTGCTTGCCTTAATGAAGGCTTGGTTCGTGCCTCGAGTACCCAGACTCAAATGCTTTGGGCAGAATGGATCAGATCTCTGGTATTTTACTCAGTCACATTCCATTGGTGTGGCCATGTAATTTGGACATTTCGGAACCGTTTGGACCAACACAGACTCCAGGTAGATGTCATTAAGTTCTGCCTGTCCCCAAAACAACTGTGTGTTTATCTAAATTTGGCTGCCCTGGCTGGCCTCGAAGAATTCTTCTGGAGAACATGTGATCTGACGCTCCTCCTCCCCGCCGAGGAACTTCCAACTGATAACCAGATGAAACCAGCTAAATAAACTCTTGGATTCTCATAATCGTTATTCTTGGCCATTCCCTGAAATCCCTTGAGAATGTTTATGGATCTCACCGGAGGAAACTGGCTGATTATTCCATCTTTATCAGAACTCTTATAGTGTCCTTGAGAGCGTCTATGAACATTGCTCACCGCTCTCATTGCCCCCCCCCCCCCCCCCCGGCGGCATGTCCATGTCAATATGTGCTTGTTTGTGCGAGGTGTTTTTCAATATTAGAGTTTTTCTTCTCAGCCAAGAAGAAAGAGTTTAATAGGAATTTTTTCGCCTCCAATTTCTACATGTGTCCAGTTTCACTACTTTTTGTCTGTCTAAACAGATCTCACTTGTAAACAAGTCTTCTAGGCTCAATGTGACTTATTTGTCTAAATAAAGGTTGCATGAATGAATGAATGTGCAGGACTAATGATATATTTGTGGTAATTGTTTTTTTTTTTTAAACTGCAGCACAAGAACATTATACAAAAAATATCAATCACATTTTGCAGCACTAAAAGTGAAATATTTTATAAATTTTACTCAAATTAACTGAATAAAACGCATCTTTTTGTAATATTTGTTTAGGTAGATTTAATTGTTTTATTCAGACTTGTGGCATTGTGTTAATATTATAAATAAAACTTTTGTGTAAATAACTTTAAACTGGGAAGAATTCGGCCTTCAATCACATATGGCTAATATGAGAAATTTAAAATATGTTGAATTACTGCTGTTATAAGTGCACCTAATTTATGGTATAAGTACACCTAATTTATTCAAGAGTATTAAAAAAATCTCTAAAGTACATTTTATTTTTTAACATTTCCGGGACCAGAGTTCTCTGCTGTTTGATTCCTATTTTTGCCACATAGTTCATTCATCACTATGCCATCTGTAATATTAGGGAAGATTAAATATATATATATTTTTTTACTGATTTTAAATATTTCTCATTTGTCAAAACATTTCTGAGTGAATATTGTCCTAACAGAGTAATACCAGCAGAGTGCAGTAGTAGCACAGAAAAACTGGAGCTTCCTGAAAGCATCACTCTGGTGCAGTCAGCAGCAACACTTCCAGACTCAGCCAGCAGGGGGCAGTCTAACACTCCATTAAACAAGGCTGGGGGGAAATAAGACTCTTCCAGGGTCCAACAGGTCACTGCCCTTCAGGCTGCTAAATGCACAGTTCTGTAAATTAAATGAAATGATTTATTTTTGCCAAGCTTTCCAAGTTTAACTGTGTGTTTGCTATTTATGAGCCACTGGAAAATTGTGAAACAACAAAAATATGAATTTGCAAATCAAAGATGTTTTTCTCATTACTTTCCTTTTGTAGCTTAAACACCACGTCCTGTCACTTTTCTCGCCTTCAAATGAGCTTTCCCCATGAACCGCATTACTTCAGCTTGTTACATGCTATAATTAAACCTCAGCCGACAAACTAAACATTTATGCTGAATTACAGTTATTTCAGTGTCGGAGCGACACTGTCATCAAAACCTGTTTAATGGCTGAGCGTCTTTGTGCAAGTGGTGTTTGTGAGGATTTCATTAGAGGTGATTAGTTTTATCATTAGCAGTTCCCACTTGAGGAACCAATAAAAAAAAGACATCTTGAACAGTGCTCATTATAGCCCCAAAATAAACAAATTCAACCACAATATGATGGATATGCTTCTGTGACACAAACACACACAGTTACCTTTGAAAGGCTTCAAGTCTGATCATACATTACATGAGATACAAATAAAGCACAAATCACACATGTCTGGGCATGAAAACATAGATTAACATTTGCTCCTTTAGTACCACTGCTAATGACTGATGTGTAGCCTGATTCAGATTATGTAATATGCAGTTCAAATGGACTATCAGATTAGATTACCAACCCCCTTACATGTAACAGTACTTTACTTGTACTGTCTCTGACATTATACCATGCCATGCTAAGATTCTTCCTCACAAAATACTACTTGACTACTCTGTTTTGGGGCCATTGCTGTTGCTGCTCTATATCTGCTCCCTCTTTGTCCGATACTTTCATCTTTTATGAACATCTCCTATCATTGTTATGCTGATGACATCCAGTATTTCTTTACTTCCAAATGAACTTTCAAAACTACACATTTTACTTAACTGTTTGGATTCAATTAAAAGCTGGATGAGTGAAAGTTTTTTTTTACAGCTAAATAGAGAAAAAAACTGAAGTAATCATCTTTGCTCCAGAAAAAAAATACTGCAATGATAAAGCAGATCCTTGGGCTTTTTTGTCATTTAGCTAAATCCTCGGTTAGAAAACTTGGGATAACATTTGACTCAGGTTTTACACTGGAAAGTCATGTAAAGTCTCTGGTTCATTCCTGTTTCTATCTGTGAAATATTGCCAAGCTTAGCCATACTGTTTCTCGTCCAGAATTGTAAATGTTAATTATTTTATTTAGTCTCGGCTGGATTTTTGTAATGCACATACACTTGTTTAACCAAAACCTAGACCGGATGCAGAATGTGCAGAATGCTGCTGCTAGACTCCTGACTGGATCTTCAAAATTTTGTCATATAACTCCACTTCTAAAGCAACTCCCATTGGCTCCCAGTTCATTATCGAGTGGATTTCAATGTTTTGGTTTTGACTTGGCGAGCTCTGCATGGACAGACACCAATATACATTTCTGAACTTTTCCATCCCTACACCCCGATCAGGGCTTTGAGGTCCTGCGATCAAGACCTGCTGAAACTGAAAACTAAAGGAGTCAGAGCCTTTTCTTCTGTGGCTCCAAGACTCTGGGACTCCCTTCATCAAACTCTCTGGTCAGCGGACTCAGTAGCTTCTTTTAAAGGACAGCTAAAACCTCTTCTTTTTAAATCTGCCTTGGCTTAAATTTGTTTTGTGCACTTTTTTGTTTTGTTTGTCGAAGCACTTTGTGATTTTTATCTTGAGAAGCGCTGTATAAATCAAATTTGACTTACCATACTTACTTACTTACAGAGAACGGAGAGCTGACATCAGCTGTGTCTTATCTCAAGTAGATTCCTAACGGCATACAAGAAAAACTTGAAATGGATGGATCAATGGAAAGGGGGAAAGGTAGGAGAGCACATGCCGTTGTTTGGTAAAAATACTCAGAATTCACGATGATAACTTGTTTCTGCACCTCTTCTGAAGATTTGACTTGAAAATCACGGAGGGTTAGCACAGCTGTTCATGCACTGCATGAGCGACAAACATGTTGACCTTCACGTGTACCTTGCAGCTGATAAGATCACTGGATTTGTGGCCAGTTTCCATGAATCTGGTCAGTGGTTGGTGGGAATACAGAGACAGAGGAAAAACAACCAATAATACATGGATTAGGGGAGAAACTTTCAAGAAGACAAATAAAAGAGAAGCAGTGAACTCTCATTCTGATGAGCACTTTTCAATCATCCTGAAGTCTGTCTCATAAAATAAAGGTTGTAAGTCTCTGCACATGTCTTAAACACTTTGAATAAAAGTTTTAATATTAAATTGTTTGTCAAACACAAACTCTGAGGACAAGCAGGTGATGCAGTGTATTTTTTCCCTGAATAAACACGATGCAGGACTTTATCACATCTGAAAATTACGAGAAATCTATACCTTTTTATAAACTGCCAGATTAAATATCAATGATTTAATTAGCATAAAGGAATTATTTTATACAGCATTGATAAATGTAAACCCCACCTTAGCTGATGATATATTTTGATTCTATGTAATATATGTATTTAAAATAAATAAATAAATAAATAATTATGACCTTTCTGGGTGGAGTTTGCATGTTCTCTCCGTGCATGCGTGGGTTTTCTCCAGGTACTCCAGTTTCCTCCCACAGACCAAAAACATGCATGTTAGGCTGATTGGTAACTCTAAACTGTCTCTAGGTGTGAGTGAGAGCGTGAATGGTTGTTTGTCTCGTTTGTCTCCATGTGTTCCTGTGATGGACTTGGACCTGTCCAGCGTATCCCCCGGATATGGGCACCAGTGATCCCCATAACTTGGAAAGGAAGAACCAGATTAAGAATGGATGGATAGTTCACCTCAATATTTCCTCAGTTCAAAACTTTTAACTTGGTGTCTATTGCTATGAAGTTTACTTTAAATATCCATTCATTTTTAGAGCATGTAAATCAAAATTTCTAGAGCTCTAATAATAATAATAATAATAATAATAATAATAATAATAATAGTGTGATATGTATTGTCATCACTGTATGTTTCTATACATGGCGAAATTGGCTCTCTGCATTTAACCCATCCACCACCAGGTGGCGCAGTGGGCAGCTATTGAAGGTGCCTGGGGAGCATTTGGGGATAGGGTGTGCTGCTCAGAGACACTACGAGATGTGCAATGACTAGGGATCGAACCTGGGACTTGCGGGTCCCGAGTTGGCTGTCCCGCCTCTACACCATCTCAGCCCCCATATGGGCCAAATGAATGAATAGAAGAGCAAAAAATGACATGACATAGAAAGTAGCAGCAGGTATGAACATCAGATAATTTTTTCAAAGTTCATGCTCAGTAATCCAGGTAAAAAAATGTTCAGTCAGGTCATCTGGACAGTTCCTTTTTTTGTTGAGAGACGTTTCGCCCTCCATCTGAGTTATAGATTATTGAACATAAACTTTGATGTCTTGAACCACTTTGGCTGTGGTTGCCTGGGAGGAGTTGACGGGGAAGAGGACAGCCCCCAGAAACCATCTTATCACCAGAAAAACTGGTTGGTTCACTGGAGGAGAGTACTGCTTGGTGGGGAAAACAGTTTGTATGTGACTTCTCAGACTGACGAAGCCCTTCGGACAGAGGGTGAAATGTCTCTCAACAAAAAAAGGAAATGTCCAGATTACCTGACTGAATATTGTTGGATCAGATAATTTTCTTACTATATGTAAAAGGTTTTATTAACCATATTTTGTTTAACTGCTGCTTTTCTGACTAAGACTGAAAATATATTTTGTATAGCTCACTATAATGATGTTGATAATTTAAAGACATCAACAGTTTACAATTACAAAACCATTATAACGATTCCGGTTTGTGAGCGCAAGATAAGGACCATGTGCTTGTAGTTGATTAACAACAGGAAGTGGGTCACAGTTGCAACGAGCAGCATGTTTTACACTGATAATCTCAGAGCAGGAGACAGCAGGAGGTCAACTTCTATTCAAATCCCAACTCTACGTTAAAAAATATGGAAAATGTTTAATTATTATTACAGCAAAATGTTGTGTTTAACTGTGTTTAGAAAATTTTTATTTTATTTTATTAGTTTCAAAAATCAACTGCAATGCAAAAAACACAGCTGCAGGTGAAATGCTGCAGCAAGTCCCGTCCTCTGGACTTCTTTGTTGGAGCATTTTGTCATTCATCCAAAAGACTTCTTCAGTATGAAGAGCTGCAATACAGCATGTAAATCAAACACTTTTAAATATGTTTTGGCAAATGAAAATTAAAAAAGTACATTTAATACTTGCAAATACACTGATTTCTTTCAAAATGAAGAATTACTCAAATAAAATAAAAAAAGAGTTTTTCCAAATGAACTCATTCTCGGTACAGATGTTGCATTTAAAATTCACTCAACTGATTTATGAACATTTTTAATAACTTGTTGTTAGTTGGAGAGATTCAATCCAGTCAATAAAAATGACAATATGGGCAAAACGAAGAAAAAAGTTTATCTATTAAAAAAAAAATAGTTTGACATGTAAAATTAAAATCAGCCAGACTCAACTCTGTAATCAGATTAAACAAGAATATTTCAGTGCATCTTATTAATCATCATTACATGAATATTTCATGTTCATCCTTTATGTGGAGAACAAAATGTTATTTCTGTAATACCTGGAGCATTCACTCAGAAGAACCCTGAAGGTTCTGTTTTATGTATTTTGATCACATCTGTCTTTAAATATGTCACTCTGTCTTCCTGGAAGCTGAAGGACTGAAAGCGAGGCACAGCTGAACAAGAGGAACAGTGCTGCAGCTACACTTTGGCTGTTGCTTTTAATCCTGTGGGAGTTGGATCAGCACGTGCAGAAACCTGTGTGTATTAAATATGGAGACTGTTAAACAGGGCCCTCCAGCTCTCCCGTCTGTCAACAAAACATCAAAGTGTCCTGTTTCTAATTCTTCCCCTGCACTTCCTCAATCTGCCGCCCCCCGAAATATAAGCCCAGACTTTATCTCCGTCTGTCTCGACTCAGACACGTCCTCCAGCAACATCTCTGTCCCTCCCCTTCCCTCTTTGTCGTACCTGTTGTGTGTCATCATTAGTGCTGCAGTTTGGAAAAAAGTCTGAGAGCAACGCCGCTGCATTTTGTAACTCCATCTATAATTTTATTTTGCCTGTCAACCAACATCATAAACCATAACCCATCTATTCCCCTTCATTGTGTTGCTTTTCCTCCACACCCTCTCCACTGTCTTACATGGAGGGATGGAAAAGAATGGGGCAGAGGAGGAGATCATAGTCCGCTCGCGTGGAGCGAGCTAATCTGACTGACAGATGGACGGTCCCAGCACGCACAGCGCAGATAAGAGGATTGGACCTGCCTGTTGTTGCTGCTGGTCCAACTTCAAATCTTCATGCAGTTAGCTTCCTCTGAGCTCCACCAAACAGGCAAAGATGAGGTGAGGACTGATGGTGGAGACCTGTAAACAGTGTGTAACACAAAACACAAAAAGCGAGCAAAACATTGTGCAAGGGCATGAGTTATATATCAAGTTCATATCAGGGAGTCCCAGTCAGGCTGCCGTCAATATGTACTTCTGCTCTGCCTCCTTTGGCTCCAGCCTGGCTTCAAACATGAGCAATTTATCTTGGTGTGAAGGCACCTTGCAGGCTTTGTAGAGGATGACAAAGAGGATGAGGATGAGGACGCCCACCACTGAGTTACAAACAATGGCCACGACAGCCCAAAAGGACAGGCCCATGCTCATGTCATGCTCCATGCTCTGAGCCGCCTCCTGAATGGTTTCATCAAGCTTCAGAGGCAGGTCTGTGATGGTCAACCATAGGATGGAACTGCTCACCTCAGGCCTGGAAATTCTTTCTGAGGAAACAGAAAGTACATTGAATGATCAAATTAGGTTGAGTCAGGTCCTTTGGACGGATTGTTTTTTGTCAAAATGTTTCATTTTTTTTATCCAAAAGACTAATTCAGTCTGAGGAGCAGCAATAAACTCAGTCTTATAAACAGCACCTTCTCATAGTGAAGTCATGTCAAACGTTCAAAACATCAAAGTCCATGCTCAATAATCCAGGTATAAAATCCAACAATGTTAGTCAGGTCATATAGATGCATTTTTTTTATTTTTTTTTGTGCTGAGACGTTTCGTCCTCCATCCAGATGGCCTGACTGAACATTGTTGGCTTTTATACCTGAATTATTGAGCATGGACTTTGGAGTTTTGAACCAGTTTGACATGACTGTCATAATGGATCAACCCGTATGCTGGTGACAGCTAAAATTAGTTGTTCACACGATAAAGGAGGACCATCAGCATAGTGCCTGATGGATGCTTGCTAGTCACAGAGGGCTGAGTGATACTTGCAATAACAGCGTTGTAGGAGGGGGACCACCCCTGATGAACGGATTCTCTTCATAGATGGCTTCCTTTACTCCTCTCTCAAACCAGCATTCCTCTCTATCAAGGATGCACACATCTTCATCCCAGAAAGAGTGTCCCTAGCCCAGCACAGAAGAGCAACATCATCAGGCCAGGTCTCTGTGGTCTACTCTACACTCGTGCAGGCCAGGGTCATTTTTTCAGGGACGGAGGCCTCCGTGTTCAACTGTCCCCTGCTTACGATGCTGTTATTGCTCGTATCATTCAGCAGCCCTGTGTGAATAGCAAGCAGCCATCAGGTCATTAACAACCAGTCTTTAGGTTCATGGTCCTTCTTTATCATGTGAACAGCCAGTTCTGGATGTCACCAGCAAACTGGTTGATCCATTTACTTTGTTTCAACTCCTTAAACTGGAGGCTTTTTGGATAAAAGATGAAATGTTTCGACAAAGAACAATCCGTCCAGACGACCAGACTCAACCTCGTCAGATTCATCTACCTGGATTATTGAGCATGTGTCAGGATACTTGAATTATCAACATGAATGAAGACTTGTAGACACACTGAGAGCTGCAGAAAACTTGATTCCTTGATGGAATGCATATCGCCCGATATATTGCTGGGAGACAAGCTGGGTTGAAAAGTTGATGTGTTTTAAGCAAATATCTAGTGGAATGAATTGTATGCCATGAGAATAACTTTCAGCTACAAACACACCAAATTCCAGCACGGTATGTGCAAAATTGACTAAATCACAGCCTTTTTGTGTTTTCTAAGGTCAGTTGGCTGTGGCAGCCATCTTGAGTTGGGTTAGCATCAAAAGTTAATCAGATGTAGTTGTACATCCAACGATAATTACTTGAAAGCTTGATTAAATCATGTCCAGGGGTTCATGAGATATTTTCCTAACAGATAGACATTAACACGCATAAATACAGACAGACACGAGCCAAAACACATTCTGCCGTTTGTCGTTGGGTTATAATTACACTTTTACACATGCACGTTAATCATGAGGACAAAACGCTTCATCCCTTCTGATACTTTATTAGAAACAACACATCAAAATACTTCAGAGTATAAATGTATTCAGCTTCACAGCAACCTCTGGAGAACAAGATATATCAAGACAATAAAGTGTCTTCCTGCTAGTTGTGTGTTGCAACTTCCTCTTTTTATTTTCCTATTTTATTCAGGCAGAGTGCAAAGATGTTATTAAACTGCTACAGAAGATGCTACTAAGTACTATTTCTTGGTGAATTGTTCTGAATGATTTTTTTAGTAGTAATGTGTTTTCAGGAGGGACCTGTGGGAAGATAGTGTGGCTGATATTAAATGGGTCGCTGAGGTGCAGAAGGTGTTTGTGTGTGTGAGAAAGAAAGAGAAACAACAGCACAGAGAGAGAGACAGTAAAAAAAAAAGTCGATTCAAGCATGAGATGGAGGGTGAAAATATTTTCCCACTCAGAGTTTAACAGATAAAACCTCCTCAAGCTCATCTCCTCAGTTCTCTAACCTTCTCCCTTCCCTCTAATGCATTTCTAATGAGACCGCATATTTCCTCCTCGACCCAACTGGTGGCAATATTACAACAGTCCAAGTTGTCTGCTGCTTTCGAGAAGTCATTTCAAAGTTATCCTTTCTTTTATAGGCATTTTATGACCAAGCCAAATAATGATGGATAGCTGAGCTGTGTAAGGTGGCAGTGATGCATCTCATCGGCTTGCCAGCTCTCAAAAAGTTGCGTTTGGAGCAGATGGGACCCTCTCAGGACACTGGTTGCGTTATTGTCGGTGGAGGTGGAAACTGTCTGCATAATGTGATTGGTGTCAATAAAACTGCCCTCGCAGTTTCGCAGCCCTATTTCCAAAACATATTGAGGAACAGAAGTCAGGTGGCATTTATTGTCATGTTTTCAATTAGAGTAAAAGTGAGGAATGTTTCAGACGACGAAGGAAAGCGAAGAGACACGGTGTGTGAGCGTGTGACTGTGCAGGAGAGAGAAATGAGTTGGAGCAACATATTAAAACAAAGGACCGTTCATGGACTCGTTTTAATTTCACACACTCACTGGTCCGTGACAAGACGAGTCCCGTCCTCGTTCATTATTGTCAATCGCAGTACTGTTTTAGAATTCATTCTTCCCAAAGTGACTGTGGCTCAGTCTTAAATGGCTGCAAGCATAATTAGTTGTCACTTGAACGATAAAATGTAGTTTAGCATGCATACAATAAGCAAGTTTATTATATATA
>NC_056505.1:25574577-25584478 GCF_014905685.2 Nematolebias whitei | reverse complement strand
GGGAGCACAAGCCAGTGTATCTTTTGTGCCGGTCCCAAGCCCGGGTACATGGTGAGGGTTATGTCAGGAAGGGCATCAAGCGTAAAACACGTTTTTGCCAAACTATAATGCGAGTTCGTCAAAGCAAAACCAAAATATGGTACAAGGAGCAGAGGTCACAAATGTGCAGGACTTCAAGTATTTGGGGTCCACTGTTCAGGAAAATGGTCAGTGTGGTAAAGAGGTGAAAAAGAGAATCCAGGCTGGATGGAGTGGATGGAGAAAAGTTTCAGGAGTTATTTGTGACAAAAGAGTGTCAGCAAAGGTCAAAGGAAATGTTTGCAAGACAGTAGTGAGACCAGCTATGTTGTATGGTCTGAGACAGTGGCATTGACAAAAAGACAGGAGAAAGAACAGGAAGTGGTAGAAATGAAGATGTTGAGGTTCTCCTTAGGAGTGACAAGGATGGATAAGATTAGGAATTAGATCATCAGAGGTACAGCACAAGTTGAACAACTGGGAGGTAAAGCTATAAAGGCCAGACTGAGATGGTTTAGACATGTCCAGAGGAGGGGCAGTGGGTCTATTGTAGAAGGATGTTAGAAATGCAGCTTCCAGGAAAAAGACAAAGAGGAAGGCCAAAGAGAATATATTCTGATGCAGTTACAGAGGACATGGAGGAAGTTGGAGTGAGGACAGATTGGGATGGAGGAGGATGACTTGCTGTGGCGACCTATGAAGAGGGAAAAGCCGAAAGAAGAATATTGTTAAATTAGGTGTTAAATCTGATGCTTTTAAATTCAGGAAAGTTAATTCAACTTTTTTTCTAAAAGGGCTGAACGTCTTTTATTCTAACATTCTGTAAATGTTTGTCAGTAAAATTTGGGGGAGTGGGGGCGCAGAGGTTGGCCTGTGATCGGAAAGTCGCGGGTTCGACTCCCGGTACCGTCAACATCGGAATGTGGGTGTTGGGGGTGGGGCGCCCGCACCTGCCTCCACCCTCATTCGCCCTATTCTGGGCCCCTGAGCAAGGCCCTTGACCCCCACCATCTGCTCCCTAAACAAGTCTCTCTTGAAAATGAGTTCTCGTGACTCACTGAGACTACCTGTATAAATAAAGTGTAAATGAAAAAAAAGAATCAAGAGTTTAAGTGTTTATAATTAAAACTAAAACATCACTTGACCAACCGACACATAAAAACGCACTCCCTGAGGACATTCTGTGCAAAGACAGAATCCATCCATCCATCCATCCATTATCTTTACCCGTTTATTCCATTTTGGGTCACGGGGGTCGCTGGTGCCCATGTCCAGCAATCACTGTGCGAGGGGCGGGGTACACCCTGGATGGGTCGCAAGTCCATCACAGGGACACATGGAGACAAACGAGACAAACAACCATTCACTCTCTCACTCACACCTAGGGACAATTTAGAGTTACCAATCAGCCTAACATGCATGTTTTTGGTCTGTGGGAGGAAACTGGAGTTCCCGGAGAAAACCCACGCATGCACGGAGAGAACATGCAAACTCCACCCAGAAAGGCCCCTGGACCGGGGTTTGAACCAAGGACCTGCTCGCTGAGAGGCAGCAGCTCTACCAGTTGCGCCACCGTGCTGCCACCGACAGAATCCAGTGTTGTGCAATGACTCTGCAGGAAACAGACTAAATGTCTGAAACTGTGCAGCATTGTTATCGAATAAGACAACAGGCTTCTATGCATTAATGCTTTCTGATGTGTTGGCTTGTTGTGCACACTTGCACATGATCTAATGCAAATGGAGCCAATGTGATGCAGCCACCAGTTTGTTTACAGAGGAATGCAAGTGGGCACTGCATGCAAAGACCAGACATGTCCACAGGCTGGTACTGGCTGTGGTCACATGGAAAACAGGCAGGCGCTCATGGCATCAGCTGCAGACTATCAGAAACTCGAGTGATCAGGTGTAACTCTGTTTAAATTCCAATAAACTTACATAATGTTTTACATTTTGGCTAGATTTTATTCATGAACTTTACAGGACAGAGATGTTTGGAATATTTGATTCATTTGAAATGATGGTTGGTACAATATATATAAAAAAAGAAGAAAGATAGCTCTAGAGTTATCATTTTTGGAAAAAATAAATAAATAAAATTATATATATATATATATATATATATATATATATATATATATATATATATATATATATGTATATATATATGTATATATAAGTTTTTTTAATAACAAAAGAGGATGTAAACTAACCAGAAAATTAACTAAAAATATGAAATTTCTGTTTTGGGATTGACAGGAGAAGAATTCACCAGAAAATATTATGTAAAAAAATCTTCAGTTTTAAATGAACAGAATATGTAACAAATATTGAACTGCTAGATTACGTGAAAAATCTGTTTCACAGTTGATAGATTCGACTCAATGGAAACATTTTTTGTTAGGAAATTATTCATATTTTCCCTAACATTTTTCACGTGGGTCAAATAGAAGTTATTCTGGCATTGATAAATTTACAACAACCATAAAAACACAACAGGAGTGGAGTTTTAGCAAATTATGGAAACTATTATAAAGGAAAAACAGCAACATGTTCTCATGTTATATAGATTTAGAGTTTGTTGTTATTTATAGTTCCTAAAGCTTAGTTCAAAATGATCAAATTTCAAACAGAATAACCGGAATTGGCCCAGAAAACAGCAATCTGATGTGAATTTAATCTTCAGTTTCACTGAAACATAAATTTAAAGTTATAGTATTAAAAGTTTAGCCACTTTTTCTTTGAGGCTCACATTGTTCCTCAAGCATATAGTCAGTTTTTTGTTTTTTTGTTGAGGAGATTGTGGGACTTTTCTCAGAACAAGAGCATTTTTTAATGTAAAGTAAGCGGACACGCAGCTCACCCAGATGTCCTCCTCCAGGATTTGTTTGGATGGATTAGTGGCAGCTCGCGAGTACTCGAGTACTGTTTTATACACAAACTCCGACGTCATCACATCCTGCAAAAAACTTTTGGCTCAGTTAGTCCAGTCGCCCGACCCGCGAGACTCCCACTCCCAGCAACGGAATCCCCGACTTGTTTTCGGATCAGACTGGCGGCCAGTTCCCATGCAGTGCCTGCTGCTGACAGGCGAGGAGCGACAGAAGGAGTTGCTGCTGTCATCGTCATCATCACCTCCCCCAACCCCCATCATCCCCTCCTCTGTCCCTCCCTCAGTCTGTTTCTGCAGACTTTCTATTTAAAGAAACTCGTGGCACATCCCATCAAGGACTTTTCCTCTCGCCTCACCAGAAGCGCAGGTGTTCCGTTGTCATGGCAACAACCCAAGCAATCATGAAGTCATCCAGAGATCCGCTCAGGAAGAACAGGCGACTCAAGAAATGGAGGAAGAGTTTAATAAACGTTTTAAAACATGCACAAACATTAATAAACTGACTAAAAACTACTGAGACATGTTCTATTATATTACATTATGTTGTTTTATATTATATTATAATGTTTAACAGTAAAACTGGTGCAGTGGTTTGACTTGCAGCATCAGCTGCTAAGCATGGTAATCTATATGGGTCACCTGGGTTCATGTTTCATCTTGTAACTACTACTCAACATTCACTCTATTGTCTCCTGTTAGTTGTTTTTGCAGGTTCTCCATTCTTTGTGGTACTGTATTTTACCCATCATATCAAAATGTTCAGCTCAATCCGTAAGTGTGCTATGGCTTTTGGTCTTCATAACTTTTCTTCTTTTCAAAATATTTCATTTTATTTAAAATGAAATTCCTTATTATGTCCTTAATTCTTAAAAAACAAAACAAAAAAAAAACATTGTTCTCCTTGACATATACTTCATTCTTTTTGCTCTTTTTATCTCTTCTTATGTACCTTTTGGGCTACAGCTACTTTTAGCTTTTAACTATGGTTTTGCTAATGCTGGACTTTAGCTACTAACCTGCTTGTTTACCGTACTTGCCGCTGTACACGTCGCACCGCCGTATAAGTCGCATCAGTCCAAATGTGTGTAATAAAATGGAAAAAAAACAAAACAAATACATCGCTTCGCCATATAAGTCACATCTATTATGCATCACTGCTGACACATCACATTTGTTATGTGTCACCGCTGACCACCCTGAAACGTGGGCCGGTGTTGTGCTGCTAATTGGCGATTATGGGAGTGTGCACGGAAGGACTTTAACAAGAATTTAACACGATTAACACTTAAAAACAATAATTTGTTTGCACAAAATTATATTAAAGTTGTGTCTCAGTTGATCTTTTCCTTAATAAAAGCACTTTAATGGTCAAATCAGCTGCATTTCAAAAGCCGATTTGTGAGTGTGGGAGCGTGCAGAGGGACGACTCACTGTGCATTTCTTCAAAATTTACCAAGATACCTAAAAACAATTATTTGTTTGTTCGACATTATAGCAAATGTGTGTCTCAGTTAAACTTTTCCTTAATAAATGCACTTTAACGGTCAAATCAGCTGCATTTCTGCTGGGCGGCGCAACAAAATGCAGATGATTTGACGTTTGCTCCAGGAGTTCTAGAGCGAGACAAAGGGGTCTCTATGGCAAGCCAAGTGTCTCATTATTAACCACTTTTAGCTATTAATGATATACTTGGCTTGCCATATAACCGGATGCCCTCTATGAATGAAATCGTCAGATCTCAGCCAAAAATTGAGTGATAAATATGTGAAAAAACATAAATAAGTCACTTTGCTGTATAAGACGCAGGGCATGCTAATTTATACAAAAAGGTGCGACTTATACAGTAAAAAAATACTGTATATATGTTTTTGCTTTCATCAGCTTGTTTAATATTTAGCTACTGTTTTGCTTGTTGTAGATTTTAACTTTTACTATGCTCATTTTACCTTTTAGCAACTAGTCAACATGTTTCAAGTTTTACTGTTATGCTGGTGGGCAGCACGGTGGCACAACTGGTAGAGCTGCTGCCTCTCAGTGAGCAGGTCCCTGGTTCAAACCCCGGTCCAGGGGCCTTTCTGGGTGGAGTTTGCATGTTCTCTCCGTGCATGCATGGGTTTTCTCCGGGTACTCCAGTTTCCTCCCTCAGACCAAAAACATGCATGTTAGGCTGATTGGTAACTCTAAATTGTCCCTAGGTGTGAGTGAGAGGGTGAATGGTTGTTTGTCTCGTTTGTCTCTATGTGGCCCTGTGATGGACTTGTGACCCGTCCAGGGTGTACCCCACCACTCGCACAGTGATTGCTGGACATGGGCACCGGCGACCCCCGTGACCCAAAAATGGAACAAGCGGGTAAAGAAAATGGATGGATGGGTGGATGTTATGCTGGTTTAAAATTTTTGATTAGTTAATTTTAGCTTTCAGCCATTGTTATTTTAATTTCCACTTTTGTTACTTGTTTAACTATTCAGTTCAGTAAATTGTTCAGCAAATTTAATGCAATTTTAAGCATTCATTCTGCATATTTTCACAAAATGTGTGAGTTTTTTTTGTTACCGTAAGAGTCTAAGATTTTTAGTCAAAAAATGTTGAGCAATACCTAAAAATTTTTTTGTGATCTTCTCACAATGTGTCATAAAATTATCCCTTTTGACTTTAAACTATTTTCATCGAAGATTACTGTCAAATAATTTATTTTTACAACTAAACAACGGTATAAGTTGTAATCCAGGCAGACTTGTAGAAGCTTTGGTCTCTGTTCAGTTTCTCCCAGGACAAGTTGCACAAAGATGAATGGTTCCTTCTTCTGCTGACTAGTTTGTAACCCACTTTTTTTTTTGCTCATTGATATTCAGCGCTGCAGCTGGGTGTCTCCAGGGAATTCTGCTCCGTCCCTTTTCTTTGTTTGTGTGTGGGAGTAATTGGATGGCCTTCTTGTGAGGACTCCTTTTCAGTTTCAGACCTTGCAGGGTGGGATGTTTTTCAGAAAGTGAGGGAATTTTGAACCCTTTCATGGCTAAAAATGTCTAAAGATTTGATTGTTCAGTGTGGAATACAGATTAGTTTATAAATATGAAGTTTAGAGAAACTGGAATGAATGCATCATATGTACATTTATCTGTGTGTGTGTGTGCATGCGTGCGTGGGCGCGTGTGTGTGACCCAGAGCTTAGACAAAACAAAGCCTCCTTTAAAGCTCTACTTTCATTCCCACAACTCGCACAAGAAGGATGATTTACTGGAGTAGAGATCCAGGAAATTAATCAAACCGACACATATGTATTCACATTATTTCAAAATAGAAATAATTTTAATCATATTTAAATGTACTGGCTCTGATGCTCCAATAACTGCAAGATAATGTACATGACTATTGGATTAAATGAGCAAAGTTAGAAATTAAAGTATACTTATAGTAGCATATTATTAGTATATTACCACAGTACATTGTGTTTAATCAATTTTAGTCAATGTGGTAATTTAATCACGAGTTATTATGTGATGTATCAGTATAATTATGTCAGCATTAGGTTCACGTTGTGTTTTACAGTTCAACTGGGATTAATTGTATTAGCATCAAAGTTGATTTCATTAAGTTTCTGCACTCACTAATGCATATTCCAATGCGTGTCCCAAGACTTAAAAAGGAAACTGCTCTGAGTTAATTGTTGTGAATGTGCTTTAAATGTAAATGAATGATAATTTTCATTTAAATAAAATTGAGTCAGTCAAAGAGTCGGTGAGTGGTAAACTATACAGGATGGGTTAGTGGTAATGGCCCACAGGCTGAGACTTCACTGCCTCTGACGTGTGATTTATCACATGAGAAACATGCACTCATATATATGCAGATGGAGAATATAATGGTCATGTAGAGAGGAGCTCTGTAACGTCTCCTTCAGTTTTTAATGCACCGTATAGACACACTTACATGCAGAGTCATGATTACTCGCTCATATAGGAGCTGTCACCTGTGATCGCCTTATCTCACGTCAGCAGGACGTTTATTCTTTCTCACAATGCAGTTAAAAGTGTCTCTGTGTGTCTTGGGGAGAAAGGAGACAGAGAAAGAAAAGCAGAGAGAGGCGCTTTCATTTTGTTCTTGGTTTTCGGTCCACTTACTCTTTCATCCACATGTCATTACAGCGCGGACAGAGAGAGGGAGAAAGAGAATAGGAAAAGGCAGACATGTTAATCTCAGCCTTGTCATATACTGGTCTTCTTTATTTTGAGGAAATGTTCTCCTCTGCAGGAGTATTTTATGGTTTTCATAAACCATTCACATTTTCTGGCTGTGTGAGTGGGCACAGAGACAAACCAGGTCAGTTCCATAGAGGGTTGTTAACTCTATATCTCTTATATTTTCTTTTCTTTGAATAGTCCACAGCTTTTAATCTTAGCATCAGGAATTCAACATGACGTTCGTATCTGATCTGACAGTTTCAATACATCTTGCTTGGGTTTTATCTGCCTTTTGTCTACAATATTATGAATCACATTTGTCTGTGGATCATGCTTTCCACACAGAAACACTGGTCATTAAGCACAAAATCCTGATTTGGAAAGCTGTCAGAAACAATTCTGGATCATGAGTGTATGAGGACATCTGCTGGAGGATTATTAATACTGTTTCAGCCTCTGACAACATCAGCTGCATCATGTGGCTGATCAAGACCCTCGACTAACAAAAGACCTGTCAAGCTTGAAGGAAAGCACATCCCCTTCCACCATTCATGCTGTTTTAGACTAAAATCATCTTTATGTGTAGAAATGACAGAGTTACAGGTCAAACCTGGTAAATATACACAATCATATGCAATTTTTATGTTGCAGAGTTTGTGAGGATGTTTTTCAGCAACTGCCACATTAAATTGTTGCTCACTATCTGTAAAAGTGACAGATTTGTAGCCATTTTTGTGTTGGCTAATACTGATGAGCTCTGGGGACTAGGGATGCACAATATTGGATTTTTGGTTGATATCCGATATCCCGATATGTTAAAACTTATTTGGCCGATAACCGATACTGATATTTTAACTATACGTTCCTTTGTCAGAACATAGTCCTCTTATTTAGGCTTATTGCTAGAAAAATTGTACAACAGTTGTAAGAGCTGGTGACACATATTCAGTAACAGCCATATGACATGCATTGCACTTTAACTTATATTAAATGAAAAGTGTTAAATATTATTTATTAGCATTAGTCACCTGCGATGCTGTCTCACTTGAGGCTTGCTCCAGGTTCCTAGCTGCAGTGTGGGATCCTCTGCATTCCTGTGCATGAAGGACAGCCTTTTTAAGTTCACAGTTTTTGTCTATCCATTGTGTAAGACTAATCATGCTAATGGGGCTAACACAACGTCCAAATGTCTGTGGCAAAACTCACCCAACAAGTCGTGCTATCGGCTATTAGCTTCTCTCTCACTGATATCAGAACTGACGGCATGTAACTCGGGTAAGGCTACCTCGGAAAAATATCTCCAACTGGGGACGATGAAGCGAGGTTCAATGTAGTCCAAAAATATTTGGAATCCAACATCCTCAACGAAAAAAAACCTTCCACGCTGCAGACATTTTGACTTTTTCCTCTCCGCCGTGAGATCAGGTAGGTGTGCGTGGCGTCATCACGTTGTGCTGGCGCTGCAGGTATCCTTGTCACAAAAACAGCGTCTTTTATATCTGAATTATTTTGATGGATTGTATTTTGATGTCCGATATCTGATATTGAACTATAACGCTAATATCGGGCGATACCGACACCATGACGATAATATTGTGCATCCCTAGTGGGGACCATCTTGAATTGTGTTGACTCTTTGTGGACTTCACATCTGCCTTCAACACCATGATCCCCCAAACCCTGATGGACAAACTATTCACACTAGTGAATAGTGGCCATGTACATAATTTCGCTCCACCTCATGTACCACATGAGGTGCGAATGACAATAAAGAATCTCTGACTCTCTGACTCCATCCATCCATCCATTTTCTTTACCCGTTTGTTCCATTTTGGGTCACGGGGGTCGCTGGTGCCCATGTCCAGCAATCACTGTGCGAGGGGCGGGGTACACCCTGGACAGGTCGCAAGTCCATCACAGGGCCACATAGAGACAAACGAGACAAACAACCATTCACTCTCTCACTCACACCTAGGGACAATTTAGAGTTACCAATCAGCCTAACATGCATGTTTTTGGTCTGTGGGAGGAAACCGGAGTACCCGGAGAAAACCCACGCATGCACGGAGAGAACATGCAAACTCCACCCAGAAGGCCCCTGGACCGGGGTTTGAACCAAGGACCTGCTCGCTGAGAGGCAGCAGCTCTACCAGTTGCGCCACCGTGCTGCACTCTCTGACTCCGACTCTCTAAATTTGAATAAATTATACATGTACATATATTTATTGCTTTTTCAGTTTCACTAAAATCTGTCCTCTAGTTCATGAGATATTTTTCCAACAGACTGTCATTGTGACATCTTGAATCAAGCTGACTCCAAAAGTTAATGAGCTGTACATGTGTACCCAATGATTAATTTCTGAAACCTTCATTAAATCCATTTAGTTGTGTCTGAAATATTTTGCTAACAGACCGGTCAGAGTCAGCTGTACAAGTTAGTGGCAAAGTTTTAAAAACAAATGTCATGCAGTCAGTTGGTGTTCAGAGTGTGTGTTGTGGATGACTCTCAGCTGTTAACACACCAAATTTTAGCTCAGTATCTGTAAAATATCTGTTCATGTTTCTACTATTTGCTAATGCGCCTTATCTGTGGCAGCCATCTTGAATGGGGTTTACTCCAAAAGTCAGCTCAGCCATCATTCTGTTGTAAATTTACACACAATTATTTATTTATGCAAGTTTCATTAAAATCTGTCAACCGGATTATAAAATATTTTGCTAACACTGCAAGCAAATCTCCCCCCCCACCCACCCACACACACACACACACACACACAAAAACCAACAACAACAAAAAAACAATAACCCACCA
>NC_056505.1:25573311-25574477 GCF_014905685.2 Nematolebias whitei | reverse complement strand
ACACACACACACACACACCCACACACACACACACACACACACACACATAACTATGATTACCTTTTCCTTCCACAGCTGGTGATACAATAAATATGCATAAAAAAGTTAGCCAGATCTATTTTCTATATTCAGATTTAAAATCACAGACATCACACTAAAATCGATTATTATTTTATTGACATATTATCATGTTTAATTGTTCATCATAGCCTGCGAAGACAAAGAGAAAACAATTAAGCAACCAAAACGACATTAAGGAAATGCTGCATCTGCCTGTCTTCTGTACCTGATCGATCCAGTCGTTAAAAGCAGAAACTCTGGTGAACACGGTGGGTTTCTTCACAAAGTTGCAGCCGAGGCCAGACACAAAGCTGGCAATACCGTGGACCTCCCAGACACCATCAGCATTCTTACAGTTCAGAGGACCACCAGAGTCACCCTTGACAAACATACAGAGGAGATGCTTTATATTTTATTCAGCTTATGGAGCTGGCAGTAAGCTGGCGAGCCGCACTGGAAAAGCACCACCAAAATCAATGATTCATAGAGTGTAATATGAAAATGAAAAATGTTTTTCTACAGCTTGACACTGAAACACAAATTTGCCTCCGATTCTACTTTGATTTTCTTTAACTGGCAACCCGTGCAAGGTTTGAAATGCAAATGCGTTCAGATTTTTTTGAAGAAGAGAGAGAGAAAAAAAAAAGGTCAATCAAAAACAGTATCGATAACCTACATTGCATCCAGCCACGATTCCATCTCCACCGGCGCACATCATGGTGGTCCTAACAGCGATGCCCCACCAGTCGGGCTTGGAGCAGGTGGCGTGGTCGGCCACAGGCATCAAAGCCTGCTGCAGCTTATCAGCAATGGGGCCTCCGGCTAAACACACACAGGCAGAGTCTATTACCGTCATACACATAAACTCGCTGGCTGTCAAAGCTGCTTTACAGCATCTCCCCAAGAGCAAAGCACACAGAGTGACCCAAATTTTGTATTGCAGAAAAACCCTCTATTTTTTTTCCCAGTTAAAATCTTAAACATGATTTTCTGATTTTAGAAGTTTTCTCTGGGTTACCTTAATCACTCACGCTGGTTATCTCAACTGCAATTTAACACCATAATTCAAAGTGACATAACCCCCTCATTAATACAGCCCCCCCCCC
>NC_056505.1:25540276-25572911 GCF_014905685.2 Nematolebias whitei | reverse complement strand
ATGTGTGCATGTGTGTGTATGTACAGTATGTATATATTTATATATGTGTGTGTGTGTGTGTGTGTGTAGGGGGGGTGTATGTAGATCATTTTAAAAATATTTGTTTCTCATACTTGATGCAGTGAGCAGCAGTCATGACCCAGTTGGCAGCAATCAGAGATCCTCCACAAGTGTGCCTCCACTCACCATCTTTGTTGTACTGCAGAGAGATCTGGAGACAAAAGAGCAGCAACATAAAGAATGCGTCAGTGAGGAGGATGGGAATGGTAAAGTCTGCTGATTTATCTCTAAAAACCTACATAATTACAGGATTTTCAGCAGCCACTGGGTCTGACATCTAATAACCAGATGGTAAACCATAGGGTTGGAAAGTAAACATAAAAACACTGACAGATGTGTACAGATTAGCATACCTGCCAGGGCCAGCTGTGGGGCTTGGCATCCTCTCCGTTGACCACACGGGAAGTTAGGGGCTCAATGGGTGGGGTGCCGCACCCGAGGGCTGATGGAGAAGCAGTTATAAGTGAGTTTGACCCAAATTTAGCAACACTTTCTATTTGAAAAATATCAAAAAGTGCTTTTTCTTTGAATAATAAAACCTGCAGGAAGAATTATCCACAGAATCAGAGTATATTCCAGATGTTCTTACTGCTTGCAATGAGCACTGAGGCCAGCACGATGGGAATCATGTTGATGTCTGCTGAGGGACAGCAGTACAGCCCCTGGCTTTTAACTTTCCACCGCAGGCAACTCTCACTCTGAAGGTGGCACCACAGTCTCCTACTGGTTAGTGGTGGCCCCCGCAGGGTGTGACTGGACCAATAGTAAAGGTGGTCTGGGGTAGACAAATCACACAGGTGCGCTTTCTGGAACATTTCCCTTGACCTCACTGTAGCGTTAAGATGAACTCTACTTGATAACTGTGTGCTCATGAGTGCACACATACTGTACTGCAGATGGCTCATTTTTTACACAAACAAGTCCATTTCTGTATTTTATGTTATTCTCCATGCCTTCTTCAAAGCCTTCTCGTCAACACCTGGATTACAATGCTTACACAAGAGCATGAGAACCCAACATCTGGATTCCTGCCACTGATGTATTTTTTAGTTCAGTAAATGAAGGATCAGAATTCAACTTTTACTAAACCTATAACAATATGAAGATAAAACACTGATGGTGTCGTTACCAACAGTTACTCTGTCAAACTTTCTGACAACACGTCCGGTTTGTACAATAACCTCTGCGCAGCCAACCAACCTTAACTATAGGATTGATCAAAAAGGAAAATCTGAAGCCCAGTCTTTAAACTGGACAATGTGTCAGCCTTACGGACAGAAACTGGAAGTTGGTTCCACAAGAGAGGAGCCTGATAAATGAGAGATCTTCCTCCCATTCTGCTTTTGGAAACTCTAGGGACCTCGAGTAAGCCTGCAGTCTGAGAGCAAAGTGCTCTGTTAGCAAAATATGGAACAATAAGGTATGTAATATACTTTGTAAGATGGAGCTAGGTTGTTGAGAGCTTTGTAGGTTAGAAGTAAGTGTTTGAATTCAATTCTGGATTTGACAGGGAGCCAATGGAGAGAAGCTAAAACTGGGGAGATATGATCTCTGTTACTAATATCAGTTAAGACTCTGGCAGCAGCAGTTTGGATCAACTGGAGACGTTTTAAAGAAGTATTTGGATACCCAGGGTTAATTAATTATTATTATTATTATTAATTGTTTTTAATTGTTATTAATTAGTAGGGTTAGTTAGTTATTTACTCTCCAGGGTTCCAGTCCTTCTCAGATGAGTTGCATCAAACTGTTGATTTCACTTTCTGTAAATAAACACTGTTAATTATTCTCTGGTCATGGTGTTGCTCTTTTTGGTCACTTGTTACTTGGGTTTTGAGTAAATCCTTACACTTTGTTCCTTACGTTCTGCAGGTTGGAAGGGCAACAGAAGATTTTAATTCAATTGAATTCAATTCAAAAATACTTTATTAATCACAAAGGGAAATTAGCTCATCATCCTGGTTTCATTCATGAGTTGTTATAGATGCTGATAGCTGTGGGCAGGAAGGATCTCCTGCAGCAAATACGAAGAATCTGGCCACAGATACCAGTCCATCCACCCGGATCCAGTTTGCTGTCAGATCCGGCGGACCTCTCAGTCCTCATGGGCAGCAGGACTGCTCGAACGCTGGGCAGAATTCCTCCCTGAGCAATGGTCACTCCTCCCAACAGTCTGCTGAGCTCCTCGTTGCCACGGACAGACAGCTGAAGGTGCTGGGAGATGATCCTCCCCTTGTCACGAGCTGAGCTTCCCACTAACTCCAGGAGCGACCAAAAAAAAAAAAAAGCCACAATGGAGACAAGCAGTGCAGGTGAAGGGAGAGGGGCAGGATGGACTCAAGGGGTGTGTATTTCCTCATAGGGCTGGAGATCATTGGTGGAACATCCAGATGTCAACGAGAGATTACCAGGAGGTGAACCTTAGGAGAAGTATCCGGACAACACTTAACACTGGAATTGTTCTAGATGTATTTTTTGTTTGTTTTTTTGTTAATCCTTCATTGGTAAATGGTAAATGGTCTATACTTACAGTATATAGCGCCTTTCTATCTTATCAAGATACTCAAAGCACTTTACACTACAATCTGTGTCCTCATATACCCATTCATACAGCACTCTACTAGATCTGTACAAAGACTAATCAGTGCCTTATCACATTCATACACCGATGGGACACACATCGGAGGCAATGAGGGGTTCAGTGTCTTGCCCAGGGACACTTCAACAAGTGACTGCTGGTGAAATTGAACCCCCAAATCTTACATTGTAGGACAACTGATCTAACCATTCAGTCACAGCCGCCCCTATTGGTTTAATGTTTTTTCAGCTTGCGTTTCATTTTTATTCACCTCTTTATTAAAGCTCAAGTGATCGTTTGCTTTGCCATACTTCCAACATGTGTCTTAGATTTCAAAGATGATTAAGGGTTTTCCCATTTTGTCAGAATGGATTCAAATCTCAGAGGGTGGCATGTGATGGGAATATATTATTTATTGATCTGCTTCCTGATACATTCTATAATATTTTGTCATATTAATAACCTTTATGATTATTTTATTACTTTAAGGTCATTGTGGATATTACACTGGTTTGAATTTTTGATATAATAATTTTTGATGTGACTTTCTGTAGGAAGATGGCGGGTTCATCAACTTCTTTATTTTTGTTACATGCGATTTGTTCTCTGGAAATCCTTGAGAAAAGTTTACCTCCAGTGACTTCTCTGTTTCTTAACTCACACAGCTGTGGTTTGATAACACTGGAGCTGGGACACAGAGGAGGGTTGATGAGGATGGAGGAGATTCCTACAAAACGAACCGACCATCTTTTATCCTGTTAGAATGGGTCAGAACCTCAGACAGGACACAACATGAATACGTTCTGTATTTACTCTGTGGGTCCGGCTGTTCTCCGGAACATTGTAATAAATTTGATGAAATCTACACGTGATTGTTTGTAAATCAGTTTCTAAGACAGAGTCTGACATTTAAAGTTATAAAAGTAAACACACATTGAAACATTCCTCACCAGTTACACCAGTTAGCCACTCAAGGTTTTAAAAGAAACTGTGAATATTTAAAGCAGAAAAACATAATTTTTAAAGTCAGGATTAGTGATGAATAAATCACCCAGCCCCAATTACTGTGATAAAAAGAAATCATCATTCGCTCGTAAAGGTACTTTATATTTCGGCCAAATACTTCCCTTTTTCCTCTCTCTCTTATTGATTAATTGGAGGCTGATGGAGAAGTCTGTTGTTAGTTTTAACCAAGTGGAAGTTTTGTTTACAGTAATTGTTCTTCATTTAAAAACCAAACAACTATATTAAAAAACAATTTAAAGAAGCAATGGAGAAGAAAAAAAAATCGCAAAAACAATTTATCTTATTTTTAATTGATATCCTGTAATAATTCATCAAAAAGTAAAAAAAAAAGGCTTACACTATAAATATTGTGTTGTTGTTTTTTTCAAATTCTATGCTGTACAATTTTTTCATTACAGTAAAATTTTCCCATATCCCCCAGAAATCCACTGAATATATATATTTTTTTCCTGCAATGTATGGCATAGCATAAAATGTTTATAAAACTCTGGGTCAGTCCAAGTGGGGCCAAGAACAATGTGAACTGCTGCCATCTGAGACTAACCTGTATAAATAAAGGTTGAATGAATGAATGAATGAATTAATCTTAAAACAATTAATCTATCACGGTTCATGTCAGTTCTCTTTTAGACACATTTGCACATTTGTCAATTTGTCATTATCTGGCTATTGACAAGGATTTTATTGGTATTTGTGAGAGCAAATAGTAGCAGTAGCAGCTAGCTGTGGCTTTTCTAGAAACACTTCGTATGTAATATCAAAATATTCATGCCTAAATGTGTGCAATGCAAATGTTACAACAATCTAAATAGTTACAAGATTGTATTTATAATATTTCTGCGATCTGATTTTTTTTAAGGAGGCAGAGATCCTCTTCCTCCTGGTTCTGCTGTTACAGTGGGTACGGAAAGTATTCCCTTTAAGTTTTTCACTCTTTGTTTCATTGCAGCCTTTTGCTAAAATCAAAAAAAGTTAATTTTATTTCTCATTAATGTACATTCAGCACCCCATCCTGACATAAAAAAAAACAGAAATGTAGAATTTTTTGCAAATTTATTAAAAAAGAAAAACTGAAATATCACATGCTCATTCAGACCCTTTGCTGTGACACTCATATTTAACTCACATGCTGTCCATTTCCTTCTGATCCTACTTGAGATGTTTCTACTCCTTTACTGGAGTCCAGCTGTGTTTAATTAAACTGTTTGGACTTGATTAGGAAAGGCACACACCTGTCTATATAAGACCTCACAGTTCAAAGTGCAAGTCAGAGCAAATGAGAATCATGAGGTCAAAGGAACTGCCCAAGGGGCTCAGAGACAGAATTGTGGCAAGGCACAGATCTGGCCAAGGTTACCAAATAATTTCTGCAGCACTCAAGGTTCCTAAGAGCACAGTGGCCTCCATAATCCTTAAATGAAAAAAGTCTGTCCAGCCAAACTGAGCAATCCTGGGCGAAGAGCCTTGGAGAGAGGTAAAGAAGAACCCAAAGATCACTGTGGCTGCGCTCTAGAGATGCAGTAGAGAGATGGGAGAAAGTTCCACAAAGTCAACTATCACTACAGCCCTCCACCAGTTGGGGCTTTATGGCAGAGTGACCCAACGGAAGCCTCTCCTCTGTGCAAGACATATGAAAGCCCGCATAGAGTTTGCTAAAAAACACATAAAGGACTCCCAGACTATGAGAAATAAGATTCTCTGGTCTGATGAGACGAAGATGGAACTTTTTGGCGTTAATTCTAAGTGGTATGTGTGGAGAAAACCAGGCACTGCTCATTACCTGCCCAGTATAATCCCAACAGTGAAACATGGTGGTGGCAGCATAATGCTATGGGGGTGTTTTTCAGCTGCAGGGACAGGACGACTGGTTGCAATTGAAGGAAAGATGAATGCGGCCAAGTACAGAGATATCCTGGAAGAAAACCTCTTCCAGAGTGCTCTGGACCTCAGACTGGGCCGAAGGTTCACCTTCCAACAAGACAATGACCCTAAGCACGCAGCTAAAATTACAAAGGAGTGGCTTTGGAACAACTGTGTGACCATTCTTGACTGGCCCAGCCAGAGCCCTGACCTAAACCCAATTGAGCATCTCTGGAGAGCCCTGAAAATGGCTGTCCACCAACGTTCACCATCCAACCTGACGGAACTGGAGAGGATCTGCACGGAAGAATGGCAGAGGATCCCCAAATCCAGGTGTGACAAACTTGTTGCATCATTCCCAAGAAGACTCACTAACTCAAAAGGGTGCTTCTACTCAATACTGAGCAAAGGGTCTGAATACTTATGACCATGTGATATTTCAGTTTTTCTTTTTTAATAAATTTGCACAAATTTCTACATTTCTGTTTTTTATGTCAAGATGGGTGCTGAGTGTACATTAATGAGAAACAAAATGAGCTTTTTTGGTTTTAGCAAAAGGCTTGAATAAAACAAAGAGTGAAACATTTAAAGGGGTCTGAATACTTTCCATACCCACTGTATCTCTTTATTTTGCTCAGAACTAAACTCTGTTTCTCCAAACTGAGTTGGTGAGCTATCTGCAACAGCTAAGATATTACTTTTTTTAACATTTCCATAGAGCCCCTCATGGAAAGATCTGAAAGACGGCTTTAAGTTTGCACATATTTTTATTTCTTCCTTATTTTAAAAAAAAAATCATAAACACAACTCAAATGTCTTCAGACTGGACTCCTTCTTTAAGGGTTGGTCATGTTCCCAGTTCACCAGTAGATGGGACACTTCATCTGCTCTGATACCAGACTGAAATGATCATTTTCGAAGCAGGGAAAAAAGTTGAGTCTGTGCTCTCTTTGATTATATTTATTTTTATATAATAATAATAATAATAAAAATTCTAGCTTTGCAAAACAAGTAATTTGAAAAATCATCCTTTGAACAAACCTGGTTGCAGTGATAGAAAACCAAGTTTGGGCAAAAACTTTGGTTCTTAACATGATGGCGAGAGGCCATCCTGCGTCACAGAGAATACTTTCACAGTGAAGGTGCAAAATTTACAACAGCTAAATCTGTTTAGAAAGGTCTTTTTTTTGTAGAGCCAAACGTTCACAGACTGAAGCGAATCCTCTGCAGGATGAAACCCTCCAGAGAGGCAACAATAAAACACGCTGCCATCGCCTTCTTGTGTGCATGTTTGCTTGTGTGCATTTCTGTGCTCAGCTTCACATGCAATTAACTGCAAATCTAATTAAGATATCTGCCAAACTTATTACTGGCCAGTGACCCCCCCCCCCCCACACACACACACACACACCTCTTCTCATTTTCTGGTTAAACCTCTTGTATTCATTAATTTCATACTGACACAAGATAATGAAGCACGATACTTGTTGAACTGATATTAGCACACTGAGCAGGAGAGAAAAACATGGACACAACACATTAAGTTAATGATCATGCAGCTTTGGAGCAAAACTGTATCAACTTGACCCGAACAGCCTTTGAAAACATCAGATCTCCAAAATCTGCTCCTTTTCACTGAAATATGTTTGTGCGAGAGGCAGTCTGTCATGTTCTCATAGCTGAGGGAAGCAAAACTACTCGTCTACTGAACAACCCCCCACCTCCTCTCAGTGGAGCTGTAAGAGTTGCACTTCAGACTGTTTTCCCTACCAGAACAGCAGCTGAACTCTGAATGACACGGCGCTTTATGGTTAGTTTATATCATGTTGAAGCAGTAAACACTGTACTGGTCATTGCCATTTTCTGCACAGAGCATAGAGGAGGCAGATTTTGTAACGTGTATAAATATTATTGTGGCGTGCCTGTGTTACTGGCTGCTTACAGCTGTGTGGGCTTAACCCATATCCCCTGCATGCCTCCACCACTGGTGTTCCTCTGCAGATATGATGCTCAGATTGTTCTCAGCTCTCTAATGTCCTTAATATTAGGTTGCTGTTTGAAAACATACAGCTACATTTTATTTACTACTGGTCTAATGTTTTAAGGCAGAGGGGGAAATAGATCCATCACTTGTCTGTTGCTGATTTGCCTTTTATTCTTAACACAAGTCTCGCTTTACTTTCTGTTTATTTTCTTTTTATTGCTTGCATATGTCTTTATCTAATTTTTCAGCCAAATTCAGTGAAACGCCAGGTTGAATACAACTAATTTAATTAAGTATTCAAAGCACATCATGACTCAATTGGTCTTTTTTCAGGTCATGTGCACTTACAAGGTTCTTGTTTTATTCTCATCCTGGGAGAAAGTACCAAAGGAGGATCATCAGACTTGCTGCTTGTTATTAGAATGTTTTAGGAGTTTAAACAGCTGTAATATGTTAGTCTTAAACTGTATTTAGAGCTTTTTGAAAACCAGACACATTTACTAAACCATTTATATCCTTTTGAGGACTACATCATGTTTTTTCAATCTGTTTTGTTCAGCTTAGACCATGAAACACATTCATATCAAACTAAGACACATGTGCAGACTAATTTATGAGCAATTAACACAAAGTGCCATTAAAAATGTCCCATTACCTCTTTTATTTATACACAGATTTAACTGCAGATACAACATTCTGCAGCAATCACTCATCACTTCACCTGGTTAATGAATTTCAGGCTACATAAAGCTGAGGCTGGTGTCAAAGATTATCATCACTGCATGTTGCAATATTTTTCCTAAACATTGTTTTCGTAGCTAAATAGATCCAATAGCAGTTCACAGGAAAGTCTGGAAACCTTTGTCTCCATTGAGCTACAAGTTTAGCTATTGACATTTTATACAAGCATTATACTGGTTCAGACTGCATGGACAAAATTATATAAACATCTAAAGTGTAAAGGTCATTTCTAGAGATGGCAGCAGGTCAGTACTGACTTTAAAGGAACTAATGTCTAATTTTTACACAATAACTTTTATAAATTTAAGCTTTTTGTTTATGAGAGTCAGCTTCAATGATTAATTGAAATTAATCTTTTTCTCTTCTTTCGGCTGCTCCTTTCCTCTGAGGTCGCAACAGCGAACTAACTCGCACAAAGATTTGGCGCTTGTTTTTATACCGGATGCCCTTCCTAGTGCAACCACAGACCATCGAGCTACCACAACCCTAGCAGAGAGATGCTGTTTAGGGGGTGGGGGTTAAGGGCCTTGCTCAAGGGCCCAGAGTGGGGCAAATCAGGGTCAGCTCAGGTGTAGGTGCTTCATCTTTCCCACATTTTTTATATTGTTAGTCTGGGGAGTCAAACCGGTGATCTTCTGATCTCAGGCTCACCTTCTGTAACCTCTGCATCCCCAGTCGTCCGATTAATTGAAATTATAATCCTAAAATAAAAAAAAATTTAAAAAAAAATACAAATTTCATAGCAACTTATCCTGTTATTGGCTCAATGCTGCACTTTTTTCTACTATAGTGTTGTTTAGTGCTCTGACTCACTTACCTGAGTTCAAAGGTTATCTTTCCAGCTTTCACAAGTCCTGCATACTTTTTTGATTAAACTCACAGTACGAGCAGCCATGTCCACAACTGCTGAGCCTCAGAAACACAGCCGTGAGTAATTTTTTTTAATGATATGTAAAAAGAGATCATGCACATGCTTAGATGCATTTCTAAAGAAGAACATGGAAAAAAGCTAAATGATGCATGAAAGTCTAAATATAGATGCAAATTCTTCAAAGGTACATAGCTGGTATTAGTTTTAAAAACAGGTTTTGATTTATATCATTACATGAGATGAAACTGCATAATGGCTTCAAGCTGATTTGGCTTGCTTGGCTGACTGAATCAGGCATAAAAAATTAAAGAACAGAGATTCACTGCCCTGCTTTTTGTGTGCATACGAAACCAAAGCAAACAGTTTAAAGGCATCAAAACTTTTTCATTTATACACAAAACAAATATCAGTGCACACAGAGACTCTCCAGCAAGACACATAGGTATTTTATTGCATTTCTAGAAGCTCTGAAAATCAGCGCTGCAGTTGCAATCAGACATGCTGGCATTCTCCATTATTGCTGTTTCGTGAACTCCTGTCGAATCAGAGCTGGTGAAAGAATTTGCACAATGTCTCATTAACGGCTTTTAGTCATTATTGGTTGTTCACTGAAAAGAGTTTCTGACAAGTCCCTAACGGTTAAAATGAAGAGAACAGAGTTGAAAAGATGTACTGGGCAGAAAAAAAGATATGCTAAAATTATAATGGTGCAAATGGAAAACAGCTCCTTACATAAAGTAATGCTGAAACTGTGATTCACCATAAGTAAATTATAAAATAAATATTTCTGATTTTTATTTTTATTCTCTGAAGTTGTAAATTTTACTGCCATTTGCAAAAGACTCGGTTTTGACCACATCAGAAGCATCATCCAGCACGCTTTCAGGCATCATCTGAAATGCTGCAGTAATCACATTCAAAACTCAAGTCAACATTTAATAAGACCGTTAAAGCCTGCAGTGGTTATCTCTCTGCTGCACATTCTCATTTTTATTGTCTTTTTTTTTCTTTACCTGTGTCAGGAGATTGAACAAGCCCCTGATTTGTTGCAATATCATTTACAAAATTTGAAAAACTGACAATCTAACCTGAGCTCAGCATGAGAGTTTGCTTTGGACCTCAGCAGCAGTTTGCGTTTGCTAATAACATAACGCTCGTACATATTTCAGAGCAACAATGTTGGAGTGAGGTATAAAGTCATCAACATAAGTTGAAAACTAAAAAAAAAAAAAAAAAAAAAAACAGGACATGGTGCGTATGTGATTCTTGGATAATGCAATAGTCAATGAGTTTACATGAGCGGGGACAATGATAAAAGCTTTTGTCCAACAACAGAACAGACAGTGTTTTGTAGAAACCCTTATTTAATAAAAATAGTTATACTATACGTACATAATAAAGCCCAATTCTTTAAGGAATTAATAGGTTTAAGCTTTAATGGCCTTTAATGCCAATGTTTTAGACCACGATTATGGGATGTCTAGGTTTGCCTGTCATAATCACTTACCCCTCAGCTGACATTGATCCACTCAAGTCACCATTCCACACCTGCACCTGATCCTACCCTGCACAGTACTTAAGGACTTGGCAGTGATTTGTCCGATGCTGAAACAATAAGATACCTTATGGTCAATTCGACAGCCAGTAAGCACACACTGCATGGCCCCCAAAAAAGTTGCCACCTGGATTTAACTTAGCAAATAGGTACGAGCCTCCTATTGGATAATTACTGCATGGGTGATTATCTTTCAGCTGGCAACAAGTTATTTAACCCCAACTGGTGCAATGAGTTGCTTCTCATTTCTTAAACAACCATGTCGAAAGACACATCGCGGGGTCATGGAAAAGATAACAGTCTGTTTGAGAAGGGTCAAATCAATGGCATGTATCAAGCAGAGAAAACATCTAAGGAGATTGTAGAAACTACTAAAACTGGGTTAAGAACTGTCCAACGCATTATTAAAAATTGGAAGGATTGTGGAACCCGGCCGAAAAAAAAAAATCCTGAATGATCGTGATCAGTGATCACTTTGGTGATCAGTTTGGTGAAATCAAATTGAAGAAAAACAACAATAGCACTCATGACTATGTTTAATAGTGAAAGTAAGAACATTTCCACATACACAATGTGAAGGGAACTCACGGGATTGGGACTGAACAGCTGTGCAGCCTTAAGAAAACCACTAATCAGTGAGGCTAACCAGAAAAAAAGGCTTCAATTTGCTAGGGAGCATAAAGATTGGACTCTGGAGCAATGGAAAAAGGTCATGTGGTCTGAGTCAAGATTTACCCTCTTCCTGAGAGATGGGCACATCGGGGTAAGAAGAGAGGCAGGTGAAGTGATGCACCATCATGCCTAGTGCCTAGTCATCAATGTAAGATCTTGGTGAAAATTAATGCAACACTGGATGGAAATCTAGATCTTGTGACATTGCAGAAGCTTATCGAAACAATGCCACAGCAAATGCATTCTGTAATCAAAGCTAAAGGCGGTCCAACAAAATATTAGTGTCTGACCTTTTTTTTTTTTGGTGGCAACTTTTTTTTGGCCAGGCAGTGTATCTCTTCCTGAGAATACTAACCTTCTGAATTTGCCCCTTGTGTTTTCAACCCTTGTTCCTCCGTGTCCTGCCAAGTCCTCTCAGCCTCCTGTGGTCTCGCCAGTCAACGTCTCTGCTCCACCAAAATAAATTTCTGTCTGGATCAACTTCATACCTCTATTGCCCTGTCACTCTCTTCAATACTACTTACCTCTTGGATAAAACAAACTACCACTGCTAGGAACCACTGAATCTCTCCTCTCACTGCCTGCAAACAATCAAATTACAGTAAGACTTCTCTAACTAAGAAAGTTTACAAATCATTGATCCTCACATCTTGCCAATATTCACCTCTACCTTGTTTACCTTTCAGCAACAATTACCTTTTTCACTTGTAAATGAAAACATGTATTTTCTACATTTGAGTCCTTGTCATCAATCTGTTATTTTTGGGTCCTTACTACCAAACATCATGTTAGAATGTTCCAGCCAACCTGATCTGTAGAGCGAGATTGGTGATGAGCAGATTTATCATGCAGTTCACACAAAAAATAAATAGATAGTCATGATCACACACTGAAACAAATTTTGTCCCAACAGTAGACTTCTCAAACCAAACTCCTGGAGTTTGAGAGTATGGTCTACTCCATCAAGCAGAAACTTCTCACACTCCTACCCTCCGCTAAGGTCCATTCTCTTTCTCGTCAAACCGAACCCACCCCTGTGGTCAATGTAAAGTCTCAAGCATACTTAAGCATACTTCAGTCCGAAGAGGTCTGCGTATACAGAGTAGACTCGAAGTGGACGCATGTCCGTACAAAGCTCAATTTTTACGACCGCATGCACATACTCGGTGTCGCACAATAAACTGCCCAGCGACGGACTGTTTTGTATGCGACACCAATGTACAAAGTATTAAATTCCCCTTCGTTGTCCGTGGTCTGGTTTAACTGCCCTTTCTTTTTTTTGCCAAGAAACAAGCGATCTCTTCCTCCTCGTCCGTTGACACCATGACTAGAACAGTGAGAAATGAAGGACTTTGTCACGAGCCAATTAAAATCAGGCTCAGCGTGGTTGCGGGTGTCATGATCAGTGGCTCCCGCTGGCCCCCATCTGCTCACTTCCCTGCCCCTTCATGACATGCCATGTTTTATGCCCCTCTCCTTCATGTTTTTTTAATTCCTCAGCTCCTGCCATTGTTCACATCAGCTCCTGTCAATCTACACTTCAAGTCTGCTCATGTCAATTCTCTGTCACCACGCCCCCTCAGCTGATTCATCACAATCAACCTTCATGCCTCGCACCTGTTCTCTCCACTACTTAAACTCCATGCCCACACTCATTTGGTGTGAGATCATTAAACCTCTCATGGTCCCTGATTCTCAAGCCATTCATAGTTTCACGTCTGAACCTCAAGCTGTGTGTTTAGAACTACAAAGTACAACCTGATGCTTGCCTTTTGGATTTATCTCTCTGCCTGCCACTCGTCTGGTTTTGCTCTGCCCTTATAACCCTGGTACGACAACTTTTTCTGGTCCTTTGACTCTGGATTTTGGATTACCCCTTGAATCTGTTTAAAGAACTCTGACTCCCCATGCTTGACCCCTGCCTTGCCTTCTGGATCACGACCCTACCTCTTCTGAATCCTCTCCCTTGCTGCAGCTGCAATTATAAAAAAAACTGTTTTCATTTTTTTTACTCTTGTGTCTTGTCAATCTGAATCCAAAAGCCTGGTTTGTGACAGCGGGAGGGTCTGGAGATTTCCTGGTGGGCCGGTCTGATGTGTGAGCTGCAGGGCCAGCACTCCCTGTTTTTTTTTTTTTTTAATTAGAACTTTTATTAACAATATATAAACATAGAACACCGCTTTGGCTGGGGCTGCCAGCTCTCGTTTGTTTTTTTCCGACCTGTCAATCAATCCAGTAGGCGTCTTCAGCAAATGACTAATCGGCAAACTAAATTTGTCCAGAAGGCCAAAAAGCTGTTATTACAACAAGGTAAAACACTGTATCTGACTTCACCATCCACTTCTGCACCATCACTGGAGTCTAAATGGGAAGAAAAGGCTCTTAAAGGAGTTTTTATCAATGCATTAAATGACCAAGTAAAAGATCAGCTGACTACCAGAGAGTTCCTTTGGAACTGGATGGACTGATTGACCTAGCCATTTGTACTGACAACTGCCTGAAATAATGCAACATTGAAAGAAACCCCAAGTCCCATTAGTACTCGACTTCCAGGTCTAGAATTCTCCCGCTACCTATAACACCCAATGAACCTGAACCAATGTAGATCAGATGGACAAAATTAATACCTGAAGAGAGACAATGCTGAATCATTGCTAGAGAATGCATCTACTGCGATAAGAGCGTTCATTTTCTTGCATCATGCCAGGCCCATTTAAATGGGACACCCCACCCTTAGGCCAGGAGATATTGGTGGGCTATTCAGTTAATTCTCCTGAGAGAAATTTGTGTTTAAAGAATTAATTTCCCTCTTTATGACTCAAGTGGATTCAGGTGCTGAACAAAAATTTAATAAGTAAAAATCTCATAGAACAACTCCAGATTTCTGTTGAAGAGTTAACCAATTCTATCACTGTTGCAATCACAGGCCAGACCATCTCCGCCATTCCTCTCAAGACCTTGGGAATACACTTTGTAATATCCAGAAATCACCATGAAGAAGGTGGGTTTTTGGTTTTTGACTTTCCTAACCCACCACTAATCTTGGATCTCCCATGGCTAAAAAGACACAACCCAATAAAAAATTTGAGAAAAAAAACAAAGTTGAGAACTGGAGTAAAACATGTTCTGAACAATGTTTATATTCAGCAACCACACCAAGTTAATTTTCTCCAAAACTCATGGAGAGATTGACCTGTCAAAAATCTTCCCTTGTGTACAAAATTTTTTCATTCAACCCTCAGACAGGTTAATCCCATTGAGCCTTGGGGACTCATCTACAAGAGAGATCTGATTTGGCCCCTGTATTCAGCAAACATAAGGCTTTTTTTTCCCTTACGTCTCCACTGACCACATGATTATGCCATAGTTCTCCAACCAGGTACCCCATTACCAGCTAGTACTTTGTAGATTGTACTATCTGTCAGGCCCCGATAAGGAGACTATGAAGAAGTACAGTATATAAAAGAATACTTTAACTCCAAAATCATTTGGCCGTCTACTTCAGTCAGAGATTCTTTATTGTCATTCCCACCACATGTGGTATATGTGGTGAAGCAAAATTATTTACACAGGGTCCCAGTTACATCCAAAAATAAAATGTATAAGAAAAACAGTAGTAAGATCTAGTGGGACTGGAATTTTTGTTTGTCACAAAGGACAAGACCCAGAGACCAGGCATTGATTTTAGAGGATTATACCTAATCACTGTTAAAAAAAACAAGTATCCTTTACTTTGACTGACTCTATCTATGAGCAACTTCAGAAAGCAACAGTGTTCACTAGGACTTTAACAGACTACTCGAGTAATCGACAGGTCGATTCCTAGGACATCTATTGAGTTTTAAAATTTCACGTCAAGTATTTGCAGTGACGTCATTATGTCACGTGATCCGCACCGGGCTACTAGTAGAAGCTACCAAATGGATTCCTCCCAGCAGATGGACTGAGCGGCGCAGGCCCACTCTTGGAAAACAGGCAGAAATGCATCAATAGTCTGGAAATATTTCACTAAAGATTAATCTTCCGGTTCAACTACCGTAAGGAAACAGAAAATGAATCAACTTCCTGACTGGAGCTCGTTGTGAACCGGTGTTATACCATATTCTGTGACCACCATATATTGTGACCATAGGGGGTGGTGTTGCATGCACTGTTGCAGGTCACAGAATATGGTGCAACACCGGGTCCAATCAACCGAACCAGAACCAGCTTCCTTCTGACCTTGTTTCACAAACTAAAAGCAAAAAATATTAATCTCTAAACCTATAAAAAAAACCTATAAACATCTCTAAAACTAAACCTAATGCGCACCACAGCTGGCAGTCGTGCGGGGTAGTCGTCCTCCCCACTGTTTTTAGTTTTGTTTTTGACGTGCTGCATGCTATTTCTTTCACTTTTACAGCTTAATAATAATAATAATTAATAGTTTTGGTTTTCCTGTGACTTATTTGCAATATGATAAATGCTAGGAGCATAATATATTCTCCCAATGTTTTGTTGGTCTTTTTTGTAAATAATTGATGTTTTTTTGCGGATTTATTTTTTATTTATTTTTTCATCTTGAGATCCTATGACGTCATCAACTACTCGAGTTCTATTCAAGTTTTATTATGTTAATGTCGAGTTTTAAAATTATGTAGTCGTTGTAGTGAACTAAGCCTCAGGTCAAAACCTGGACCTTCGTGGGACAGGAACTGTTATTTCATTGATTTGAGTCCAGAAACACAAATTAAGCTCATCCAGAGACTTTCTAAGTGTGTCCTGCACTAATCAATTGAAAGAACACTCTCTTTTTTATTATCATTACTATTTTACAATATCTTGATAATCAAAGTGTGTTTAGTTCAAATTATTTTTAAATGTTGAAGTGAACTACTCATTTTAAATCAACTGTGAAACAGTATTAATGATTTTTAATCCTCATTCAAAGTAGAAATCAAGTTAGATGTCTGTTACAAAGTAATTATGCATTTTGATCTTCTGTCTGAAATGAGAAGGAGTGATGTCGGTCAAAAGTCGGAGAAAGTCAGAAAGAAGTTATTGGAACGAACTGTCATGTTTTAAAACCTAGCAGACGGTAAACAAGAGAAGCTGGCACCTGTGAGTCTCTCATTTCGCCATAACATTTCTCTGTCTGTTCTTAAAACATCTCACTGTTTTTCTGACTTGTAGTAACCTCTTACGTCACTAAAACCACACCCCTGTTGGTTCTTTCAACCAATCAGAATTTCCCAAAAAAGGGGCCGGAAGCGAACTCTTTAAAAAGTCGAAACTTTCTAGTTCCAGTCAGTTCAAAGTTCTGAGACATGAACCAAAGTTCTGAGAGCAGAACCGAACGAAAGTTCTGAAGTGCTGGAGTTAGTTGGGAGTTCTTTCGAGTCTCGTGGGGATTATGGAATCTTCCACATCTGAGTGGAACTCTGACGGGCTCACAGCTCATGTGAGTCCACCCGGGAGGCGAGCGTGCTGTTGAATGAAGTACCGTCACTACTCCGGACGTTTCTCTGCTATCCTACGGAGACGCTGAAATGGTAACGCTGAAAAAGAACTCTACACCGAAGCTGAGATATCTTCTGCAAGGTAAAGAGTCGATTTCCACTACCGAAGTGTACCGAGGTAGAGCTGGGTTCGAATGGAGGGTGTCGTTCTTCGTCAACACATTTTCCCTCACACATCTTTTCTCTCCATTTAAACTCCTTCATTCCCCATCTTTAAAACTCTTCTATCTGCCAGTAATTAATCCAGATATTTTCAGAAATGTCTGTTGTATTTCAGCTGCAAGGGAGAAATCATGGCCGTATGATTTCTCATTGTAAAGCTCATTAATTAAGCTGTGTTAATTGTAATCAATCTGCCAATTAATGTAAATGTGTGATGTGTATTTAAATCGTTTAAAATAAACGACCCACTGTTGTTGGTGAGTCAGAAAGATAAAACACGTCTCTGTCCACATTTAATAATCAAAGCACGATATGACTTATTCCAGAAAAATGAAAGAATCCGTTTAAATTAAGTATAATATCATGTACTTGAACTAGTCCAGATATTATAAAATGTAAGAGAGCACCCCTGAGCTGAATCCATCTCTTGCTCTCTCATTACATCGTTCAACCCCTAGTGTTCACCAACTTGGATCTTCACAATGCATACCATTTGGTGAGAATTTGGGTTGGGGACGAGTGGAAGAGGGCATTTAAGACCGCTTTGTGGCATTTTGAATATTTAGTAATGCCGTTTGAACTAACACCCCTGCTGTCTTCCAAGCTCTAATCAACAATGTTCTGAAACCTTTCTTGCACATCTTTGTGTTTGTTTACCTTCACAATATATCAATTTATTCTAAGGACTTGCAACAACACAATAAACATGTCAAGGTTGTTCTTCAAAGACTTCTTGAAAATCAACTTTATATCAAGGCTGAAAAATGTGAGTATCATCTGCCCTCCATGAACTTCCTGGGATTCATTTTTGAGAGAGGACAGGTGTGTATGGACCCAGAAAAGACAAAGGCTGTCGCTAAGTGGCCAACTCCTCAGGAGCAGATACAACTTCAGTGTTTCTTACGGTTGGCAAATTTTTATGGCTGGTTCATTAAGAACTACAGACAAATGACAGCTCCTCTCACCCAACTCACATCCACTCTGAAAATTCACCTGGACTCCTGAAGAAGAAGCTGCCTTCAATTAATTAAAACAACTATTTTCTTCTGCTCCCATACTATCACATCCAAACACTCATCAAGAGTTTGGAGTGGAAGTGGATGCCCCAGACACAGGAGTGGGAGCTGTTCTTTCACAAAGATCCCCAGATGATGGAGATTTACACACCTGTGCCTTATTCTCTTGACGCCTATCACCCACAAAGAGAAATTATTATGTAGGTAACAGAGAACTCTTGGCCCACAAAACTTGCTCTGGAAGAGTGGAGACATTGGCTGGAGGGAGCTGAATTACCTTTTGTGATTTGGACAGATCACAAGAGTCTAGTCCTCTAAACCAGAAGGGATTCTACCCATGTCAGGTATGGTGGGAATCATGACTTGGACCATTGAGAAGGAAATCAAAGAGGCTAAAAAAACAGAACCAGATCCTAGCACCAGCACCCCTGGAACATTGTTTGTTCCACCTTCCATGATAATTAACGTTCTAGATTGGATTCACAATGTGAAATTCTTTTGTCATTCAGGTATGAAACACATGTTACTTATTACTAAGATACATTTTTGGTGGCCTACCATATACAATGATATGGATGACTTTGTTCCAGCTTGTTCTACATGTGCTAGGAATAAGAATAACCATCAGCCACCCACAGGACTGTTACTTCTATTACCCGCTCCTGATCGGCCCTAATCACACATCCCCATTGACTTCATTGTTGGTTTACCCCCATCTTAAGGTAACTGTCATCTGCACCATCAATGATTTATTTTTCTAAGGCTGCGCACTTCATTCCCCTGACCAAGCTCCCATCAGCACTTGAATCTTCTCAACTACTCGTCACACGTTTATCACCTTCATGGCATCCCTCAGGACATTGTCTCTGACAGGGGACCCCAATTCATCTCACAAGTATGGAAGTCTTTCTGCAAGCCGTTGGGGCCACTTCGAGTCTTACCTCTGGATAGCATCCACAATCAAATGCTGGGACTGAAGGATGCAACCAAGAACTCAAAGCAGCTTTAAGGTGCATAATAAAAAAGATCTTTCCACATGGTGCCAACATTTACTCTGGGTTGAAAATGCCCATAACTCTCTTACCTCTTCAGCAATGGCTCTTTTCCCTTTCAAAGTGTCTCTGTGTTACTCTCCTCCACATTTTTCTAATCAGCAAACTGAAATTTTTGTTCCCTCTGATCAGCATCACCTTTACTGTTGCCGTAGAAAAAGCGACAGACAAGAGAGGCTTTACTAGCAGAGCAAAACAAACGATTTGCAGAAAGACACCGTTCTATGGCGCCCACCTATCAACCCAGTCAAAAGGTATGGTTATCAACTAAAGACAAAAAATTGAAAGGCATTCCTAGAAAACTTGCCGACAGATTCATCAGTCCTTTTCCCATCATCAAGACCATCAATCCTTCAGCTGTTGCTTTAAAACGCCCTCCTTCCTTGATAATCCATCACAATTTGCATGTCTCTCAGATTAAAGCATTTCCACAGGTCCGTTAAACCCTCCTACAAACATCCCTCCACCCCCCGGTTGATTGATGACCACCTCGCATTTATGATTCGACGCCTCCAGGACACACATCGTAGAGATCAAGGTTTCCAAAACTTGGCAATTTGGGAAGGCTATAGCCTAGTGGAAGGTTCTTGGGTTCCCAGGGCCTTCATTCTTGATCTTGATCTTATGACCTCTTTCTGCCAAAATCACCCTGAGAAACAAGTTAGATCACCAAGAGTCGATCACTGAGAGGGGGGAAATGTGGGATTCCTAGGTTTGCCTGTCATAATCACTTTCCCCACAGCTGACAATGATCCATTCAAGCCATCATTCCACAACTTCACTTGATCATGTCATCTACCCCTGCACAATACTTAAGGACTTGGCAGTAATTCATCTGACACTATAGAACATTACTATACCTTATGGTAAATTCATCCACAGCCAGTAAACATACCTCTTCCTAAGAATACCTTGTGAATTTGCTCTTTGTGTTTTCAAGCCTTGCTCCTCTATGTCCTGCCAAGTCCTCTCAGCCTCATGTGATCTTGCCAGTCAACATCTCTGCTCCTGCAAACCAAATATCAGTCTGGATCAACTTCATACCTCTATCACCCTGTCCCTCTCTCCAATGGTTCTTACCTCTTGGATCAAACAAGCTATCACTCCTAGGAACCACTGAATCTCCCCTCTCACTACCTGCAAACAAACAAATTACAGTAAGATTTCCACAACTAAGAAAAATTACAAATCATTGATCCTTAAATCCTGCCAATACTCACCTCTAGTTCATTTGCCTTTCAACAACAATTCCCTTTTTCACGTGTAAATAAAAACACTTACCTTATCTACCTTCGAGTCCTTGTCATCAGTCTGCTATCTTTGGGTCCTTACCACCAAACATGTTAATGATCATATTATATTGAGATGCAATGGAGTTGTATCCATTTTGAACAATTCTTGAAAATTACCTAATGCATCATTTCATGCGATATCGCAAGATGTGACACTCATGAGTATGAGTTACATGAGTATGCATTATATGTGAGTGTTGTGACTCTGCTACAACCACATCAATTTGCAACTCAGTTTCTCTAAAACTGACTGATTAGATATTTTATATGTTGACTATTAAAAATTAGCTGCTGCACTCATATTGAATTGGGTTGGCTCCAAAAGTTAATCAGTTGTGGATATTATCTAATGATTATTTCCTGAAGGTTTCATTAAAATCCATCTGGTGGTTCATGAGATATTTTGATAACAGGCAGCTAAACACACATACTGCACACACTCAGACATTGGTCTACCTTTGTCTTCTGGCAGTGAGTCATAAACATGAGCTAATCAAAACATCTAAGACATAAGATTATAGTCTATCCCATATACAACATATATTGCCACTTTTACACCACACACTTTGTGCAAATCACACATAGGTTATAGTGTAGAACTTCACATAATTTCCTCATCAACATTTCCAAGTTTCAAATGTATAAACATCTTAGCTGCAACACGCTAACATTTAATATATACGATATTGAAGAGATGGGGAGACTTTGTCAGAAAAGTGTGTTACTTGAGCCATGAGATTTCTAAGCTCTGTTTTCATGCGTACATGCGTTTTGATTAATTTACAGTGGTTTTCGTCTCATTTTCTCTCTCAGTATCCAGCAGGGAGCGATGTCCACAGGCCAGTGGTCTGGAGAGTTTGGCATCTATGGTGAGTTCTGTGGAGGAAATCCCTGACCCCATACCCACAACCATCAAAGGAACTATTCCCACCTGGATCAATGGCAGCTTCCTGAGAAATGGTCCCGGAAAATTCGAGTTTGGGGAGGGCAGGTATTTGATGAACAAAATAAACCTTCTATTCAGCATTCAGGTTCACAGTTTTAATAGTACGCTAATGTACTTTGCTTTTTGCTGCACATGGGAAAAAAAGTTTTCCCCTTAAATTATTTAAGAGTTATCATGCTGTGACTGTGTTTGGTAGATGTTGGCGAACTGTCTCTTGAACCATTTGGTCATATTTTAACAAAACTCTCAGAAATTAACCAATCACCGTGCAGCTACAGTACAACTAATTCATTTTTGAAGTCAACCAAATTCATGATGGATGCCACAAATAATCAACCTTACTTTTCACATAAATGGTTATGATCCATTTCAGAGATATTAAGCTAATAGTAACTGAGAGTCATCCCCAACTCCAAGTTTTAACAGGTTTAACATCTATGTTTAAAACTTTAACTTTAAAGGTGGAGGGCAATATTCATTATTTCAAAGAATGTTACATTCAAAATAATTTAGTTACAGTTATTATTTTACCAACACTTTACCCACAGAGATTATATTATACCATTTATTTTACCTTAAGAAAGTTTTTTTCTTTTCTTTCTCTTTTCCAGATACACGCACTGGTTTGATGGTATGGCCTTGATGCATAGGTTTCTCATCTGTGAGGGCAAAGTAACTTACAGCAGTCGCTTCCTAAGAAGTGACTCATATGTCTGCAACTCTGAGAAGAACCGCATCGTAGTTTCAGAGTTCGGGACGTTAGCCATGCCTGACCCCTGCAAGAACATTTTTGCACGCTTTTTTTCCCGCTTTCAGACACCAAGTATGTATGTGTTCCTTTTTTATGTCACATTTTTTTAACATGAAAATCACACAACGCCAGCACTGACCAAACCAGCACTAGGGTGTAGCTGTTTTTTCACTCTTAGATACAGGTAGTGCTTCGGGCATGTCCAACTGGGAGGAGACCCCGGGGAAGACCCAGGACACGCTGGAGAGACTATGTCTCCCAGTTGGCCTGGGAACGCCTTGGAATCCTCCCAGAAGAGCTGGAAGAGGTGGCTGTGGAAAGAGATGTATGGGCCTCCCTGCTCAAGCTGCTGCCCCCGCGACCCGACTTCGGAATAAGCGGAAGATAACGGATGGATGGATGGTAGATCTTTGGAAGTGGGATTTTGAAGAAATGTTATGAACAGTTAATATCATATCTGTTGTAGATAGAACCAGAGTTTAATTGTAATCAGATTAACAAGATGAAAAGCTATCCAGATACCAAATTAGATTGCTCCCTTAAAAAGAATCTTAAAAGTCTTAAAAAATACTTTAATATTAAATACTTCACAGCAGTAAAAACATACATTTTTGCATCATCATTAATTTTCCACTACACCGTTATTCTGACAGAATGATACCCAAAATACCCCAGGCTGCTCTCGTAGCACAACAGCTAGCTATCACCACCACTTTTGCATTCAGTAATAAAAACAAAACTTTATGTATAATAACCATTTTATACAAAATTGACAGCCAAGTAATAGTTTGTATAAAAAACAAAACAGAGTGAAATGTTTGAGGTTGGAGTTATTTTAAAATGGCAGCAATCCACTTAGGTCCTGGCATTGCTTAGACATGCCATTCACATGTCAATATGGACAAAAATAAACACTATTTTGTTACATTAAACTTGTTCAAAGAGCTATCTATAACACAAAAAATATTAATTGTTATAACCTTTCCACAGAATCCACTTCAAAAGCGTTGAACTATAAATCTCAACTATAAATTGAGATCTCTGATTTCTGAGCCCATTCTTAAGCTTCAGAGCTGTAATATTTACAAGGAACTGCTTTGTAGAAGTGCATGGTTTAGGGTTTATCATCAACAGGTTTTGCTTGAAAATTACAAATAAATAAATAAATAAATCAAACAGAGAAAGTGCTATATTTGAGTTGATCACAATATTCTACTACAGAGGCTTGAATATGTTATTGGGATTACAGGAACGGCTCTAAAATCCATCCATCCATTTGTTTACTTATGTTTCCTAGAGTTTGCAAAAGTAAAATGGAAGGCAAAGCTTTCAGTTATCAGGCTCCTCTCTTGTGGAACAAACTTTCAGTTTCTGTCTGTGAGGCTGACACCTTCTCCACTTTTAAGATTATGCTTAAGTCTTCATTTTTTGATAAATCTTATAGTTACGGTCAACTTGGGTTTCCTAAGCCATCCCTTAGTTATACTGGGCTTAGACTGCTGGAGGAAAAAATGACCATATTTCCTCACTACTGTTGTCTTTACTTGCTCTATTCTACCTGTTTGTATTTATATTTATTTCTATCTTCAACATGCTTTTTTGTCTTTCCTCCAATACAAAGTACACATGGACCTGCAATTTAGTTTTTGTTTGTTTCCTCTTCCTGTTCCTCTCAAACCCAGCCAGTCGAAGCAGATGGCCGCTTGTCCTGGTCTTGGTTCTGCTCGAGGTTTCTTCCTGTTAATAGGGAGTTTTTTCTTTCCACTGTTGCCTTTGTGCTTGCTCAGGATGGGAGACTGCAATGAAGTGAAGATTCAACACAATCTGCTAGCTTCCTTAGATAGATAACTTTTACTAATTGGCTTTTGAATGTATGTGAATGCTTTTGTAAAGTGCACTGAGACAACTTTTGTTGTGACTTGACGTCATTCAATTAAACAGAACTGAATCGAACTGAAAACTATTTAAATACATGTTTGTTCTTTTTTATGAGCTTGTATTAGATATTATGAAAGGTTTTCACAGACTTACGAAGGCTACTGTGCTTTATCCAGCCAAAGGGAGCACAGATCTATATTACTGTGTGTACATATTGTGAAGAACAGATCAATGCAAAGCATGGAGCAAAACTTATAAAGAATTAAAGAGAAAAATAAACAACAATCTTTGAGCATTTTTCAATAATGACTGTGAGAAAAGCCAGTTTTATTGAAGCAATATGTTCTTGACCTGTCTATGTGTGAATAGAAGCGACAGACAATGCTAATGTGAACTTTGTCAAGTACAAAGGAGACTATTATGTGAGCACAGAAACGAACTACATGAGAAGAGTGGATCCACAAAGTCTGGAGACAAAAGACAAGGTGAGTCTGAACATTAAAAATATGTTTATCTATTTAATGCTTAGACTGTAGAGCTCAGACTCTAACATTTTATTAAGATTTAAAAAAAATGAAAATGACTGTATATTGTTTTTGTTCTTTCATTGTAAGGTGGATTGGAGCCAGTATATTGCAGTCAGCTCAGCTACAGCTCACCCACACTATGATCGAGAAGGGGCAGCTTATAACATGGGCAATTCTTATGGCAAACAGGGTAACTTTACTTTAATCTTTAAACAAATCCATACTGATTTTGAGCAATTTATGCTCCCTGAAAAAAAATCCAGTCCTCAAACTTTTATGATGCCACAAAACTGCTGGTTCAAATCCTTTGAAGTGGGGTCTAGGAGGCTTGTAATCAGATATTATCTCACCTGTTATAGATATTTGAAAGACCTTTGTTTGTAAAACTACATAGATTAATTCTGGCAAGACTGATGAGCTAACAGCTCTGTTATCTAGTCAGTGTCGTCCGACTTAAACTCTGTGGTGGTTCTAAACTCTATCTACAACAGGTAACATGTTGTTTAAAACCTTTCCCAAACTCTTCAAATGTTTCTGCAGTGTATTCATTTGCTCACTTCCCATTCCTATCTTGTGCACTTTGTTTCAAAGACTGTTCGTTTTCTTAATTTTTATTTATGTAAACAACTAGAACACACACAAAAAAAAGCACATTCACATTTAAATTGACGGCAGTTGCCAAAATGTAGATAAGCATAAGTCAAAAATAGAAAAAAGGCGTGAAGTAAAGCTTTGTTTTCTCTTTTTGCCTTAGTTTTATTTATGTAGTAAGTAACTTTATTGTAGTCTAACAATAACAACAGCATGACTAGACAATATTTTTTCCTCTAGGTTTTTTCTACAACATCATTCGTGTCCCACCCCCTGAGAACGAGGCAGCAAAGACGGATGCAGCTGACCTCTCTGGAGCCGAAGTGATCTGCTCCATCCGTGCAGCTGAATCCAGAAAACCATCCTATTACCACAGCTTTGGTGAGATACACATCTCAGCATAACAAGCAGCATCCCCGTTAGCTTGTCTGCATGCTGAAAGTATCACTGGATTAAAATCAATTAATTCTGTGCCGATCTTTACCTTTTGCTTCCGCAGAGCACATCTGCTTCACAGAATCATTTTCATAATCGTAATGTTTAAATTCTCCTCTTGTCCTGCATCTGTTTTTGTCATTCATGATTATTTTGTCCTTTGCCTTTTTCCTCGACTATAACTGTCTCCCTCTGCAACTTTGACTCCAACTTACATGTGGAAACTTTTCACCTTCCTTTTGTCTCTAAAAAGAGATAATAATAATCTAAATCCCCAAAGATACTCGTTCTGTTTTAGCTTCGTCCCTGACTAAATTTCCTCAAAAATGAGTGCTGAGACACATGCATTTTTCTCTCGAGTCATTTGTTTATCAGGTTGTAATTCGGTGTTTACGGGTGTGCGCATGTTGTTGCCTCGATCTGTAATCAGCTCTGACTATTGCTGGTGCACAGCTATATTTGGCAGAATAGTTTCTGCTCTTTGATGGAGTTCTCCAAAAGAAAAAGTCTCAGCGGCAACAAGATTTCTGCTGGGAGGACTAATCCGTCTGATAAACAAGCATATGAATGTGGGTCTCAGTGAATCAACAGTATCACAAAGAGGCTGAGGTGGTAAAGAATTCTGTGTGTGGCAGAGCCAAATCTAGAGGAGTCAGGATTTATGATTCACAGGTCAGCTGATGCCCAGAAGGAGCACAAAGTGGACATTAAAAAATCAAATACAGAGCCAATTCCAGACTGTTAAAACAAATAAGACTTTGCTCTTTGGTTTGACACCCGTTGCCTCATTTAGTATGTGTGCACCAGTTCCCCGATCACATCTCTGACCCCGTCTTATCATACTGGTGCTGGGAACCGAATAATCCCACAAGTGAGGAAACATTTTACGGGACACTTCATAGGGGTGATTCTAGAATCTGCTCTTCAGGGGTGCTTAACCCTCTTGGCTTCAACTATACAGGGGCTATTGGCATCAGAAGCAATTGTATAGTGGGGGACACACACTGGCGGGGGGCTCGGGGGTCCTCCTCCAGAAAATTTTGAGTAAAGTTGATACCATTTCTTGTATTCTGGTGCACTTGAATGGGTTTTTAAACAGCTACGTTTACCAACATAAGTAAACATCTGATTCAATAACTATTTTAGAGAGCATGGCACAACACGAAGTAGTGCTAAGCTAGTGGTGTGCAATACATGTTAGCTAAGATGCTATAGACGTAGCATTCTGCTTTGAATTACACAACGCTTTGTACGAAATCAGTTTAGTTTTAACTGATCATAGCAAACAAAGACTAAACTTATGCAACCAAAAGTTACAACATAGCTATAGGCTATCTACAGTTAAAACACACAAAACAAAGTACAACTAGCTTTAAGCATTAAACTTTAATTTAACCATTAATTATGCAATGTAATCATGACAGAAAATGGATGATTTACTTGCAGTTACCGTCGCACAGATGAACATGCGGTACTTCCTGTTTATCACTGTTGTATTCAGCTGCTCATGAGGTTGGCTGCAGGGCTTTATCCATCTTTTACATTTTTCTAGACTCTGTTCAGGTTTTGTAAATGGAATAAACTGTATTCCATCCTCTAAATGCTCAGGGTAATGCTGTCTGAATCGTATGTTCTCTACTGACAACGTTTAACCATTTGTTTTTGATTATTTTTCATGAAATCCCTCTGACCACAAAGTGTATAATGTAAAACCCTGACAATATTGTCAGAGAAAAAGGGAGGGGAACTCCTGCAGGGCGTTTCACTTCGGCACAAATGGAGATCGCTGATTGATCAGTAGCTGACAAGCCTGCTGGATTGATTGACAGGTGGGCGGTGAAAATCAGACTCATGCAAAATAAATAATAGATGTTACCGGCCCTTTTAAGACCGTCATCATTTATTCCATTTTTATTTCAAATTTATTCAATATTTTGGTGAATCTAAGATTTGAGAACTGAGTTTCCTTACAAAATCCTCATAATGGTTTCTTTATTTTCCAGGGGTGATGATTTAAAATGAGTTTCAGTTGGATAAAGACGTTTTTGCTTACAGTTCAATGTGTTCATGTGCAAGAACAGCACTTTGTGTGATCTTTGTCCTCAGAAGAGTCATTTAGAAAACAATAATTCTGAGACAAGAAAGACTTCATTTGGAGGCTGACTTTGATGGATGTGGCCTGCTGCACAATGAGTGATGACTTCAGAGATGAAATAATAACATAAGATAATTGAACAAACACATTCTGTCCATCACAGCTCATGCCAGAAATTTGAACTAAGATTATCTTGTGTTGATAAATGACAGAGTCGTAGCCATTTTGGATGAACCTAAAAAAACAGAGTGTGTATTTTCATGCAATATTGCCAGATTTCCCACTAGGATTTTGTGTGCCAGTGACTCTTGGTTACAACCACATCAAATTTTAACTTATTATCTGTAAAACTCTATCTCATTATAGGCCTTTTGTGTTTGATACATTTCATTTGCTATCTTGAACTGAATTCAAACCTGAAGTTGATCAGTTGTACATCTATCAAATGACTACCGGTACTTTCCAAAAGTCTCTGTAAAATCTGTCCATTGTCTCATAAGATATTTTGCTAATGGGCAGAAAACATGAACTTCAACATTTAATGTTAAAGTTTGAGGAAAATCCTGCACAATAATTAGCATTTGTAGTTTTTGAATGACTCCCAGCTACAAACACATCTAAATCTAACACAGAGACTGTAACAATGGCCTATTATAGCCATTTTGTGTTTTCTAAGGTCAGTTTGTTGTGGCAGCCATTTTATACTGAATTATCTCCAAAACTTAATCACTTGTAAAGGCACATGCAAGAAATATATCTTGAAGGATCAAGCAACTGACACACAGTTGATTTCAAGTTTTAAACAAAACCCAGTCTCAATCTGTTGTAGCTCACAATATGTGATGGAGACCAGTCTCAGCTACTACCACATCTAATTTTAGCTCCATATATAGAAAATTAATTGGGTAGTTATGTTGTTTAAAGTCGATTGGCTGTAGCAGCCATGTTGAATCAGATTAATTTAAATGAAACTTTTCTGATAGCCACATGGTATTTATTTTGTGGACATACATCATTTTAATGTATTTGTGTTTTTCCTGTGTGTTTTCTTTGTTTTCAGTCATGTCAGAGAACTACATTGTGTTTGTTGAACAGCCGATCAAGTTGGACCTGCTGAAGTTCATGCTCTTTAAGATCCAGGGGAAAAGTTTTCACAAAATCATGACCTGGGAGCCGCGGTGTGGCACCGTTTTCCACCTGGTGGACAGGCTCACAGGCAAAGTGTGTGAAAATACCTGACATCCATAAAAGTTCAAGACGTATTTTTTTACTAAAGAAATGTGTTGTATGGTCAATTTGATATTTTATATTATTTAAAGGTTTTTAGGGTTGAATAATGTAAAAGTACAAACCAAAAATAAGTTGCTGAAACTTATTGATTTTGTTTCATTCAGAAGTTTTAAACATGTATCTGCAAAAGCAATCTTACTTCAAGTATGTAAAACACATTTTTCATCTCGCTATCTTTTGCTTCCTTAGATCATATCGGTATCTGTAATTAGGGATGCCTAAATTTTTGCATACAGCTGTGGTCACTGTGCACAATAAAGTGTGAGGTGGGAAACACACCCAGCTAGTAAAAAGTCACAATAAAAGAGGAAAGCATTGATCATGCACAATTACATATTTTCCTTGTTTATTTTGACGGCATACTTGGATGGTGTAGCCTTCCTCTCAAAATGCTGTTGCACTCAATTTCTTTGTCTAATAATACAGCACACCCATTAAACACACTTAATAAAAATAATTAAATAAATAAAAAGCAAAAGTGCAACATCATGTCAGCTAAGCCTTAAACGACACTCATCTAACACCAAAAAAATTGTTGAGCAGTTTATCCACAAACATTTCAAGTCTCTGTTATCTTTTTTTTTCTTGCTGATAATTCGGGGACTTCGCTGGGTGCATCAGGAGAGTGAGGTGAAATATCTGGCAGCACCAATGTTCACACTGCATCAGATCAACGCCTTTGAAGACAACGGGTTCCTGGTTATGGACATGTGCTGTGGGGACGATGGGGGGGTCATTGGGGAATACACACTGGAGAACCTGAGGCGAGAATCAGGAGAGAAACTGGACAAGGTTAATACTTTTAATTATTGCCCCCACCTGAAAGTCTGTGCATGTGTTCATTTGTTTGTTGTGTCTGGAAAATATTTCATGAACTGCTTAATGTTAATGAAACTTACAGAAAATAATCAATGAATGCACATATACAAATAATTACCTTTTAGAGTCGAGCTTTTTTGAGATGGCCGCCACAGTTTCAGTGACCTTAGCAAACAATTGGTGTTGTAGGCTATAGGGCTGGCACAATAACAAATTGTGCTGGACGATTAATCGTCTCAGAAATTATTGCGATAAACGATAATATTGTTTGAAATTTGACAGTAATTAGTAATTGTCAAATTTAAGAAGAAATGTTGGTTAATTTTTGTGTGTTGCACATTTTTTTGGCCACTGGATGGCAGTATAAAATTGTGTGAATTGAAGGATGGATAGTGAGGGAGTGAGCAGTGTGTCTCTTTAAGTAAAATGGGAGGGAGGTCCCTTGACGTGACATGGGTTGTCTCTCGTTCCTGTTTTTCGGTTCTCAAAATGGTGGACGCTCTGTGTGGTTTAAGCTCTTTAGCATAGCATTTGTCACACAAAACTTTTAATAAGAAAAAGTAAACAAGTTCTCAGCTTCTTTTTGCAGAGGAAAAACAACTTTTTAAACGAAGGCACGGGTTTCAACTGTGAATTTTGGAGCTTTGATAAGACGGAGGTTTTTTACCGAGTTCGGCCTGTTAGCTTAGCTCGTAGTTTAGCTTCTCAGCTTAGCTGCTTTTAACAATTCAAAACGCAATTTTGGACGGTTAAAACAGATTTTAGAGAGAAAAGAGAAAGGGAGGGGTCAGTGAAGAGCACCAGAGTTGAGCTTTTTGTCATCCAGTGTCTTCAGTAGAAAGAGAGAGACACGAAGAAACGATAAAGCCGATAAATGAAAATGAGGTTGATAATTTTAATTTATCATGCGATTAATTGATTTATTGTTTATCGCGACAGTCCTAGTAGTTTAGTGAGTGATAAGCATTCCTTCAAGGAATTCTGTGTATTTAGTTTGAAGTTCTGTTCTATGCAAGTCTTATATGTTTTTTCTTAAAAACGCACACAAAGTTTTTCAAATAATCAGGGTTCAGCTGGTTGCACATTTTATTCCCCTTAAATCCTAGAATGTAAATCAGCAAAAAAATAGTGAAGTTCTGAGTGTTTCTCTGACAGACTTTGTTCAATTACGTCAAATATTCCAGTTTTTTTTTTCACCTGTCAGTTTCTGATGCTTTAAGCTTGCGAAACGTTTGATTTCTAAAGGGAGGGAATAAATTGCTTCAATCAGAACAGAAACTTTAATCAAATCGTGTACACCAGGTTTTTGTGTATTTATTTAGTACATGTCTGGGCCTGATTGTTGCTGCTTGAATTGCGTCTTTTATTTATTTTTTAAGCAGCCACACATGCTGCAGTTTTTCACATGTCCCTAACTTTGTTTGGCAGTTTTATAACTCACTGTGCAGAAACCTCCCAAGGAGATACGTCCTGCCTCTAAATGTGGACGAACAAACTCCTTTGGACCAAAACCTCATCACGCTGGAGAACTGTAAAGCCACAGCAAGGAAAACAAAACCCAGGGAGGTAGGATCATATAGTTCTCACACTACCGTACACTTTCACTGCATTTGCAGAGTAATATTCTTAAATGTAAGGAATCAGACCTATAATCATGATAAATACAGCCTATTCTCTCCCACACATTCTGCACAATTACCCAGCATAATGAGATAAGTTACTTTCTGCAAGACAGTAATTTCATGACTTATCGCAGACAAAATGATGTCCACCATGCAGTGAACGATTGTCGTTTAATAGCTTCTGTGTGGCCCACACACTCCCTTTCTGTCTTCCTTTTTCTTATGGCACAATAAAGCTGGGACGTTGAAAGAAAAGGCCATGTTTTAGTTGTCATGACTACCTGAGTACTTTCCTCGGCGGTAGTTCTCATTTAGACGTGTGTTACGTACAGCTGTGAATGAGCCGCCACCGAGCCACCACAAATATCTGGTGAAAAATGTGGCAGATTATGAAACTGAAAAGGATTTGAGTTTAAAAAGAAAGTGATTCAGGTTTATTTGAGAAATGTTTGGGATTTTTTTTTTTCAGGTATTCATTCATCTTTAATAGAGACAGAGAGCATAGCAGCCTTTTGACGAGCATCAGAAAAGTCAAAGAAGGCTCACTGCTCTGCTTTAAATCCCGACCCAACAGGTTTACGTGACCCACGAGGAGCTCCACAGTGATGAGCTGCTACAGTACGGAGGCCTTGAGTTCCCTCAGATCAATTACCTCCAGCACAACGGGAAACCTTACCGCTACTTTTACTCGTGTGGCTTTGGACACGTCTTCGCCGACTCTCTGCTCAAAATGGACGTCCACACCAAGGAGCTTAAGGTTCTCTTTCAATCAAAGAGTGCTTTTGGATAGAGTTCATTGATAACTGGACTTGAAATTACCACATCAAAGGACTTATTTTTACATCAAAAGGTTGCGAGTTGGTTTTCCAACATGAAACGGCTCAGAGTAAAGACTGCGTCTGTGTAATCTCTCCCCTGCCTAGGTGTGGCGTTATCCCGGCTTGTATCCGTCTGAGCCCGTCTTTGTTGCTTCACCCAACGCTGCTGAGGAAGATGATGGAGTTGTCTTGTCAGTCATCATCACACCCCGAAAAGTAATTTAATAATAGTTCTGACACAAAAAACAGGACTCGTGATGAACTTAACATTGCTTTGATTGTTCCTGGGATTACCGTATTTTCTGGCATTTAAGTCGTTTTGGCGTATAAATCGCATTTGTCATGCGTCATCGCTGACCCGTCGCGTTTATTATGTGTTTATTTGATGGTCAAAACAGCTTCATTTTGCCTGGGTGGCGTGGCGCCATCCATCCATCCATCCATCCATCATCCATCCATCCATCCATCCATCCATCCATCCATCCATCCATCCATC
>NC_056505.1:25516711-25540266 GCF_014905685.2 Nematolebias whitei | reverse complement strand
ATCCATCCATCCATCCATCCATCCATCCATCCATCCATCCATCCATCATGGCCAGAGCCGCCAGCTCTCCAGCGTTCCTCCGCCTGCACCAGCTGAGTGAAGTGAGCGTGCACGGAGAACTTACTGTTGCTGTTCTTAGAAATTTAAAGCGTCAGTCAAAAATTGCGTTATGACTATGTAAAAAAAGTAAAAAAACGTATATACGTCGCTTCGGCGTATAAGTCGAAGGACTGACAAATCTATGCAAAAAATTGCGACTTATATGCCAGAAAATATGGTAATTACTCTGAGCAATATAAGATTTACTACCCCATCTAAAAAAGTTGGAACATTGTGTAAAATCTAAATAAAAACAAAATTCAATGGCTTGCAACTTTCATAAATCCATATTTCTTTGTCACAATAGAACGTAGTAAACATAACTAAGAATATTTGACCTTTTAAAATGGACTGGGGCAAAGTAGAAAACTGTCTTGTGGTCAGATGGATCAAAACTTAAAATTGTTTTTGAAAAGCAAAAATGCCCCATTCTTTATAATAAAGAGGAGCAGCACCATCTGACCTGTTATCTGCACACAGTTCAAAACCCAGTCTCTCTGATGGTATGGGGGTGTATTAGGGCCTTTAGTACAGGCACCTTACACAGCTGGAATGGCACATCAATGAGAAAGCATGTATACAGGTTTTAGAACATGCACTCTCATCCAGAGGGTCTTTATTCAAAGAAGGTCTTTCCTATTTTAGCAGTACAATACTAAATTATTTATAAATCCTAGATCAGAATTGAACGGAACAACATTCAAAAACAGGAGCTGGTCTCCTCGGTTCCTAGATATTTAAAGATTACAGTATAGTTAAAAGAAGAAAGGATACTTCTCAGGGGTAAACATGTTCTTGTCTCAACTTTTTTATGTGTTGCTGCCATAAAATTTAAAATTAGCCTTGTTTTTTTAAATACTAATAGGACAGATTCATTGTTTAAAGATTTGATATGGTTACTAAGTTCAACTGTGAACAGCATATGGCTTAAATACTTTTTTAAAGCATTTCATTTAAATTTTAAACATCACCTTATTTTTTCACAATTGGATTTTTATTTTTTTTAAAAAGGCATGTGATCAAAAATATAACATTTCTTTGCATCTGAAACACTCAAACTGTTGAAAGGGAAGACACGTTTTGCAGCATTTGTTATCATTATAATGGGAAGGTGTCCTGGGATTTTTCTTTTTTTTCCTTTTTTACTATAACATATATATTTTTTCTGTTTCCAGGAGAAAAGTACTTTCCTGCTAGTTCTGGATGCCAAGACCTTCACAGAGCTGGGCAGAGCCGAGGTCTCTGTCTGTATCCCATTCGGGACCCATGGAGTGTTTAATGAGATGGGCTAGGTTTGCCACCTTTTGCAACTCTGTTGCAATTTGATGAAAGTGAAGCAGCAACAGGCCCCTTTTGTCCACAAGATCAGATCAGCACCTATCACAGTCCTGCTGAAAGATTTTTTTAATCAAGAAAAATAAAACTTGCAACATTATAGTATCTGTTTGCGCTTTTTTCAGGTGATGGATTTCTTCACAGTGTTATGGTGTCTCTGTTGTATAGATTACATTGTTTTGGTCTAACAGACAGATCTTTACATGTGACTTTCTAAGGAAAGTTAAGTGTCCTACTGATGATATATTCCTGAAAAACAAACCTATATTTTACAATACATTAAAATAAATGCACACATTAAAATAAAATATGTTTCCTCTCTCCTGTAAAAGTGTTTTTTGCATCATCACACCACTGGAAACACTATACTCCGTGAAGGACCAGAGCAGCACTTAGGATACATAAAAATGCATCAGAGGAAATTCAATTTCTGTCAAAGTAATGTGATAAAAATGAACAACATCTGAAATGGCTGGGAAACAAATGGATCTAACTGGTCAATAGGTTCCAGTGAGTCCAAGGGAGGTCACATTGGGATTTTTTTATTGTCTGAGCAAAGCAACCCAAAATAAAGTTGTCAGATGAATAAACAGTACCATTCAGGACCTCAAACATTATGAGCTTGTTTTATACTGTGAGATGACACACTATAATATGAAGCAATTAATACTCCTCCATCAGCAAGAATGACCTCACTCTTCCTTGTTTCATTAGTCACTTGCATTTGTGTTAATGTTCTGATTTTAAGGGTGCATTGTGGAAACAAAGCTGAGAGAATTCGGATATTTTTCAAATCAAAAACATAAATATATTGCGAGCATTATGATTTAATTTCTCAACCTAATATTTAGTCAAAAGTTTTATATGGTAAGTTTTGAGATATTTTACGACAAGTCTCAACTTTAAATAAATCATGACTGAACGACACACAGGCTGAGGTTTCATCTTCAGCCTCTTATTAATCTGAACTAAATACCAGAGTGGAATAGAGCTGGATTTAAATATCTACATTATTTTACCTGTTACTTTAGTGTTACATTTTATATTAGGCAACTTGAAAACAAATGTGTTTTTGACATGACCCTTACTTTACTCCTGCTTTGTTTCACAACAAATAAGCTGTTCAGGTTTCTCAAGATGACCCAACAATGAAATAGCCAAGCTCAGTTGGTAGACTGTTGCTTTTCAGGGAGAAGGTTGCCAGATCGAACCGCAGGCCTTTCTGGGTGGAGTTTGCATGTTCTCTCCATGCATGTGTGGGTTTTCTCCGGGTACACCAGTTTCCTCCCGCAGACCAAAAACATGTATGTTAGGTTGATTGGTAACTCTAAATTGTCCATAGGTGTAATGAGAGACTGAATGGTTGTTTGTCTCATTTGGCTCTACGTCCCTGTGATGGACTGCAAACCTGCACAGTGACTGCTGCATATGGGCACCAGTGATCCTTGCAACCTGAAAAGGAAGTTGTGGGTCAAGATAATGGATGGTTTGATAAGATTTGAGTTAATTAAGTTTTGCCCCAGCAACGCCATGCCCAAGATGTATAAAGTGTGTCATTACAATTCATTATTGTCCTCTTTTTCCAGTCGGGTCGTGGGGACAACAGCTTAAGCAGGGAGGCCCAGACATCTCTTTCCCCAGCCACCGTTTAGCTCTGCTGGGAGGACCGTGATCCCATGGCCAGCCAAGAGACAGTTTCTTCTGTGTGCTTTGAGTCTTCCTATGAGACTCTTCCCAGTTGGACATGCCCCGAGCATCTCCCTAGGGAGGCGCCCAGAACTTTATATATATATATTTCTAAATTGCAAAGTTAACACTGAGAGCTCAGAGACTTTGCTGAATTAAGTTGAAAAAGCTGAAAATGAGTTGTTAAAAAAGACAATCAAAACTGAACTAAAACTAAAACCAGCAAAACAGTATCTTAAAGCTAAGACAAGCTAAAATCAAAGCTAAAAGATAAAATGAGTAAAACAGTAGCCAAAGTTAGCTATACACTAAAGTTAGTCAAGGTAGGTCAAGGCCAAGGCTTCTTTATTGTCATTCTCATCACATGTGGTGCATGTGATAGAACTGAACTGTGTACACAGGGTCCCAGTTACATCCAACAAAGTCCATCCATCCATCCATCCATCCATTATCTTTACCCGTTTATTCCATTTTGGGTCACGGGGGTCGCTGGTGCCCATGTCCAGCAATCACTGTGCGAGGGGCGGGGTACACCCTGGACGGGTCGCAAGTCCATCACAGGGCCACATAGAGACAAATGAGACAAACAACCATTCACTCTCTCACTCACACCTAGGGACAATTTAGAGTTACCAATCAGCCTAACATGCATGTTTTTGGTCTGTGGGAGGAAACCGGAGTACCCGGAGAAAACCCACGCATGCACGGAGAGAACATGCAAACTCCACCCAGAAGGCCCCTGGACTGGGGTTTGAACCAGGGACCTGTTCGCTGAGAGGCAGCAGCTCTACCAGTTGCGCCACCGTGCTGCCCTACACTAAACTACTTTGTAAAAATATGCAAAGCATTAATAGTACAAAAACAATATGCCGAACAACAGCAGCACAAACATGAGTCTGTGTGAGCAGATGAGTATGAATGAACACAGCAGCATGAAATAAATCAGCAGCATAAGATCAGCAACATGGATAATCAGCAGCACATATCAACAATCAAGTGGCATTACAGTGATTTTTGTTCTACAGTGATAATCTTGATTAAGGATTCATGAGTCTAACAGCTTCAGGGTAGACGCTGTTCCTCAGTCTAGGGGTTCTACACTTAATGCTCCTCAACCTCCTGCCTGAGTAGAGCGGGGCAAAAAGTGTGTGTGCTGGGTGAGTGGGGTCCTTCATGATGCAGGTGTGCCTCTTCCTGCATATGGAGGTGTAGATGTCTGTGATGGTGGGGAGACTGACTACAACAATCTTCTGTGCAGCCTTCACCACTCTCTGCAAAGCTTTTCTTTCTGCAGCTGTGCAGCCTCCATGCCACACGCACGTTGATGCTGGAACACAGGATGCTCTCCACTGCACACCTGTAGAAGGAGGTGAGGACTGAGCTTCCCAGACTAGCTCGTCTCAACCGCCTGAGGAAGTAGAGTCTCTGATGTGCTGTCTTGATCAAGCTGGTAGTGTTGTTGCCCCAGCTGAGGTCATCATTCAGGTGCACACCCAAGTACTTGTAGCTGGAGACCACTCCGACCACAGATCCTCCTATATTGGGGGGGGGGGGGGGTGTTCCATCTGAAGTTCACGACCATCTTCTTCACATTTATGTGAAGTTTGTTCTTCCTGCACCAGCTCTCCAGGTGTTCCACCTCCTGCCTGTAGTTGGACATGTTGTTTGTGATGCATCTAACCAGCACTGTATTGTCTGCAAACTTTACAATATGACAGCCTGGATGGGTAGGTGTACAGTCATACATGAGCAGAGTGAACAGAAGTTAGCTCAACACACAGCCCTGAGGAGAGCCAGTGCTGAGGGTTATGGTGGAGGAAGAGAAGTTGTGGATCCTCACTGACTGTGGTCTGTTTGTTAAGAAGTCTAGGACCCAGTTGCAAATGGTGGGGTTCAGTCCTAGTGTGAGTAGTTTGTCCATTAGGGTCTGGGAACCATGGTGTTGAAGGCAGATGTGAAGTCCACAAAGAACATATGGACATAGGAGTCCTTCTGCTCCAGGTGGGTGAGAGCAGTGTGGGCCATAGAGGAGATGCGTCCTCTGTTGATCGATTCTTGCAGTATGCATACTGGTGGGGGCCCTCGCTGATGTTGATGGTTGTTCTGATGTGGGTCATGACCAGTCTTTTGAAGCATTTAGTGACAATCGTGTGAGGGCTACTGGCCAATAGTCATTCAGACCAGTCACTGTAAAGCCCTTTGGGACAGGGATGATGGTGGCAGTCTGCAGGCAGGTGGGAACTGTTGCCAGGGTGACTGAGGAGTTAAAGATGTCAGCCAGCACCTCGCAGAGCTGATTGGCACAGTCTCTCAGCAACTTCTCCGAAATGTTGTCTGGGCCAGTTGCTTTGTGAGGATTAAACCTTCTGAAAGCACTCCTCACTTTGGCTGAGGTCACTCTGAGAAACTCCTCTTCTGGTGGTGAGGTGAATCTGGTTCTGGGTGGTTTGTTAGGGTCTTTAAAGCATGCATATAACTTGTTGAGGGCATCAGACAGATGAGTCCCTAGGGCATTGTGCACCCCTGTCTTCATAATCTGTTATACACTTAATGCCCTTCCGCATGCTCCGTGGGTTTTGTGAGGTGAATTGACCCTGGATCCTCTGGGCATATGTGGCTTTGGCTCTTTCAATACCAGCAACCAGCTCTTTCCTTGTCCTTCTCAGCTCCTGTGAGTTGCCAGACCTGAAGGAAATGTCCATGGCTTCCAGCATAGTACGAACCTCTGCATTCAGCCATGGTTTCTGGTTGGGGTAGCTCTTAACATTTCTGATGGTGGTGACATCATCAGCACATATGCTGATTTATCCTAGGAGCTAAAAGCTAAATAGCTAAAAGCTAAATCAAGTAAAGTCATTGTGGTAAGCTTCAATGATCAGAACAGAAAATAAAAACTCAAAACAGTAAGACAATACAAAAAAGTTAAAGTAAAAAAAAAACAGTTGCTAAAAGCTAAAACTTGCTAAACAGTAGTTAAAAGGAAAGAAACGAAGCAAGCATGCTTAAGATTTTTAAAGAGCACAGAAGTTTTCATAGATTTGAGGAGATATAATGTATCTCAATAAAAAAATTATAATTAAAGTTAAAAACGTGAGTGTGATGGGAAGATGGAAGGAGTACTTTGAGGAGCTAAAGAATGAAGAGAATGAAAGAGAAAGAAGAATAGAGGTCATAGAAAATGTAGACAAGAAGTAGGAAAGAGTAGTGAAGGTGAAGTCCAGAAAACTCTGAAAAGAATGAAGAAGGGGAAGGCAGTAGGACCTTATGACATACCAGTGGAGGTTTGGAAATATTTTGGAGAGATGGAGTGAGGTTTATGACTCAAATATTCAATGGCATATGAGGGTGAGAAAATGCCTGAAGAATGGAGAAGTGTACTGGTGCCCATTTTTAAGAACAAGGGTGATGTACAGAGTTGTAGCAACTACAGGTGGATTAAGTTGAAGATTCACACAATGAAGATCTGGGAGAGAGTTGTAGAAGCAAGACTAAAATGAGAGGTGACTATTTGTGAGCAGCATTATGGTTTCATTCCAAGAAAGAGCACTACATATTCCATCTTTGCTTTGAGGATGCTGATGGAGAAATACAGAGAGGGTCAGAAATACCTCCATTGGGTCTTTGTGGCTTTAGAAAAAAGCATATGACAGGGTGTAGAGGGAGGAGATGTTTTATTGCATGAGGAAATCTGGAGTGGTAGAGAAGTATGTTAGACTGGTACATATGAGGACAGCAGGACAGTGGTGAGGTGCTGTATGAGTGATGGATAGCTTCAAGGTGGAGGTGCAAGTGCATCAAGGATAAACTCTGAGCTCCTTCTTGTTTGCTATGATGATGGACTGACTAACAGATGAGGTCAGGCAGGAATCCCCATGGGCTATGATGTTTGCAGATGACGTGTTTGTGGTGAAAACAGGGAACAGGTGGAAGAAAACTTGGAGAGGTGGCGGTATGCACTTCCTCCCTGGCTCTTGCTCGAGGTGGCTGCTTTTGTCTTTCCTCCCCGTTTTTCCTTCCTCCTGCTCTGCTCTCTATGTGTCTGAAGTGCCTGGCAAATTTCTCCTGGGTCATGGGTAACCAAGGACAAAAGCTTCATCTATAATAATAGTTAAAAGTTTTAAAATATAAAAATCACAGAAAAATCATTGTTGCATGTCCTGAATGATCTGAATGTTTTGATTCCTCAAGGTCTGAAAAAGCTTACACTATTCTGAAGTAGTTTGTCAAAAATTGTACAGAAGAAAATGTAAAGAGAAAAGGATAAAATGATTCAGGATTTGCACAATAAAGTGAAAGAAATGTGAAAATCTATTGACCAGAAGAAGTTCAAAACAGTGCAACAAAGACAGAATAAAACAGTAAGAAGGCATTGTTAAAACCAACAAAAGCTGAAAATATTGTAGTCATAAAAATAAGTAACTTTGAGTGGAGTAATGTGCATTCTGCAGGTTTGCCAGTCACACTTTCTAGGTTCAGTTACAGATTGTCTGAACTCGTATTTAACCCACCAGAGTAAGACCGAGCTCGCTCCTCGAGCCCCCTGATGTCATATTCAGCATGTTACAGCAACTAGACAACTTTTAATCTGTTCTATATCATTATTTCATTTCCTAATGATACCATTTCTATGCACTATAATAGTTTCACTTTTAGAGGCAGTCAGTGGTTTGTCTCAGTGTTGAGAACAATGTGTTCTATATCCAGATTGGTTCGCTTTCTTTCTGTCACAGCTTATGGTGGCTCTGCCATCTGATCTGTGCATTTTCCGTGTGCCTCTGTCAGCACTGCACTCTCTGCAGTGCTCATAAGTACATGCGTATTAATGAAAGAGCATATAAGTGTGGAGTCATGCAAATTTTGTGTGTATGTGTGAGGGTTATACAGTGTACCGGTACATTAATTTTTTCTATTTGTGTATGTCAGAAGAAGAACTGCTAATAAGTTATAAAATAAAAATATTCTTCTTTCGGCTTTTCTCTCTTCAGGGGCCACCACAGTGAGTCATTAGCTTCCATCTCACTCTGTACCTCACTTCAACAACCCGTACGTCCATGTCCTCTCTAACTGCATCCATATATCTTCTCTTTGTCTTTTTCCTGGCAGCTGCATTTCTAACATCCTTCTACCAATATACCCACTGTCCCTCCTCTAGACATGTCCAAACCATCTCAGTCTGGCCTCTCTAACTTTATCTCTCAGTTTTCCAACCTGTGCTATAAAGTTAGGATATTGTAATTAATTAACACTCCAAAAAGGGGCAAATTGTGCAAACAGCAAAAATAATATCTGTCTTCAAGAAGGAATAATTAGGAGAGGATTTACATACAGAATAAGTTTATTTTTTGGCTCTTAAATATACAGTTTTCAGAATAGTTTCCACTAACAGAAATTTGTTTATAAATGTTCATATTAAAGCTACAATACAATAGAGAAAAACTATTTGACTGCTGCACAAGTCTTGCATTAGCTAGGCTCCAGAATTAATGAGGCGTTCAGGTGCATCCAGGAATTGTTTAGTGAAAGTTTTTTCACAATCTCCCCAGTGGTTCATGACACATTTTGCCTACCGACAAACAGAATTGACTCAAACTATAATGTGGTTATCGTAACATTTTAAAACATTGCTCTTCCACAATTTGTTAATCCTCGGAATGTGTGTTGGGAATCAGTCTCAGCTACTACCACACCAAAGTTTAGTAAACGTTTAGCAGATTGATCCATTGATTCGTGGGTTGATTAAAGCAACAGCCAAGCACACACAAACACACAGACACATGCCAAGCATGATCCACATTTATATTTTTTAAATTTACATAAAATCCTTAGATCATTTGCAAGCTTCAATGGCTTGATGTAAACTCTACACATCTCTGATCTTAGTGAGAATTTATTTGAAGAACTTTTTGCTCTCATAAAATAATTTAAAAAAGAAATCAGTAGTTTGTGTAGCTATAATAAAGTTTGTGTTGAGATTTGTACTTTTACTTAAAAAAATAACCAAAGAATGGACTGCATCAGGCTCTGCCGTGCTAGTTTAAAGATGTTCATGATGCTTCACAAAGTCTTCATAACAGTGACTCCCAACTCGAGGGACGAGTACACGCCACAGCCAATATAGTCAGAATGAGGCTGATTTTGCTGTTATAATGGCGAGCTCTTTTCCCTGTTGGACGACTGCCCGGCCTGACAGTCAAACGTCATTACGAGCCAGTGGCCTTGCAGTTTGTCACTGTCACGCACGTCTAAATGGAGACTTTGTTTTTTGAGATTTGTAAAGATTTATGACATTCTGGGCACTATTTAAGCAGCGATGCACAACAGAGTCATTTTGTCTGATGCAAAGCCACTTTGAAAAATGGCAGATTCAGCTGGTTGTGGGGGTTAGCAATTTCCTCTGAGCCAAAAAATGGTGTCTATGAAACGAGACGCTGTATTAGATCCTTTCCTTTTATCATTCTGTGGATTTGACGAACCACAGATCGAGCATGAAATGTTTGCTCATTTCAGAAATGAATGGGGACATTCTCGTCATCGCTGCTGCGTCCACTTTTGAACTCTATTTGCCAGAAATCATTTGCAAATTTCTGAGAATATTGGGGACTAACAATCCTTGCTAAATTTTTAAATACACTAGCATTCCTTGAAGCAAGGATATCACTTGCTGCCTTTCACACCAGAGTTTGAAACTAAGATCATCTTGAGCTGAAAAATAATGATTAGCTTTTTTTTGTAAAACCCCAAAAACGATGCTATGCAGAATCGTACATACAAGATCTTCTCACACAATCTATTAGCACTCAGGACATATGTTGTGAATAACTCTCAGCTACAACCACAACAAGTCTGAGCTCAACATCTGTCAAACTGACCGACTTTTAGCCATTTTTTGGTTGACAAAGATTTATTAGTTTTGGCAGATACAACAGCTTATTTTATTTGACTTCAGAACTTAAGCAGTCGTGGATGTATGTCCAATAATCACTTTGTGAGAGTTTAATAATAATAAAAGCCATCCAGTTGTCCATGAGATATTTTGCTAACAGAAAAACAGGGTTAATGGCACATCTTGTATAACTAAAGGTTGAATGAATGAATGAATATTTTTAAGCAAAGCTGTCATACAATATGTATTGCTCAAAGTATGTGTCATATGATTCCCAGCTGCTACTCCACCAAATGTAAGGTCAATATCTATGGTATTCACTGAGTTATAGCTACAGTATATTTGTATTGATTATTTAGCTTTGGCAGCCATATTAAATGAGGTAATGTTTCAGAAGTTAACCAGTTGCAGATGTACATCTATTATTTACTTTCTGAGAGTTTCGTTAAACTCCATCTTGTGGTTCAGGTGATATTTTACTAACAGACAGACAGTTGACTCTAATAGTTAATGACAAAGATTTAAAACAAAAATCTCACTCAGTGTGTAGCGCTCTAAGTGTGTGTCAGAGATGACTCTCAGCTATGACTGCACCAACCTGTAATTTAATATCTTTAAAATAGACTGAATTATAACGACTTTTGTATTTGCAAAATTTAATTAGATGCAGCAGCCATTTTGAATTGTTGACCCTAAAAGTTAGTCAACTGTACATGTACATCAAATAATGACTTTCTGAAAGTTTTAATTCAAATCTGTTGAGTAGATCATGAGATAAGTGAGATAAGTAATAATACATGCAAGCACAGAGATAGGCAATAACATTACTACTACTACTACTACTACTACTACTACTACTACTACTACTACTACTACTACTACTACTACTACTACTACTACTCTATTACTCCTATTACCCTATTACTACTATTACGTCTATTACTGCTACTACAAATACTACTACTAGATAAGATAAGATAAGATAAGATAAGATAAGACAAGACAAGACATGATAAGATAAGATACAATAAGATTAGAATTTGATTGATCCCACAGAAAATTGTTGTGTCAGAGTTTCTGTACAAAGAAACATACACAAGGAATCTCACATATAAAAACAAACAAACAAAAAAAAAAAAACAGAGAATATAAAAATACCAGCAATTAAGTTCTAAACAGGTGCAGACAGAAACATTAAAGTGTTTATTGTGGTGCAGGATTATTTATTATTGTCCTGTGTGTAGAAAGGGGGAGGAGTTGAAAAGTTTGATAGCCACAGGGAGGAAGGACTTCCTGTGCTGTTCTGTGGAGCACCTCGATGGTCAGTCTACGACTGAAGGTGCTGCAGTAAGAGTCCAGTGTGTCATGCAGGGGGTGTGACGTGTTGTTCAGGATCTGGAGCAGTTTCCTCAGCATCCTCTGCTCAGACACCTCTGTCACAGACTGCAGGTCCACTCCCAGAACTGAACCAGCTCTTTTGATGAGTTTATTGAGTCTGTTGGCATCAGCTTTCTTCACCCTGCTGCCCCAGCACACCACAGCGTAGAAGAAGATGCTGGAGACCACCGAGTGGTAAAACATCTGCAGCATGGTCCTGCAGATGTTATAGGACCTGAGTCTCCTCAGAAGAAAAAGAAAACTCTGCTCTTTCTTGTAGAGGGCGGTGGTTGGTTACTACTACTATTATACCATACCATACCATTTTATTTATAGAGCTCTTAAAACAGCTACAAGGCCAACCAAAGTGCTGTACAGACAGAACAACAGACAACACACGAAGCAATATACAAAATGAAGTAAATCATAATTATAGACATAAAAAAGATGCAGATAATAAATATGACGACAAACCAGTCTGGAGCGTACAGGTTCACAACACAGATCATCTGGCCGATGAAAGCTACTGAATAGTAGTGAGTTTTTAAACGGGATTATTACTATTACTATTACTACTACAACAACTACTACTACTATAATACTACTACTACTATTCCTACTACTACTTTTACTACTACAACAACTACAACTACTACTACTATTACTGCTAATAATGATAATAATATCCTGATGCATGCTCAATAATCCAGGTAGAAAAATCCAAAAAAAGTTCAATCTGGTCCTCTGGACATTCAAAAAAACAAAAACAAAAAAATGTAGAAACGTTTCGTCTCTCATCCGAGAGACTTCCTCAGTGCACCTCAGACTGATGAAGTCTCTCGGATGAGAGACAAAACATTTCTACATTTTTTTGCTTTGTTTTGTTTTTTGTTTTTTTGAATGTCCAGAGGACCAGATTGAACTTTTTTAGAATAATAATAATAACAATAATAATAATAATAATAATAATAATAATAATAATAATAATAATAATAATAGGGCAGCGCAGTGGCACAACTGATAGAGCTCAGCGAGAAGATTGCCGGTTCAAATCCCGGTCCGGGGGTCTTTTAGGGTTGAGTTTGCATGTTCTCTCCGTGCATGCGTGGGTTTTCTTTGGGTACCACAGACCAAAAACATGCATGTTAGACTGATTGGTAACTCTAAATTGTCCCTAGGTGTGAGTGAGAGAGTGAATGGTCGTTTGTCTCTATGTGTCTCTGTGATGGACTTGCAACCTGTCCAGGGTGTCCCCTGCCCCTCGCACAGTATTTGCTGGACATGGGCACCGGCGACCCCCGTGACCCAAAATGGAAAAAGCGGGTAAAAGATAATGGATGGATGGATAGTAATAATAATAATATTGATGTTATTTTTCTGATGTGTTGTTTTTCTAAATGCAGTTATCATTTCTTTCTAACTCCTTCCTTGATGTGTTGCAGCCTCCTCTCTCCGACACCTGAATACTGAGCAGAGCTGTAAAGACTCCCCCTATAAAAGAGATAGTAATCACATAAGAAGGATATAATGAATCACAGAAATTGTTCCACAGAAAGTGGAAACCCTCTGCAGCACAGCCACGTGAAACTCTGAGAAATATCACAGCGCAGGTCACGTGGGGTCACTATTATCGCCCATGCTGAGCACCACTGATGCATCCCCACCCCCAGCAGGAAAATTACAACACCGTGGCGCTCCTCTGTGGGGTAACATTTATTATTGTATGTGTGTGAGAGAAAGAGAGAGTGTGTGTGATAGAGAGAGGACATGTGCGAGAGCGCCCTCTGCTGGCCCTCTTTATAAAAGCGCAGTCGGTGCGCGTGCAGTCAGTGAAAAAGGAGCGTTCACGCTTCCTCCAGAGGAGCGCAGCGCAGCAGTGGCCCCCGGGGGGAGGAAAAGAGAGGAAAAACACCAAAACAATCCAGTCAGCGCCTTGTAGCACTTTGAAACGACTTCTGTCACCTCCTGAAACATGTTGGCATGATTTAGTTGAAGTGTGCACGGGGCGGAGGAGACATGCGGACACGTCAAGTCTCAGGAGTTTGTTGGTATGAAGGCAGCGCAGACGGACCCTGACAAACTGCTTTCATGGATTGACTGACTGGGCTCATTTGCTTCCCCCCCCCTTTCCCCCACCCTGCAAAATGCCAGTGGATTTTTTAGTGCAGCAGTCCTAAAAAGGAGTGTGGATTGTATCATTTTTAATCTCAAAGAGCGTCGTGGATTATTTTCAGGTTTTTCTTCTTCTTTTTTTTTTTTTTTTTTGTCTGTTGAGGAGCGCGTGTTATTTCCTGTGGCTTAAATGAGGATATTGATTTGGCACTGTTAAGACTTGTTCAAGAATCCGGAGAAAAAAGGTGGTGGTGGTGGGGGGATTAGTCTTTTTTTTTTTTTTTTTTTGTAAGAGGTGGAGAATCTGAGTGTAATTACTGGACCCCGACTCATCTGTGCTCCTCTGAGTCCAATATGAAGTGTGACACAGTGTGGATGTGCGTTTTTCTCCTGCTCCTAGGTAAGAAACGACAAGAAGATGTGCACAAAATCTCCTCACGACATCTGAAGTTGTAAAAAAAAAAAGCATGTCGGGCATGTGGTCACTTCGAGAGCCTGATATTAATTTGTGTTCTGTGAGCAATATTTTGCATTAATTTGTAATCTGATTCAACAAGATGAGGATTTATGCCAAATATGACTACAAAGCAAACTTATAAGCAGCTTGATTTAAGTGATCTAGATCAGTTTGTAAGTATCTTGCTTTTAGATATGCTTTTAGCTTGACTATGACAGAGTCCATCAGATCTACAATGAGCACAATAATCCCTGACAGCATCAGTGATCAAGTTGCAGCAATCTGACAGTCATTTTTCTCCTAACTTTGTGTGGCCGAGATTTTGGCAACGTGCCAGTCAACACTGTCCAGTTCAGTTCTCCAAACCATCACCAGGGGTCTCTCTTGTCATTTCACCCAAACTGCCTTGTGCTTTACCTGGATAGGTGGTTTGTTACTCTTTTCAAGAGGCAAAACAGGAGCCTCTCTGCTCTGTGAACCTCTGTGAACTCATTTAATCCCAATCCCGGTTGAAAATGGGTCTAATAATGCAGTTGATTCGATTTAATCTGATTAGATGTAAAGTTTCAGAGCACTTTTTCTTTGAGTTAGAAGCTGTTTAGTTTCTTTAGCTCTACTGAGTGCAATGTGAGCAGAAACATTTTTGGATAAAAATGTAAAAAATAATCCCATTTGAAGAGATGACAGACTAATCGAGCTTGTTGATTTGGCATATGTGGACAAGACAAAGGTTGTAAAATTTGTTGGTCGCGTACAAGTTCATCATTCACACACTAAAGCACACATGCTGAGGAGGCCTGAGACTTTTATTCTGACATTTAATCCCAATCTATCTCCTTGTCCCAGATGAAGCAAGCTCCTGGGATGACCCCTCAGTTCTGTTCATGGGCCTGGGCGAGGCTCCGGGATCTCAAAACGCCGGGTCTAGAACCGATGATCAGCCAGAGAGGGTGGACTGCATCCAGGCGACTGAGATGTGCAACCAGAACCCTTCCTGCAGCTCTCGGTACCGAGTGATGCGCCAGTGCCTCGTGGGCAAGGAGAAGGAAGCCATGCTGGATAACAACAGAGACTGCCAGGCGGCCTTGGAAGTGCTGCTGGGGAGCCCTCTGTACGACTGCCGCTGCAAGAGGAGCATGAAGAACGAGCTGCAGTGCCTACAGAACTACTGGGCCATCCACATGGGACTCAACGAAGGTAGGAAGCAGATGGTTTCACAGTCTCAGAAAACAAAAGATCATTGCATCAGTAATCCCTCTTACAGTCATGCAGATCCTTTGTGGAACGTCCACACAGCTCAAATTAAGTCTCACTTTGTTCATCTTCTGGCTGTAAGCTCGTTATGAACAACCTGCGTCCTCCGTGTCGCTCGGCTGCGGCTTTGAATTCACTTCCCATCATCATCAGTGATGGAAGAGCCGAACGCACTGCAGAGCTGTGAATCAGCCTGGTGGTCTGCACGTGCAGACCACCAGGCTGATTCACAGGCTGATTCCAGGTACACCCTGGACAGGCTGTTGCAATAAATGTTCTGCAGCTATACAAAGGTGAAACACGTGCAAGTCTGGAAACAGTTTTCGGCTCTTCCGTTATCACTGTGGTTTTTGAGCAAAGCCGAAAATGCACTGCTCATGTCCTCTGATACCCTAAAGCCCCCAATAAAAAAAAAAAATAATGTTTTGCTATTTTCCACAGCCTCAGATACATAATGGGAATGTAATGGGATTACATCAGGTGGACCTGTTATAATAGACTTATTGGTTTTCACCTAAAGTGTTCCATTTTACCATAATTGGGTTACAGCCGTGCAGCACGAGTGGTCCTTAGGTTTCCACTTACCCAGGACATAAAGCTGTACTCTTGTTCAAACATTGGAGCATCCTATTTGTCTGGACGGACACCAAAAGGTGATGGCAGATGATGCTGATGTGTTTGTCTGTGTGTAGATTCATGTCTGTTAGCAAAACAGCTCACAAACTGTATGAATTTAACTGAAACTTGCAGAAAGTTATCCATCCATCCATCCATCCATCCATTATCTTTACCCGCTTCTTCCTTTTCGGGTCATGGGTGTCACTGGTGCCCATATCCAGCAGAGGCGGGGGACACCCTGGACAGGTCTCCAGTCATCACATGGACACAAAGAGACAAACGAGACAAACAACCAGTCACTCTCTCCAGAAAATGATCACTGGGTGAAATTTGATGAAGTTTTACTCAGCTTGATCCAAGATGGCTGGCTCAACTAATCAACAGAAGCCAACACAATAGTAGCAATGACTCAGTCAGTTTTACAGCTACTGAGCTAAAGTTTGACGTAAAAGTAGCTGAGAGTCATCTGCAACATACTCTGTTGGCACTCTATGATTTTGCATGAGATTGTGTGGTAATCCTGTGGCAGCAGGTGATGATGTGTATCTTTATGCAGACTAATTTGAGTGAATCAGAACTACTGGGGAGTCTGCACCTAAAGGAAAGCCCTCACTGAAGACGGATAATTTGCGGTGCTCGTGTGCGTGTCGTCAGTGAACGATATCAAGTGCGGCTGTGTCAGTTTGGATGACATAATCAACTCAGCTGTTTTGACACGAGTGATAATGGTGGACGCGTTGCAGAGCATCGGATCGCTCTGGACTTGTGTGCGGCGATCCGTGAAATGATTCACCAGGCTGATTGCTCATAGCACCAGCTGCACTTCGATAGGCCGAGGACAGCAGAGGGTCCCTGACATGAGCGCGGGGGGAAAGACACGTGGGCTCTCAAGGCGTTCTGTCTCTCTGCTTATCTTTCCTCACATTTCTAACTCCTCACCCTCCTCTTATTTCTCCAACATCAGCAGCGGCAGTCAAAGTTTTTGCGCTTGAATGCATCACGGAAGTTGTTGGACTGTCATGTTCAGAGGGCTAACATTAAGGCCTTCATATGTTCCTTTTTCCCCCAAAAATAAATAAATAAATAAAAAGTCCTCTGCGCTGTGCCCCGATTTGGCCCTGTCAACCTTGGAGATAAAACCCACTTTAACAGAAACGAAAAGCTCTTACAGAGCAGCTTTAATCTAATCACGATCCATTGTGCAGTCAAGCAGGCTTTTGTTAACTGGAAACAGTGAACAACATCCATCTCTGGAAACAAACAGAAAAGGCTGAATCCCAGCAGACCCCATGGAAATGGTGCTAAACCACTTTAAAATCCTTTAGACAAAACAGAAAGGGTCTAATTGAATTGGTATGTCAGATATGTTAAAATGCGGTTTTCCAAGTTTTATTGCGAGCTAAGGTGGAAAGATGAGGGATGAAAGAGCATGTGAGAAAGAAACATGAAGACGAAGAGGAAGTGGAGACCGGAAGGACACTAGATCTAAAACAAGCATGTCCTGTAAATGAGGCAGATAAAAGGAGATTAGGGGCTGTTGTAATTTTTATTGATAAGATAAGATTTGCACTAAAGCAATTAAATACAATGGCATTTTCCAAATTTTGATACTGGGCAGAAAAAAAAAAAAAAAACGGAAAGAAATTTAAATTATGGTCAAGAGGTGTCATATTTGTCATTGCCCACGTCGTCTTTTGAGCGAGGGACACTGAAAGTAAGTCAGCAGCATGATGACATCAGAAAAATGAAGGCAAACGTCAGAAAACTAAATCTTTTTTCACGTCTGACCTGGTGACATGAGCAGAAGTGAACAGTTTGTACACCAGGACCTCAGATCTGTTTTCTGTTTGTAGACATAAATCAGCTGTTTGCCATAACCAAACAAAGACTTTTGGCATTAAACCTCTGACAGGTTGAAATGAGCAGGCAGAAGAAAACACAGCTAAAGTGAACAAAAATAAATAAATCAATTTTTCACACTGCCTTAAATCCAAAAGTTAATCAGTTGCAGATGTACATTCATTGATTACATTCTGAGAGTTTCTTTAAATCCAGTGCTTTGGGAGTTTTGTAGTGGTTCATCAGATATTTGGTGCTCTCTGTGTTTCTGCTACATGTTTTTTCTTGGTAAATTGTTTTTATTTTTTTCATTGCCACTAATTCCCTTATTTTCAACTATCGCATAAACTCATGCATGGATTTTAATGAGATTCCCAGAAGGTAATTATTGGATGAACAACTGATTAACTATTGATGTTAAACCAAATAATGATGGGCGCTTCAGCTAATTGACCTTAGCAAACACTAAAATGACTACAGCACAGTCAAGATGTGCAATCATTGAGCTAAAGTTTAGTTAGTGTGGTGATGGCTGAGCATAATCTCCAACTTAATACTACGAGAAGTACACCTTTTCTAATATTCTTTACATAAAACACCGGTGATAACTGTTGGCTTCAACCCTTTTTGTCTGTTAGCAAAATATTTTGAAACGTAATCATTGAATGTGCCTCTAAAATGTATTTACTTTCAGTCACCCAATGCAAGCAATCTTTTCATGTCACCTGCTTGATTTCTCCCTTTGGATCCTCCTCCTCACCAGCTCTCACATGATATTTAGCTAACAATCATACATGTTTGACTCCAACAATTAATGCCAAAGTGTTAAACTTAGGTCTCATGATTATGTGTTGCAAATAACTCTCATCACTGAGTTTCAGCTGATTATCTGCAGAACTGACTGAGTTTTAGTCATCTACGTGTTTCTATGGTCAGCTGCTCATGACGACCATCCTCAACCAGGTTAGCTCCACTAGTTACTCAGTCCTAGATGTATATCCAGTAATTATTTTGTAAACTTCATTCTAATCCATCCACTAGTTAATCAGATCAATATAATACAAAGACGCACACAGGTGGTTAATATGACTGCCCACCTTTGACGGCATCAGGTGATAATAAATAATTCAAGCAGTAATTTAACTGTTATCACAAAATGAGGGAAAAACAAATACTTCAAACTTGAAGTGTTGCCAACTTGGTGATTTAATTACCTTAAAGATCCCACAACAACATATTTTCAATGAATAATTAGTAAAAAAAAAAAAAATCAAACATTTATTAGGACGCATATATCAACACTAGCTAACGACATACAAAAAGGAGGCAAATGAAGACAATCTACTAAAACCACAATTGTTAATAATCTCAGTTCAACTAAACCCAAGAGTATAATCATGATATATATATATATATATATATATATATATATATATATATATCCATTATCTTTACCCGCTTATTCCATTTTGGGTCACGGGGGTCGCTGGTGCCCATGTCCAGCAATCACTTTGCGAGGGGCGGGGTACACCCTGGACGGGTCGTAAGTCCATCACAGGGACACATAGAGACAAACAACCATTCACTCTCTCATTCACACCTAGGGACAATTTAGAGTTACCAATCAGCCTAACATGCATGTTTTTGGTCTGTGGGAGGAAACTGGAGCACCCGGAGAAAACCCACACATGCACGGAGAGAACATGCAAACTCCACCCAGAAAGGCACCCGGACCGGGGTCAACCATAACCATTTAACATTAAAACATTTAATAAACATAAGCATAAAATGAAATAACAAAAGTATGATACTGTCTTAAATTGTACTATGGAGGTATAAAATTGTTTTATTAAGTATATCTATAAATTAAAATTAAATGAAGGTCCTGACATTGACATTTGTAGTAAGTGGCAAAGTAGCATATGAAGTGAATGTACACAGTGTATGTATGAAGTCCTTGATATTGGTATAGGTAAAGTGACATATGCAATAAGGCTAGGAAAAAAACGTATATCAACAGTAGTGTAATATAAGCAGCAGTGTGAATATAAACATTTGTTATTTAACTACTTTTCAAAGACCAATGATGTTTTTATAGCTTTATTGTCATTTCTGTATTTTTTTCTCTACCATAGTGTAGAAATGTGTCTTAAAATCATAAAGAATACTCTTATCACTTTTTTAAAATAAAAATCAGTAGTTAATGTATGTCACTGAAATTTCAGACTAAAAGGATGATCGTGTTCAGAACTTAAAGAAAAGTTCAAGTGGGGGCTGGGAGTGCCTGTAATTCAACAATCAGGGCACACTTGTCCAAATCAATATTTTCAAATTAACTTCTTCACCAGGGCGGCACGGTGGATCAGTTGGTAGGGCTGTTGCCTCTCAGTGAGAAGGTCGACAAATCAAATCCTGGCCTGAGCCTTTTCTGGGTGGAGAGTGCATGTTCTCTCCGTGCATGTGTGGGTTTCCTCCAGGTGCTCCGGTTTCCTCCCACAGACCAAAAACATGCAGGTTAGGCTGACTGGTAACTTTAAATTGTCCCTATGTGTGAGTGAGAGAGTGAATGGTTGTTTGGCTCTTTTGTCTCTGTGTCCCTGTGATGGACTGGAGACCTGTCCAGGGTGTCCCCCGCCTCTTGCACAGTCACTGCTGGATATGGACACCAGTGACCACTGCGACCCAAAAAGGAAAAAGAGTGTAAAGAAAATGGATGGATGGATGGAACTTCTCCACCTAAACTAAAATAACAATTAAAAAATGTAAATTCAGCATCTGTGTGATCCCTGGTACTGCAGGTGCACATAGTCTTTAACAATTTGAAAAACAACTACCGGTAAATCAGGATTTGATGGTTCAAGCTCATCATTTTCTTTTCTTCCTTGTTTCTTCTCTTCACATTGATGAATATGATTTCATTTGACAAAAGAAATGGATAAAAACCCGCCATTCCTTGAAGGAAAGCATGTCACTCTGCACCTTTCATGCCAAAGTTTTAGACAGAGATCATCTTATGATGAGAATTAAAGAAATTTTATCTGTTTTGGTCAAACCTTGAAAATAACATTAAGCACAATCTCATGCAATTTTGCAGTATCTTGCAGGATCAGATAGCACTTAGCTTATGTGTTCTCAATAATTCTCAGCTACTACCGCTCCAAAGTTTAGCCGGTTATCTCTAAAGTTCAACAAAATGTGGCTTTTTTTCTGTAATATAAGATGACCGATCAGCTGTGGCAGCCATCTTTAATCAATTAGACTCTAAACGTTAATCAGTTGTAGATGCTGATCTATTGATTACTTTCTGAAAGTTTCATTAAAATCTATTTTGAGATTCACAAGACATTTTGTTAACTGTACAGAAAAAAAAGACACACACACAAACATACACACAAATTGTGCAAAATCTCTACTTGTCAGCAAGTGATAATAAAGCTCATGCTGCAAACCTCTGTTTGTCACAAACAGCATGACATGAAATTCTCACGCTTTTGCTGATTCGTCAGTCTGATTACAAACTATTCAGAGTTTTAAGAGCATAATTACCATAAAATATGATGGCTTGACTTTAACTGCAACGTGCTGCACAATATAGATCCCACTTGTGAGTTGTGTGTCTCAAACTCAATCTACATGCTGTAGCTCTACAACTGTTGCACTGAAAATAGAAGGTTGTGTTTCAGATTTCTACAGTGCAACCAGACTGTTTGCTTGATTCTTGGGTTAAGTGGTTGTAAAGATTCAACAATGGAAATATTTTGCCAGGCTTTTGTTATATAGTTTACCTTCTATACCACTAAAAACATGTTTTTATGTATTTAATGCTGCTGAATATAATCTGAGTGCGTTACAGAAGCACATACCCTGTAATTCCACACATGGTGCCTGTTAAGGGTATGGGAGAAATACACAACAGCCACAGTGCTCCCTCGCCTTTTAATCTTTGTGCCGGAGTGATTTTAAGACACGGTCTTGAGTCATACTTGTCCATTTGAAAGCACTTATGTTCTCCAAACAACAAATGCAACTATGAGCGCTTGTAATTTCAAGCGCAGCTCGTGCATGCGCTTAAACACTTCTTTGCAGCTGAGAAAATGTTTTCTCTACAGAGTGCTTTAACAGAGTGACACGCTGTTATCAAGAAGTGCTTGACATATCGTCTTCAAGAAATAACATAAAGTTCACACCGTAACATTTCGGGTGCCGCAGCTGCAGTTTCACATAATTCCTTGAAGAAATGTTTTTGCCTGCTGCCTTTCATGCCAGAGCTTGGGTGACTCCAAAAGATAGTCAGCTGTAGAAGTACTAATTAAATAATTATTTTCTGAGATTTTCATCAACATTTATTTATTGGCTCATGAGATATTTTGCTAACAGATAGACTGTGGTTGACTCCAATGTATATTGCCAATGCTTTAAGCAAAATATTGTACGATTTATAATTCTCTTACTGTTTGCTTGAGATTATACGCAACTACTACCAAACCAATATTTACACCAATATCTAAAATGTTGGCTATAATAATTTTATATACATTTATGTATTATGTATTTTATAATACTTTTATTTAATAGTTACATTTACACAACTGTGGCTGCTTTCTTGAATTGTGAAAACTCAAATTTAATAAGTTGTAGATATTCATTTAATAATAAATTTTTAAAAGTTTCATTAAAATTGGTCCAGTGGTGTATTAGATATTTTGCTAACAGACATTCATGTTAAATTGTTTTAGGTAATGACAAAGTCTTTTTCAACATACACACATATATATATATATATATATATATATATATATACATATATACACACCATATATATATATATACACACCATATACCATATACGTGTGTGTGTTGGGGGGAGGGGTATAAGTTGCTTTACTGTGACAGATATTTTAAAAGGGTAGACTCCAAATTCAATCAGTTGCATATATAGAGCCAATTATTAATTTTTTTAAGTTTCATTAAATTCCATCTATATTTAATTTACAAGATACATTTTGCTAACAATGTTTTTTTTTAATCAGACAACAATAATTCATGAAACATATAAACCAGGTATGATATTGGTCAGTGTTTCTTCTTGATCTTGTAATGTATATCAGGATCAAGATACTAAAAATAAGTGCAGTTACCCCAACCTTTAAACCATTAAGACTTGTTAGTTGTGTATTCTAATAGAAAATGGCAGCTGAATTCAGCACATCAGTGCTACCGCCCTTGGTGGATAACAAGTGACTCTCTGCTCTGAATGTACAAGTATGAGGCAGTGAGATCTATACATGGAGTCTGAATCTAGGAGTTAATTAATGAGAAAGAAATCCTGGTTGTTTCACACAGAGAAGCTGTATAGGTGACTGCAGCTCTTAGGAGTCTCATGTGGATACAGCCTCGCAGCTCTGCAGTGGAATTTAAACGATAAGCCTCACACCTCTGACATACATTATTTTATGCCCTTGGCTATGAAATGGCAACACAGGTCTCTGAGAGGGAGTTGAGCAACTTGTGAGGACGACTGTCCCGAGCAGCTTAATTAGCTAATCTAACTTTCACTGCAAAAGTTAAAAAAATAAAAAAAAGATAATTGTACCATTGTTAAATGGCAGTTTGGTCCAACTCATTAAGAAAGCAGTTTGTAATTTTTTCACACAAAACCCCGAAAATGCAAAAAGTACATGAAATTGTTTTTTTTTTTTTCTGTATTGATCCTTTTCATCTATCCTAAGAGGAGAGAAAGTTATGTTTTATTCTGTGTTTGAGTGTGAATGTGTGTTCTTGTAAATGTACTTTTTGTGGACTTTGCATTGACTTCCATTTATTTTCTATAGCCTAACCCCGACCCTTACCGTAAATCTAACCATTACTAGTACATGTCTAACCCTAACCCATCCG
>NC_056505.1:25503733-25516311 GCF_014905685.2 Nematolebias whitei | reverse complement strand
ATGTATATATATGTATATATATATATGTATATGTATATATGTATATATATATGTATATGTATATATATATATGTATATGTGTATATATATATGTATATGTATATATATATGTATATGTGTATATATATATGTATATGTATATATATATATATATATATATGTATATGTATATATATATATATATATGTATATGTATATATATATATATATATGTATATATGTATATGTATATATATATATGTATATATATGTATATGTATATATATGTATATGTATATATATATGTATATATATGTATATGTATATATATGTATATGTATATATATATGTATATATATGTATATGTATATATATATATATGTATATATATGTATATGTATATATATGTATATGTATATATATATATGTATATATGTATATGTATATATATATGTATATATATATGTATATATATATATGTATATATATATATATATGTATATATATGTATTCAAGATGGCTGCCCAAGCCAATCAGCTTTAGGAAACACACAAATACCTACAACTTATTAAATGTTATGTATATTGAGCTAAACTTTGATATGATAGTAGCTGCTACAGAGCCTAAACTCTGAGATCTAAGTTATTGTGTGAGATCTGTGTTTAAAACTTTGCTAACTATTAGCGTGAACTCTGTTAGCAACATATCTCATGACCTGGACAGATTTACACAAAACTCCCTGGAAATTATCATGTATGTACTTTTATACCTCATTAACTTCTGGAGCCAATGCAAGTCAAGATGGCTGCCACAGCCAACTAACTTAGAAAACACACAAAAAACTGCTTTAACTCGGTCACATCTACAAATCTATTGAGCTAAAACCTGTTGTGGGTGTAGAAGAGAGTCATTCACAACATATACTCCAAGTGCTATATGCTGAACAGGATCTTTGCTTTAACTTTAGCTGTAACTGTTGGTGTTAACACTGTTTGTCTGTTAGCAGAACATCTTGTGAACCACTGGACAAATTTTAAAGAAACCTTCAGAAAGTTTCCATACATCTACAATGGCATAACTTTTGAAGTCATTCAAATTCAAGGTGGTCACCACAGCAAGTTAACACAAGTTGCATACAAAATAAAAACAACAACTCAATCCGTTTTGTGGATAATGAGCTAATATATGATGTGGTGGTGGGTAGTCATTCACATCTGTTCTGAACTAGAAATTTAATGATATTGTGCATAATGGCAGGGTTGGACCAAAACGGCTTCAACGTCATAATTTCTCAATATGCAGTACAGCTTGACGATCATCTAAAACCTTGACATAAAAGGTGGCATGCAATAGGTATTCCTTTAACGAAGGCTAGGCCTTTAATTTAATTATTATCACAGAATATTCTTATTGAATGTGTTAATTTATTTTCTAATAGCTCACGCCATCTCCCCATACTAAGAAAAGTTACACCAAACAGACATTCTACATCGTCCAAGAACATCGTGATTGATTCATGCAGGAAAAAAGGGAGTAATGGGGGACATGTGAGGGAAGACAGAAGGTGAGGACAGGTTAAAAGAGGCAGGCAGGTGAATTATGAAGAGGGAAAGAATTTTAAGAAAGAGACAAATAAAGATGATGTGAAAAAAGAAGAAGAGGAGGGGGAGTTGCAAAGATATTCCTGGGTGAAACCATCATTACCATGAGCAATGGTAGCAGTCACTGGCCATTACCTTGGCCATCCACTGTCATAAGCAGAACATTTTTCCAGCCTGCCCTGCATGTCAGAGGGGACAGGCGCAGACGAGAAAACTGGTTCCTGCATGCAGAATATGTCCTTTCCTAGCTCTCTCCCTCCCTCCCCATGCAAACCATCTTGCACTCACTTGGTCGATGCTTCGGCCCAAGAAGAAGGTAACCTGTCAATATCCTCTGGACGTGATCAATAAGATCTTTCAGAGCATTCCCATCCTTGTCCTTTTCACGCCCGCTGCTTCCCTTTCATCGTTCATCCCAAAATGTGAAAGGAGTCAATGAAATATTATGACAGTGGCCGTGCTGTTTGTCCTCGTAAATCTGTCTAATGATTTTCTACAGTGTAAGGTGAGCTGCCCAAGACGACTCCCATTCAATACGCGGCCGGCGTGGCATGTGACAGTGCAGCTGAAATCAGGGGCAGCTAGTGGGGTTTAGATTAGCTTTTTTATAGCAGAGTGAGTTCCACGTCTCTCTATCAGAGGCGAGAGTGAGTGACGGGCCATTCTGCTCACTGAATACCGTCATGATGTGGGCATTAAGACTCACTCCTGGCAAAAAAAGAGAGAGAAAAGGTTCACAGGGGGCTGAATGAATGTGCATCATTGAAGTCAACTACCAGGCCCGATGGTCTTTCTCTCTGTCACTCTCTGAAACCCACTGCATCGTGAAATAGCTTCCATATGGAGGAATTCAAAGTGCAAATAGGAGTCAAACACGTTTAAACAGCCTTGCCTTATAGGAGCTGTTTATGCAGCACATGTAATTCTACTAACTTTATACATTTAAAGTAAGCATTGTTTATAATCAAATGTTTTAATCAAGAAATTGTGATCCACTCCACTGTCTTACACTGTGTCCAAAGAGAAAATCAATCTGCCATCACTGGTTCCACCGATCAGTTGGGCATTTGCAGATTTATGTGAGGAAGAGTGTTCTCACATTAACATGTAGCCAAAGGTAAGGTGGGAAAAATTTCAGAACTCATTTCTTGCTGTGTTTGCCCACCATGCCACGCTAAAATGGAATTGTGACTTGAAATATTATTCCAAGCTAATCCAATATTCTATTTGTAAGGTTTGAAATTGAGTTTAAAATGTCAATAGCACTTCAAAAGCTGAGCCGTTAACCGAATTTATGCCCTGGGATGTGTTCTGTTAAGCACAGTTTTTAAATAAAATAAATAAGTAAAGCGAGAGACGTATGCCATCACATTATCTTTGTTTTGTGAAAATGAGCACATAATGGAATGACGCAGCGAGAACAGATCAATGCATTTTATCCTTATGTTTTATGTAATTCTCACATTTCCGTCCTGCTTCTGATACATTTTTGATAACATAAGTGTGGTTTAAGATCTGATTTAATGCACGCTGGTCTGATAAGCTTGAAGCCATCTGAAATTCTATCTGCAAACTTTGTGAGCCTCAAAAACAAAGGTTCAGGCACCTTTTCGTTAGCAGCTTAGTTTGTGAAACAGCCAGAAGCGCACTGAAGAGGACCTCCAGCTATGCTCCAGGCTGCTTGGGTTACGCTAAGCTTTCGCCGTAAATCGTATAAGAACTGAAGTAGTGTTGTGATGTATTGTTCTCATATGAATAAAAGGTAATATGTGTAACATATAAGAGGTGTCTGAAAGCTGTTTTCTGCTTTGCCCTAAGCAAACTGACGGAACAACTGAATCTATCCATCTATTTATTTTTAACGTCATCCAAGGTTAGGTTGCAAGCACAGCAGGTGAAGTAGAGAAACTCAGACATATCTCTCCCTAGCAACAGTCTCCAGCTCGTCCTGCAGGATTCCTGTGATGCTCCCAGGCCAAAGAGGACATTTAGTCCCATCAAGTTCTGAATCTCCTCCAGGGTTTTCTACCAGAAGGATGTGACCGAAACAACCCCAAGCCGAGGTGATGGGGATGCATCCTGATCAGATGCCCAAACCATCTCAACTGAGTTCCTTTGATCTGGAGCAGCAACAGCTCTACTCAGAGCTTTTCATGATTGACTGAGTTTTTTACACTGAGCCTGGTCACCCCACAAAATAATTATAATAATAAAATAATTTCAGTTTCTAGACTCTGGGATCCCCTTCTTATGGTCATGATCACCAGAAAACAGGTGAGGTTTGGGACGTAGGTGGACCAATAAATTGAGAGATTTGCCTTTTGTCCTGACACTTTTGTTGCCATGACAGAGCAGAGCAGCAGCCTCATTACTGCAAATAAAGTCCCAACTTGTCGGTTAATCTCCCACTCCATCCTGCCATTACTCATGAACAGGACTTGGACCCATTCCCAACACACAGGCAACATTCCATATTTTCTAGGTTGAAAACCACAGCCTTAGATTTAGAGGAGCTGACACTCACCCCCACTCTAGCTGCTTCTCTGTGAACTCCTCCAGCACATGTTGAAGGTTGCAGCTTGCAGGTTGCAAGTTCAAACCTGGTTGCAATTTTTCTGTGTAGAGTTTGCCTGCTGTCACTGTGCATGGATTTTCCCTGAGAACCCTGACTTCTTTCAACTGACCAAAAACAAATATGCTACATTAACTGGTAATGCTAAATCTCCATGCATAAGAGTGTGAGTGAATGCCTGTCTTGTTTGTCTTTATGTGGCTCTGTGATGAACTTGTCATCTGCAGGGTGCCTCTCATATAATGAATACTTGAGATAGGAACCAGCTCCCCAAAAGCTTGCAAGAAAAGTGAGTAAAGAAAATGTATATATATATATATAATATATATATATATATATATACTGTATGTATGTATGCATATATACTTTATGTTTGTATGTATGCATGTATGTATGTATGTATGTATGTATGTATGGATGGATGGATGGATGGATGGATGGATGGATGGATGGATGGAAAAATGGATGGAAAAATGGATGGATGGATGGATGGACGGATGGATGGACGGACGGACGAACGGAAAGTTAAAAAAAGATGCAGCTCTAATCATCTCAGTTTCCTACCTCTAAAGTTGAACCTGACTGATGACAGAAACGTTTTCAGCCTTCACACATTTCAGTGTAAGACCAATGTTCATCCATGTACCTTTCGAGCAGTTTTCTTCTTGTTGTTTCCAAGCAAGAAGCTCGGTTGTCTGACTGAGCTGTGCCGGTCATGCTCCACGCTGTCGGAACAAATGAAGTCAAATGGAAGCTTAATTACAGGGATAAGTTGCTGCCCTGTGGCTAAAAACATCTTATCACTTAACAGCTGGGAAGATTTTTCTTTGAGTTGATGAATTCATAATTGGGTCCAGTGCGACTGTCAAAGAGCATTTTTTTTTTAGTTCAACAAGGCTCCCCATTGTGCGCTTGGTAATATCCTGAGGGTATTCATGACAGTAGTGTGATGTGCAATTTTATAATTCAATTTTGTGAGATTTATTTAAATAAGCCATTTAAAATTCATTAAGTACAATTGATCTTTGAGTTTTATTTGTTTGTTTATATACCACAATACACACTTTACACTCCAACACATGACAATTACTGAGTATTAACTCTTGACAGACGGTGCTGATTGTGTGGTGAAGCTTTCCACACAGGAAGCTGCTCAGATAAAATGAGAGAAAGCATTTGGCAGTAGACAAGGCATACTTTTTTCATGTTGCTGTGAACAGTACTTACTGTTCTTGGTGTACAGAAAAAAAAAAATGAAACATTTGCTTCTTTTTGAAGTGTTCAACATTCAGTGAGCACTCCTGACCAAAAACAATATAGAATGTAGGTTATGGTGGTTATTTGCTGAATAAGTGGTAGTCTTGAACTGAAGGCTTCAAAACTTTACAGCTTGTGAAAGTAATTATTGTAATTAGACATAGTGAGTGATCGCAAGTCCTGTGGTTGTTCGAGGCTCTCTCCTGTGACAGAAATATGAAGACATGACACTAACAGAGCCAAAGCTAATACAAGAAAGAGATGACATGATGGCGTGCAGAGATGTGCTTTCAAATAAATTATTATGTAAGTGAACAAATTTTTTGAAAGGAGCGAATAAAATTTAAGTAAACCAAACAGAACTCAAAGTGCTTATATATCATTTATATTCAGCGATACATATAATATTTAGTGTCTCTAAGATTCTCTGCCATCTTTTCTTTGTTTCCTATGATTTCCTTATATTTGCAAGTCATTTTCAACATTTCTTTTTAAATGAAAGTGCGTTGGACACTATTTTCTTATAGCTACATTGTCTTTTTTTTTCTTCTAAACTAATGTTGAACATCCCTGACGACAGAAGTATATCTGCTTTGTCAAAACTTCCTGCCTTTTCCAAATAACCGCAGTATAAAAGTCTGATTAAAGTATCAGACTCCCTGTGGTTTCAAAATTAACATTATATTAAATATTAAGATGTTTCTATGAATGTGATATTAGGTTAAAAAACAGAATAGATTTGAGCCTTTTTTGAATCTTTAATGATTAGCTTTGACTTTTAACCATAATCTTGACTAAAGTCAACAAAGAAGGTACAATTATTGTAATTGTAAGATTTTATTGACATATTCTCAAGAACATTGAAGTGATATGATTGTATTTGTAAATATTAAAGCCTTTTTTTAACTTTTCTTATAATATTAAGTAAGGATGCATGACATTATTGACGCGGTATTGGTATCGGCCGATATTAGCGATAACGTTAAATTTCGGACATCCACCATTCCATCAAAACAACTCACCGATATAAAAGATGCTGTTTTATATATATATATATATATATATTTTTTATTTATTTATTTTTTTTTTTTATTTATTTTTTTTCATTTACCTTTTATTTATACAGGTAGTCTCATTGAGCCATGAGGACTCATTTTCAAGTGAGACCTTTTTAGGGAGCAGATGGGGGTTAAGGGCCTTGCTCAAGGGCGTAGGGTGGGGCGAATGAGGGTGGGGGCAGGTGTGGGTGCTTCACCTACCCCACCCACATTTTTGATGTTGTCGGTACCGGGGCTTGAACCGGCAATCTTCCGATCACAGGCCCACCTTCTCTAGCCTCTGCGCCACCACTCCCCCAACCAATACACATATATATATATATATATATATATATGTGTATATATATATATATATATATATATATATATATATATAAATAATAGGTGCAGTTTTTGTATGACTGTTCGAGTGTTGTCATTGTGTTAGATAAAGTAAATATCATGAGTAAATTTGACATTAAATATAATCCAAGTTGAAGTGTTACATCATTTTCAGCCCCCTTTTTGGCATCAGCATTTGGTAGTAGGTCAAACTGACAAAGACCATGCAGAATAATGTAGTATTTTAATTTCACAGCAGAGAAAGCTATGTATTCTCTGTAAGTAGATGTATGTAAAACAATATCAATATTAGTATTGATTTTCGGCCAAATAAATTTTTAAATACTGTCATATTGGATATCTGCCAAAAATCCAATATTGTGCATCCCTGATACCAAGTAATTTCATTGTCTTAACCTAACCAATGCATAACAAAGGCGTTTTGGTAGAACAGTGATTTTTTGCTGCCAAAACCAGGAAGTGTCAAGCTTTTTGCCATATGACAGTGTCGAACCTGTTTTCCATTATTAAAGTCTGACCAGTCTCTACATATGTAATTGGATGATGTAACTTGTTGAAGAAGACACTTGTGTTGGTGGTTGCACAAAAGCATATTTTATATTAAAGTGTGTTCTTATTCAAATTTCATTTGCATTGTTTTTATTAAAAAATAAAATAAAAAATGAAAGAAAATGACTTCCAAAAACAAAGTCCGCATTATAATATTTTCAGTTTGAAAATATTTTTTCTATCATTAATTCTGCACCAAACAAGTCCTATCTTACATATATTATATGAGTGGAGCAAAGTCAAAGCTAAAATGACCACTTTATCTTTTACTGTATCACAGTTTACTTTTACCATATGTCATCAACTTGTTCTAAATACCTGGATTTATCCATTTATCTGTGGAAATTGTTTTTCAGCCTCCATCTGTTTGTTTAGTGTTACACAGGGAAAGGCTTTTCTCCGTGTCACTGTCTCCTCTCATTGACCAAAGTCCAGATTACTGCCGCCATCACGCTGTCTGCTGTTCATGTTGTCTGTGGCAGCTCAGTCAGGGGACAAGACCTTTGGACTTAAAGCTGTCTTTGCACTTGGGCCAGTGGGGCCTTGGCTTTGGATGTTTCCTCCACCTGTTGTGATAAGCAGATCTCTCTCTCTTTCATCTTGCCACTCTTCTACCCTCATGTCTTCCTTCATACCTTCATATACCTTTGTGAACCTCACAGAATAACTGTCTTGTATTTTTGTTATGAAGCACCTTTTTAGTCAGTTTTGTTTACTAGAAAACCTCTTTTGGTGCAGACATCTTAAACTGTGTTGGTATTTGGTGAGACTGTCCTTTTTTTTAAATGATCAATAGGATGTTTTCTGCAAACACTACAAGATGCACAGGTACAATTATTCCTTGACAAGACAAGCCCAGCAGGTAGATGATGTTTTTTTTTTTTTTAGCTTTCATCTTTTCTTTTGGAAACTTCCAAGGAGCGTGTTGAAAATCCATTGATCTAGTTGGGTGTCCTGGAAGTGTAGTCTTGTACCTACACATTTCAGATTGTCTCATTTCTTGCTTACAGCGGGCCTCAGAGCCATCCTCACAACACCCTGACTGTGTTTCTGTTAGGATCAGAAAGCAAAGCTATTACACACTGGAGGGTTTGTCTCAATCACACCGAATGGCTATGAATTTTAAATGTGGGATTAGAGCCCACAGAGGAGCGGGCACATGGGGGAGACTCAGTCAGTTGAGTGCTAATTTGATTTTTTTTTTTTTTTTTTTTTACAAACTGCCCCTACAACACATTGTTAGGAGGGAAGATGCATTGCTTGTAGTCTGTCGGTTGCTCCCCCAGCTCAAACCACAACAAAAACAAATTGGCTCTCCAAAAGAACATTATTGCATTGTGATGAACATCCTATTTTCCATGTGAATGCAGCAGCAGCTTACACCTGCTTTTTGCCACGTTGTGACGTAATGTTAGACTCATTATGAATAAATCACTTCTTCTCTTAAGAAGGTTTATGCAGAAACTTTCATTTAATCTTCCTCTACTATTTTGTTTGGAGCTTATTTGATTGTATTGAGTACATTGGTCAGATGTGAAGGGGACAAACAACACTCAAAGTAATATACCCCATCCTCCAATCTTAAACCTCTGCTTGACCTCTGCTGTCAAAGGGCTGCTTCCAAAGAGACACACAGCATAGAGGAAGGATGTGAAGTGAGAAGGTAGAGCGAGACAGTGTCTGCCACTGCCTCCTTAAACTGGCTATTTCAGGGTTTCAGGCTCAGCGGCGTTAATAATAAAGTTTTAATTTGAGCATTGTTATAAAGCATAATAAGCCATTTTATTAAGACTTCAGTATTTTGCAACCAGTGGTTTAAAAAAGGCTTAATGGAGCATGTATTCATCTGACTCATCAATGTAGGAATGACAAATTAAAATATTATCTTTCTTCACGTGATAGACATTATCACAAAACATTATAGTCAAATGGCCTCAAAGACTGGGTTGTCTTTGTGCTCTTTCTGTACATACATTGCTGTTGGAGTCAGCCAGATTTCAGAAAGCAAGCAAGCAGCCGAACCAAAAGAGGAGTTGAACAGAACTTAGCTGTGTTGACATGAAGCGTAATGCATTAAGTGTGTGACAAACGTCCTCCTTGTATCATTTTCAAAACACGATGAATTAACTCAATTGTGTTTTTCTTTTTGTGGTAGCAATTTTTTTTTTAACTAAATGCAAAGATGCTGTGGATCATCATTAATCTGCCTTCAGCAGTTAATCTGTTAATTGCACAGACCACAAGTCATCATTTTGTCATGTCATTAGGTTCTTTCACAAGGTGCCTCAATCCAGGACGTAGATGTGTTCTGGCCCCATTAGTCGATTCAGAAGACAAACCGAGGCAGGAGGAAGAGGCATCTGTCGAAGACAAATGTGCCTCAGGGCTGCTGAGCAAGGCAGTAGCAGAGCTGGACTGGCCGGCATGTGTAAAAGTAAGCTGTGGTGCCATGGCTCAGTAATGTGATGAACCTTGATATTAGTGTGCGACTGCCTGCTCACAGGACTTAACAACAAAGAGATATATTGCCATGGGAATATTGATGATGATGCACAAAACGTTGTGTTAACTCACTTTGCTCAAGTGAGGGAGATGTTTGTGACATTTTTAATGTGTTGAGGTCCACTTCAGCCCAGCTGAGTTCTGCTCCACGCCTCTTTTGGTTCTGCTCTGCTTGCTTCACTTCTGAAAACTCTCATTTGAGTTTGGCCGGTTTCATGTGTGATTTATGAATGGATAGAGTGATCATAAAAACCAGTTGGTCTGTGCAGCCGTTTCACAGAACTGTCGTTATTATAATTAACCTCTTGAGACACGATGCTGGCATACCTTATCACGTGTCCACCATTTTGGATTTGTTACTACCTCACTTTGAGGCACATAGGTGCATCAGTGGATGTTTGGCTTTGACACCCCTTACTGCCTTGTCCATTCAGAAATCAAACCAAGGTGGCCGGAAGGGATCTAGGTCCTGGCTTGAAGTTTTCTGTGAACATTTCAACCATTGTGATGGAATAATCTTCTGAAATTCCCTTTGTCTCGATTCAAACTACATTAGAGCCAGGTTATCTACAGTATCTGAGTGATAATAAACTTTTTTTTTTTCCTTCCTGTTGTTTCAGGTGGAGATATGGAGGACTCATCTCCATACGAACCTGTTGCCCCCAACCGGCAGCCTGATGTTTCCCGCTTGGCATCCATCTCTTCAGGTATGCATCACAGATTTAAACTAAAACCAACTCTCATCAGAGGATAACACAAGGTTTCACAGCAATTAAAATAATGAAACGTAAGGAAGTGTTGCTCTTTTTTCCACTTATAGCATTAAACTTATTTTGCTTTTGAAAGAACTGGATGGTTATTGTTCAGTTTGTCTTCTGATATACAATGACTGTCAGGTTGTATACATCCTCTGTGCACCGGCCCACATTTTTCCCTACCATTGATTTTGCTTTCAGTTTGATTTCTACTTTGGTTTACTAATTAAACAGCCAAGCAGAGTTATAGCCTGCTCTTTAATCTACTGGTAACCATTGTTAAGCTATCAAATCAATGCCACTCTCCACATTTTTTTAACCCACAGGTGCCATAGTTAATGCATCACAGAGCTGCATGCTGTAAAATAGATGCAATTAAACAGAGGGATGACACCTGTCCAAGGTCAAAGTTGATATGTAAAGTCAGGGAAACTCATTTACCACAAATACATTATCCAGTTCTGACAAAAAAAAATTTTTTTTTCCAAAGGATAGGCTACACTGTTCATCTTCTCTCTTTGGACAACAGCAATCAGAAAACACTAAAACAATGTTTTTGTTTCTCTCTCGTTTCTTTTTGTATTCTAAAGGAACAAGTTAAAAAAAAAGGATTTTTAGGTCAAATTCTTCTAAACTTTAAAGAACAACTTATTACTTGTTTTTAAAAATTGTTGTTTAGTAAAACAAATAGCAGACACTAAAAGAAGAATAAAATATACAGATGTGATTAGTGCAGAGTTTTTAGAGAAGAATATGAAATACCTCTCTTGATTTGGATTGAATGAGTACAGTCATCTTAAAAACACTGAAATGGTGCATAATGCCATCAAGGCTACACAGTTATTATTTGTTAATGTTACAAGTGCTAATACTTAATATATTTACTCATTTTTTTAGCCAGCTTTGTTTTGTATTTGTGCAAAGTTAACAGAGTTTTGTCTGTCAGGTGCTCAGTTTTACTTTTTATGCCACAGTGAAACTACCTTCAATAAATACATCTTAACATATTCAGAGATAAAAACCATGACTCCTCTGTTGAGTTTTCCTCTCAAAGAAAATGCAAGTATATTTTTGCTTGTTTAGTTTATGTTTTTTAGGAAACTTTGTTATGTTGGAATTACCAGCGGTGAAAATCTAGAGTTAGTTTCAGAGTGGAAACAAAGAATGTAGTAGAATGAAACTGAAGATATTTGGAAACAACAGAGGGCTCATTATTAGAGCTATTTCATTTTAGTTATGTCTTCCATTCTTTCTCAGGTAAAAAAAAAAGATAAATTTACTCTCCAAAACTCCTTTTTAGCCACAAGCTTTGTTTCATTATTTAATATTTCTGAGTAATTGATTGTGGCACTGAAAGAAAGCCTCAGGCAAACAAATGAATAATTACTCACTTGTTTTATGAACGTTTCGCTTCAATTACTAAGCCACTCCAAAGTATTTATAATCATGTCTGTAAATGTTACTGGATGAAGACCAGGGGAATATATGACATCTAGCTGCTTTATGAAGAGAGGGGAAAGTGTATTCTCCAAGAGGAAAGGTAGAACATTCAAAAATAATCTCTGCTATTCTAAAAGTTTTGATCTAAAATGAAGATAAGAGATGGAAGTTGTAGTAGAAATGAAAAAGGATTATGTGAAGAAAATGAAACACAATGCGAAGACTCTGTTTGTGCATGAAACCCAAGTGACCCACACATGGACTTCTCTTTGTAATAGCAAATTTGGTAACACTTTACAATAAGGTACACAAAATTTGATTAACTACTAGGGAACACCTCAGGAACGTATCAGGAACAAATCAGGATCTAATGGGTAGTTAACCAGTACTTACTGGGGAACACACAGCCAAGCCTTATTAGGGGACTACTGGTTATTTACCTTGTACTTTGTAAATGAAAAGGAACTAATCACGAACTAATGGGTAGTTACCAAGGAAACCAAAGAGGAACGAACCAGGAGCT
>NC_056505.1:25480146-25503723 GCF_014905685.2 Nematolebias whitei | reverse complement strand
AAGCCTTATTAGGGGACTACTGGTTATTTACCTTGTAAATGAAGAGGGACTAATCAAGAACTAATGGGTAGATACCAAGGAAACCAAAGAGGAACGAACCAGGAGCTAATGGGTAGTTAACCAGTGCTTACTGGGAAACACAGCCAAGGCTTATTAGGGGACTACTGGTTATTTACCTTGTAAATGAAGAGGAACTAATCAAGAACTAGTGGGTGGTTACCAAGGAAACCAAAGAAGAACGAACCAGGAGCTAATGGGTAGTTAACCAGTGCTTACTGGGAAACACAGCCAAGCCTCATTAGGGGACTGCTGGTTTGTTACCACATGAACAAACCAGTAGGTAATGGTCAGGTAGTGATTAAGTAATGATTGGTTCCTCAGTAAGTACTTGGTATGATGCTTCACTATCAGTGAACAAAATAATAGCTAGGCAATGATTTGGTACTCAGTAAGTGATAGTCAGACATACAGGTAGTTAAGATGACACCAGTACAAGGTTATGAAAATGGTAATGTCTTTCATCAATAGGTTTACATAAGAGAAAATCCAATAAAATCAGTAATTACTAGGAAACAGGTTTATGACAATTACAAGCTGTGACCTCACGGTGCAGGGTTTATTCAGAACCCACATGGAGAATTTCTCCTCTGTTTCTCAGGTAACAAACCAGTAGTCCCCTAATAAGGCTTGGCTGTGTGTTCCCCAGTAAGTACTGGTTAACTAGCTCCTGATTCGTTCCTCATTGCCTTCCTTGGTAACGACCCATTAGTTCTTGATTAGTTCCTCTTCATTTACAAGGTAACTAATCAGTAGTCCCACAATAAGACTTAGCTGTGTGTTTCCCAGTAAGTACTGGTTAACTACCCATTAGATCCTGAGGCATTCCTTAGTAGTTAATCAAATACCTCATTGTAAAGTGTTACTGCAAATTTTCTAATTTTCTTTGATTGTATTTAGTGTTTATGGCATTTACCCATTCAAAAAGCAAAGAAGGTGTTTAACCCAGTGGGATCTGTCAACTAAAAAAGGACAGTGTTTATTTCATTCAACCTTTATTTAGACAGGTAAATCCCATTGAGCCTCGAGGACTCATTTGCAAGAGAGACCTGATTTCAACAAAGATCGATGACAACAATGCACAACAGCAACAACAATAAACAGTTATAAAAAGTCATACAGATTATTATTATTTTTTTACAAATAGGATCGCTAAAAAACTAAAAGTAACAAAAAACAGCTAGATTCTAAGGCGAACATAGAAAACTAAAAACAGGAACATGTCTGCATTGGTCTCTGCCAGGAGTCCAACAGATTCTTAAAGCCACTTTGTTGTTGGTTCTTCCATATCCCTTCAGCAGTGATAAAATGAATGGACCCAAGCATAGCTTTGTCATAAATGTATACATTCACAGTGCTTCTTCTGCCTTGGTTTTGTTGACACTGCTCAGCAATGTTTGAGCATCTTAATGCTCAAGTTAGTTGCATTTTTTTTTTTATTCTGGGTTGTCCTCATTCGAAAACTGCCTTCATATATCTCCATATTGAGTGCATTTAACTGTCTCTTTTTCAACCCTGCACTGCTAATCAGTTCCAAGTGAATTGTAAGTGGCAGGCTACTTTGTGCTAGAAAGAATAGCATTGTCTAACTTTGTACATTTTTAAGGTATTGGAATAAAACAGGTCAACAAGGACACCTCATTACTTATAAAGTTGCTTCTGGAAACAAAAAGTCAATAAGGACAATGGGCTAGCACTTGTTACCTCGTTACTACTTTAAATAGACTATTCTTTAGGTTGCAGAAAGAGATGTTACTTCCATTCATATTTCCAGAACTTTCTACACATTCACTGTCACATTCAACCTCACTTTGTCCCAGAGATGAACCGGAACAATCTTTCATATTATGTCTTGCAAAGTGATGCCATACACCTTCACACCTCTCCACTTTCTGCCCAAGACAGTGACAGGTATTCTAACAAGGTTGAGTCAGGTCCTCTGAATGGGCTCTTCTTTGATGAACTGTTTCGTCTTTTATCCAAAAGACCATCCCCATCTGAGGATCTGCAACAAGCTCAGTCTTATAAGCAGAACCTTCGATCAATCAGTTTGCTGGTGACATTAACTAGTTGTTCACATGCAAAAGGAGGAACATCAACCTAACAATTGATTGTTAGTGCTCTGATGGCCTCTTGCTATATACAGAGGGCTGAGTGATGCAATCACACCTTTATAAGGTGGGGACAATTGATGTGACACAAACGGTAATGTTGCTCCACCCATGCGGAAATGTAACCCAAGGTGAGCTAAACTCTGGCAAACAAACAAACAATATATCTGTATTGGCAGAGATAGTGAAGCTCGTGGCTGATGGTAAGGCATTTTTGTTTTATCAGACAACATTAAGGCAAAGATGACAAGCCAAAAAAAATAAAACAAATTCAATGATACTAATAACTTAAAATAGTTACTGCAGTAAATATTTTCGTGCTGCAGAGTGACACAGGACATGAATTTACAGTGAAATTCAATAATTGTAAATTTTACATTACAGTACATAACCTATGTTTTAATGCTTTGTGTAAAAAATAATTTAGTGTTAACTGTTCATAGCAAACAAAGACTAAACTTGTGCAACCAGAAGTTGCAACATAAATCTAAAAATGCACAAAACAAAGCACAGCTCGGTTTAAGCAGTAACCTTTAATTGATCCATTAAGCATACAATGTAATCATGACAAAAAATGGAGGATTTCTTTGCAGTTACCTTCGTACAGACAAAGCTATAACTTGACACGTTAATGGCCATGAATCAACCCAACACATACTCTGAACACTATCTTTTCCAAAACTTAAACATCTAAAGTGGTGAGCTACATGCATTCCTTCAAGAAACTTGTTTTCGCTTTGTTTTTCTTTAGCTTTTGAGTCACAAAAATGGGTTTTGTATTTGGACAAGTTTTAATCTTTTTGGGTTGTCTTTTTTTAATCCCTATTTATGGTATTTTGCACATAAAAACAAACATCTCATTCTGTCTTACTGTTAAACACATTGGTTAGCTTTGGCGGCTTTTAAATGTGCTGTATAAATAAATTTGACATTAACATTGGGACTTCACATGTGCTTTCTAGTCAGCAACACAGAATAGCACTTTATTGATTTAAATTAGCAAACAAATTGCGCTATTTTATTTACTTGGCTACTGCCTTGACTGATGTTGTTCTTTTACTTCTGATTAGCTTAGCTAGATCAAACCCTTTGAAGAAAGCAGCCTCAGTCTTCAGGGTTATTTGTGGTTCAGCGATAGTAGAAAGAGCTACCAAAGCTGAAGGAATGTCTGCAACACTAACATCCTCCTAACACCCTGTCACGCTTAACTGAATCTTCATTTTTAGACTTTTTTATTTGATCTTCCTGCACTTTGTCATTGAATATATTTACCCATAATAGTGATACTTAGTTTTGTTGCAGATCTTTGCAAACATAAATCATTGTTTCTACTAACTAGAGTTGGAATTATAATACCACATAAACAGCATTAAAATAGTGATAGCTTTATTGTTGTCAATTGCTGAGGATTTAATGGAAACAAATATGTTTCATAGACCTACTTTTGCAAATGAATCACACCTTTTGATCCAAACCCCGCAAAAATTGTTCTGTTTGGAGTTTATCTTGTTCCCCAGTTACTGTTGCAATATTAAAGATGGCTCAGATAACATATATAAATACCAATCGTACAATTTTGAAATGCATTCAAGACGAACCCTATTTATAAAACCCAAAACAAAAAGGAAGTGACCCCGACAAGCAGAAGATGAAGAAAGACTCAAACCACTCATGAGGTTGGTTGTTGGGTTTATGTTACTCTCTAAACTCCAGAACTAAACAAATTTGTCAGAAACAATAACAAGACTTCCAGTAAGTCCCAGCCATTAATGTGGGAAAATATGAACGAGATCCCATGGAGACAGACTGACTCTGATAGCAAGAAGAGTGGCGCTTAGGCTGCTCCACTTGGATTGTTACAAAGGAAGTCATTTGAGTCTAAAAAGATAAATACTGATTAATCACATACAGACATAACAATTCCTTAACTTCAACACACAAGAGTGAGGAACACCCTCGCAAACTTTTGTAGTTGAGAAAATGAACGAGCTGATTCCTGCTCATTCCTTCAGAGCCCTTCATCATATTCCACATAATCATAAAAAAAAAAAATATTATTGAGTGTAATTGTTAACATGCTTTTGGTAGAATGCTTTCTGTTCCATTGACGCAGCACAGAGCTGATTAACTTTCTGAGAGCAGAGGCCAGCAAAGAATGCTGCATTCAGGGGTCCCTGGTGGAATTAAATTTAACATCCCTTAGTTAGAGCTTCTAACTCTCCGCTCTAAGCCCCTCACCTCTCAGCTCTGTATGTCCAGCATCCAATTAAATCCAGGAAGCTGCTCATACAGTAGAAAAGTAGGGAACAGGGCAGTAGCCCTGCTCAGCATGCTGTTGAAATGTTCCAGATTTTTGTGCTACTCGTATAACAATTACTATTACTTAAACAAACGTTAAGATCTTTGCACAGTACAATAGAGATTTTAGCTTTCAGGTGATCTAAGCGTCTCTTTGCATTGACTGTGTTTTTGCTAGACTAGTTTTGTGTTTGCCTTAAACCAGTGGCAGTTTCTGATAGACAGCTGCTCAGGGCGGTATCTTGTCTAAGGCAACACAAGTACCCGGCCCTCACCCTCAAAAAAAAAAAAAAAAAGCACATTATTTCATATAGCCTGTCTAGCCTACATATCTGTTTCCTATCGCCCATGTGCGGGGAGTGGGCACCCTCCGCCAGGTGCAGGGCGTGTAGCTTCTGCTGAGGTCTGACACCCAGGTTGTGAAAGAAGAGGCGAGGAAGGTAATGGGAGGGAAATTCCACTGTCTCCCTTGCTGGGCCAGGGATGCAACTTATAGCGCACCTAATACAGTTAGTTTGCTAAGTAAATCACACCAATGGTTCCTCCCAAACAAAGCACAATTCATTCATAATGTTGGGAATATAGCCAATAGTTCACAGCTTATTTGTGTGAAATCAATGAAAAAATAATACAAAAACAAATACGTACACCAATGAAGGTGAATTAGTTTAGACCTAAGTTGTTTTGACTCATGTTGGTGGAGTTCCAACTACATACATGGAAGATGGACCAGAACAGGTCAAAGCCATCAGGTTCCCAGTTTAGGGAAAAAAAAAGAAAAGAAGAAGAAGAGGAGAAATGAGCAAAAGATAGGTATGCAGATGTGTCATCTTTTGGAGCATGAAAGGTGTTATGTTATGTAGACTATACCCTGTTGCAAGATAGGTTTACTATTAATTAGTTTAGCTGCTTAGGATGACATCTTTTGTTTTCAACAGAAAATATTATCGTTTTTAAGATTGCAATTCTTCTAAAATTAAATTACTATAAGGAAAAGTAAAATTAAGCTACTATAATCACTAAAGGCAATGATCTTGTGATGTAGCTTGGACCATGTTAAATAGCCCTTATTGGAAGAGGTGTCGATTTGTCTCATATTATGAATATTTCATAAATTGGACATACAATATATGTAAGCCTGTTTGTTTGTCTTAGTTGTTAGCTGTTTGCTATGTCTGTACAACAGTCCCTGTATCACTTCACATTACTTTGGTGTGTGATGTTAGCCTGCTGTAATTACTCAGTATTGTATTAGAATACTTCTCAACAATGTTTTTTAGCCTATTAAATCCCCATTGTGAGGCATAGAATTAAGAATGTTTGATAAGGATACAAAGATGATGTATCAGAAGTTTTATGTATGGTATTTTCATGCAAATTTAAGGGCACTTCTAAAATATTTTGGAGCTCCCTCTGCCACAGGCCAGGATGAGACATGACAGTTGTGTGATTTAATTTGTGTTTCTTGAAGTGCAGTTGTGTAAATTATCTTGTTCAGAAAAGGTTCAGACCTTCCTTCACAGTCGTGCAGAGAAATTTGTGTCATGATAAGTGCAACTGTTCTACACAAATTTTCTTAAGTGACCTGTTGGTGCAATTTAGAAATGTCTTATTTTAATTGTTTATTTTCTACAGTATTTATTATTTGTAGTTGTATACTTTAAATTCATGGTGTACAGTATTTATGTGGCTTACTCTGTGTGTTTATAGTATTATTCTAGTTTGTTTATTTTGTATTATTATTTCAAGTTTTTCAAATAAAATATTCAAAGACATTTTGAGTGTGTCTGTGATGGTACATGGTGATCTAAATAATATGTCACTGCAGAGTGTGTCCGCATCCCTGAGGGTGGTGTGTGTGGGGGGAGGGGAGTTGGTTGATGCAGACTCGGTGGAGGGGGCGCCGTAGGGGTTGTTTGCCCAGGGCACCAAACAGGCTAGAACTGCCCCTGCCTCCAGCCGCACATGCATGCATTTATATCACTTTGTTCATATGCTTCATTATCCAGTGTGGATTTTCTAACCAGTCTACTCTAAGTAAAGCCCTACCCCAACTCTCAGTGGATCTGTAATGAGACTTGCTCCAACACCCTTTGCATCAGTCAGCTTTTTTTTCTAGCTTTACATTAAATAGCAGAACATGTCTCAGTTTGTTAGCACATGTAGTCATTCCCTGGTTGAATGCTGATAATGAACAAGGAAGCAGATCATTAAAACAATATTGCACATAATATCTAAAACACATATTGTGTTAGACTGTTTTAAAACATCCGGCGATGTTAGCACTGATGAGGAATTGAAGCTGTGAGGGGTGTGCAGGATGCTGTAGCTAGTGCTTTCAAAATGGTAAACTTTGCTTGCCAACTTCAGCTCACAAATAACTCAAATGCATAAAAGTGGTGTATGTAACAATTTAAATTTTGTTGTGAAACCTAATTCTCACCTGATAAGTGCTCACTGATGGGGGGGGGGGGGGGGGAGTACCCAGACAGAGTGATGGGAATGAAATGTGTTGAATGTTCTTAGAAGCACACTTCTCTGTTCTGTCAGCTCAGCACTGAGTCAACGTTGACATGATGAGATAATCCCACAAATGTTTGATCAGAGAGAGAGTGGTGGAGGTGGCTGACCACTGGAGGAACCCTGCCTTACACAGGCAGTTCAAAGACTGTACCGTGTGCGGATGATCGAGAGGCTGTAGCATGGTGCTGTCTCAGAGGGTGTAAGACATGCACACGCAGCATGTCGCTGAAATAGTGCTGCGCTGTTCGGGTACACGAGTCACTAACAGAGGTGACCTGAATCAGACCCTATGTCTCTCAACACTGTGATGCTAGGAGTGATGCTGGTGTGCTTCTCCACAACATTGACAGGATTAGTCTTCTCCCCTTGGCGTTGCCAAACACACCGGTCATCACTCAACATGATACAGTGCCATTCATCAGTCCAGGACTTCCAGTGACTACCTCTGCAAATGCAGAGATCTCTGCTCTGATGTTAACAGCAGCTTACGCTCAGGACTGAGTTAGCAAGAAATAAGACAGGAAGACTTTGTTGATTTTTAACTGTTTAACACAATGAACTAAATTACCATGTAACAATACTTGTGCCGGTTTTTAAAACACAATGCAGCATCACAGGTTGTTGGAAAGCCTGTGTCCAGATGGCAGATAAAGATTTCATGGAGTTTTGTCATGCTTGGCATACAAGGTTGATTGTCCATTGATGTGGTTTGTCTTGGTTAAGTAGGCCCTCCATTATGGGTGTGCATGCTCTCACACACACCCTTTGGTTCCAACATCGGGTCACTATTATAACTGCCCATGACAGGCCATTACACACTATGACCACCCAGCCTTGTATGAACCCATAATATGACCCGCATTAAGCCCCATCATGAACTGGTAATGTTGTTCTATGAGGAATCTGCTGCGTTTGGAGAGCTTCACTTACTGTTTTGACTGACTGTTGGACATATGAGCAACTGCCTGATAACACAACTGTTCCACTCATGATACCACTTCTTATTCATTGCTCGTTCTATACCTCCTCAAATCAAATGTATTGAGGGGTATGCATGTGCACCAATTTATACTTAGATGAAATCATTTCTTTTGGGAGATTTTCTGTGTTATTTAAAAAATTTTGCCAGCAAATTTTTCATACCCAGATATTTAGTTTATTTCATAATTTCCATGTTTGCTCGCTGTACTGTATTGCCATTTCATGATGGCTGCATTTGCTGCAACAATTTTATATCTAGGGATAAAGTGTTGCCCGTGATTGAGAACAGGATACTTTATAGACTCCACTGGTTTGACGTTTCTAAAATCTACACACTTAAGTTGCTCAGTGAAGCTTAGTGAGATGATATTGTAGATTCAGCGCACCCGTTTCCTCCCTTCAGGAAATCCCCACCGTGACATAGTATAGAGCTAATGACTGATGAGGCCTTTGACACAGAAATGCTTGACATGCTCCTCGGGGTCTAGACTAAAGACTTTCCCTAACAAGCTCTCGCACGCTCACCCAGGGCTGTATTAAATCCAAACTTTGGCACCTTTCCTAATTACCAAGAACATACCAGGAGTCAAGAGTCTCTCTGTAACCTGGCTTGAACTTCCTTCTGCAGAACAGCATCCCTTGAGTGTGAGATGATATATGAAATGCAGAATTCAAATCAGGCTGATGGAGAGCAATTACTTGTAAAAGAAAATGCCTTACTCTTTAGGAAACAAAAAATCAAATCCTACCACTGGGTGCATGAACAGTTTTATCTGTTTCCTCTTGTTCCTAAAAGCTGAGCCTATCTTTCATTCGGTCTTGCTTCGACAGGACCTTTTTTCATTAGAAGAGCGGTTTTCTTCTCCTCGTCTCCATTTACATGTGTCACCTTTTTCACACCTCGTTGCTTTTATTCTTTTTTCTTTCTGACTTTGTCTTTCTGTGTTTGCTTTATGTTAAACATCTTCTACATTTCCTCCTGTCAGTAGAGTATAGAGCCTTCTGTGTTGCAGGTGAAAAAATAAAAACGATGGTTGGAGAAGTCTGCCCCCCCTGTTTAGTGAACTGCACATAAATTGTCTAACAGACTGTTAAAGAATCAGCAATTGGTTGTTTGTGTTGAGTGAAATTGTGAAGTTGGACAGATTTGCACGCTCAGGTTCAATTATTCAATCATTCTTAACAAATATCTCATATCAATGACATAAAAATAAACCATACATCGAAGCTTATTTTATTCATTTTTATCCCACTAAGTTACACACCATCCAGGATATATAGTAATGACGCTGACATTAGGATGATTACTAACCTTCTATTAAGTGTATTTTTTTATATATATATATTTATAACAAAAGGATCATTTTTCTAATTTAACACATGGGGAAAAAAAAGGAATTTAAGTGGTGCTTCAGTCAAACCAAACAATATAAAATAAAGTAAAATAAAGTATGTTGCCATTTTAGATGTTCCCCAAAACCTTTTTTAACAGTCTGAGTTATGTTGTCTTTTGTTCCATATTTAGGTTTACCCTTCATCTCCAAACCAAAAACTCAGCTCAACACCCAAACCTGCTGCACACTGAGTACTGCAAGTCTGTGTGCACATTTTAAGTTTAAGTTCAAGGTTCCTTATCGTCATTCGCATCACATGTAGGTGGAACGAAACTGTGTACTCAAGGTCCCAGTTACATCCAAAAATAGCAAAATATAAAATATGAAAAGAAACAGTTTACAAGGATTTATTAAACTGAGGGGAAAAAACAGCCTCCGTTTTTCTTCTGAATCTTGTCCATTATGTGTCAGACCTCCAGAGTGAGGTCAGACACATAATGGACGTATGGTAAATGTAATGACAGCTTAAAGAAACTTTGCAAAGGGAAATTATAAAAACTGATGGCATCAGCATAATATTTTAATATTTTAGGCACATAACTTCCAGAAATACAAGTCATAGTTCATTACACTATGCACATTTTCTCTGAGAATTTAGATTTTTGTTCATTAATTAATTTGTCACAGTATTTACATGGGTTATACCAGACTAATTCAACTAAATCATGAACACTATGTAAACTAACTTTATATTCATACATATACAACCATACACACACAAACACATGAAAATATTTATTATCTTCAAGTGAACTATAAAAAGATTAAAGCTGCACTAAATTACTCCTTACTATTTCTGGTGCTAAGCCACTTTTAATCACTTGTCCAAGCCTTTGTAATGACCTTTTAAGACCCACCATTAAATAATTTTTTCCCAGGATTGAACTTCAACTGGTTTTCCATCCATCCATATTGGGATTTGAACAGGGGCAACCTGCTCACTGAGAGGCAACAGCTCTACCAACCTCACCCCCGTGCTGCCCTTCAACTTGTTTTAATTTGGCAAAACACAATTTAAGGTGGTTTGTAACAAAGTGTCTGTTTTAAGATGCTAATAAATGAGTTTTGGCTTTATTGAACATTCTGTTTAATTAATTTATTTATTTTTTGTGGAGACATGTTAAATTATGTGCTCATTGACTTCTCACCTAATCATTTTATCAGGGTCATGAGTCCTAATTATTAAAGTGATGACTTCAGCACTGCTTCTGTGCAAAGGTTAAAGATTACGCATGCATAAACAGAGTGGAGCAAAAACAGTCTTCTGTTGTTGGATTTCAGAAAATGGTGTGTACAAAGCACAGTTTATTCTTAAACCTAACACAGCATATTTTTACAACATCCATCCATCCATCCATCCATCCATCCATCCATCCATCCATCCATCCATCTATCTATCTATCTATCTATCTATCTATCTATCTATCTATCTATCTATCTATCTATCTATCTATCTATCTATCTATCTATCTATCTATCCAGCTAGCTAGCTAGCTAGCTAGCTATCCATCCATCCATTATTTTCACGGGGGTCACTGGTGCCCATGTCTACCCTTTATTTAACATTTTGACCAAAGATAAAAAAAGGCCTAAAATTACAAAAAGTTAAAGAAAGACGACTTCAAAATCAAATTTGAGCGTTTTAATTGAAAGTCTTTAAAAAAAGCTTTTTACTGCTGCTACCCTTCCCGCAAAAGAGGCAATTTTTTTATGTTTTATTTTTAACTAAAAGTTAAAAAAAAATAATAATAATCATGACGAGCTGTATAGGATCTTCACTGAAGCTGTTGTGTAATTTTCTCAAAGAACAAAATCAGGACAACTTAAAAAAGTTCCTTGAATTGTTTGTACTATAATATTTTCTTCGAACAGGTACAAAATAAAAACATCATATTTCCCTGCGTTGAAAGCACGTGTCAGTCAGCAGGTCTTCTCTCTTGTCCGACCTTTTACTCATCGCCATCGCCTCGCTTGCTCCAGCAGCCACGAGGTCTGTTTATAGATAGGTGCAGAACATTGTTATGCTGAGAGCTGTTGATTGCGCTCCTGATGAGTTGTGTTAATCATTTTGTGCACCGTGCATTTTTCTCCAGTTAGTCTCCATTATTTGAAAGCTCTCTGCGTGAGTGGCCATTCAATCTGTTTGTGTCCTCTCTTTTCATCTGTCTGTCAAGATCGGCAGCCGCAATCAACTGTGCACGTCTTCGCTCTGCTCTTAAAGCTATTTCCTTCTTTATACATCCAATGTCATTATCTTTCTCTGCACATTATAGCCAAATAGGTTTGATGAAGACCTGTGTTGTGATGCACTTGGAAAATCAATTACAACTCTGTAACACAATACTGAACATTTCCACTCCCAGCTCCACCTCTTTCCGCCTCTGTCCTTTTCTCCTTCTGCTCTTGCATGCCGTCCTATTAGAGCGCAGCAGCATCAGAGCCATCAGGTCGACTTTATGTCTTATATGTTTGCCCTAAGACATCTTTTTGGTCTGAGCACCAAAATTCAATCTTAGGTTCCCAATCAAGAGTAGTAAAAACCCATCCGTCACTGCAGCCACAGAAGCAGCTTCGGCTCAGCCTGGTCAGATAAATTGTACGAGCTCATCCTTCTCCCATTTTCGTTTCATCTCAGACCCCCCCAGTGGCCCGCATTATAGCTGCAGATGGCCAGGGGAGATTCAGAAGCTGCAATCCATCAATGTAATGTTGCCTGAGCCACTGGACAGTCGCCCTGCTAACCGCTCCTCCAGCTGGACTGTACCGCTCCCCCCTTTGGCCCTGTTTGTGAGCTCGCCCCACTTAAGTAAAATTTTGGCCTGTTTTTCAGCCTTGCGGTGCCAAAATCAGTCTTTTTCACGTCTCATTGTAAATACAATTTCACCAAGTTGCTTCCTCTGGCCTAATTCTCGCACAATCTGTCTGAGAAGTCTGACGATTCTGGTCAAGAGTAAATGGTAAAAGCACCATTAGATTTGCTTTTTCTCTTTCTTAGATTAACAAGTCTGGGGATATTACACTGCCAAACATCTGCTGGGGAATTTGTCTTTATCCTTGGAAAGTGCAAGGACAATCAAAAATCTCTAGATTACAGCATCTAATAAAAGTCAAGCTCATGTTTTATTACTTCTGAAGAAATGCCTATCCGTCCAACTTAAGACAATTCATTCAACACTCTGTGCTCTAAAATACCTTTGATACGTCCAATAAAAGCGGTGCGTAAAATTAATCTAGTTTGTGTGGTTCCTTTCCTCAGGGTCCAACTCCTGATAACTTGTTATTCTTCAGACCGTGAGTTTTTTTTCCTGAGCTGATCTGAAACCACAAAGTCATTAACGTTGAGGGTTTCCTTATTCCCCCACCCCACTAGTTGGAATTTGATGTGCACACGTTTCCATTTCTAGGATTGATCATGTGCAGTGCACCTCTTGGAAACAATAGTGTATCTCTAGCACCCCCACCCCCTGTAAAATAGATGGTCTTCTTCCTGCTCCAGGCTGCCTGATAGACACGCAGGGAGATTGGTTCTGTTGAATAAGAAATGAATCTCTCGGAGTGTCACCAGGCCACCATGACCTCTGAAATATCATTATCTACAGGGGAGGAAGGTTAACTTCTCTAATATAGCCTGAATACAAGAGAGGAGTGCCAACAGTGGACATAATCCTGCTTTATTATCAGTATATTTCAGGAAAAAGCTTTTTTTTAAGTGCAACAGCACAGCATCTTGAAAACACTCAAACATCTTCAATAACATTTCTTACAACACAGAAATAACAGAATGGACTTGTGCTTATGAACTACAGATAGAGCAGCACTAAAGATGCACAGATCCATTAATATGAAAATAAAAAATGTAATAATATCCAACCCAAAACTTATTTAGTCCTTATATATTCACATTTGACCCAAGGATTCAAGTATTCAAGGTTCTTTATTTGTCATTCAAAATTGTGTACACAGGGTCCCAGTTACATCCAACAAAAGTATTAAAATGTAAAAGGAAAACAGTAATAAGATCTAAGATATGCTAAGAATGCTCCTTAACCGCCTTCCTGAGGGGAGCGGGGCAAAACGTGTGTGCTGGATGAGTGAGGTCCTTCATGATGCAGGTGGCCCTCTTCCTGCATGTGGAGGTGCACAAGTCTGTGATGGTGGGGAGACTGACTTCAACTCAAGATCTGAAGCAGATTAGCTCAGTTCCAGTTTAATCAGCCCTCTGATGGCTCAGAGCAGCATGAAGAGGCAGGAAGGCAATAGTGACAATCATTCTCTACCTCTCTACCTGAGCTTTGTCAGTTGCTTTGTTTATTTTGCTAACAGAAAGGTAGTATTGACTTCAACAGTTAAGACCAAAGCAAGGACGTCATAGAATGTGTTGTACTCAAAGTATGTATTCTGAATTATTTTCACCTTTGCAAACACTAAATTTTAACTAAATGTCTGTAAAAGCAACTGTTTATTTCTAATGATCCACAACAATGCCTTCTGATCATTTATTGGAGTGGTACATGAAAAGTGTTGTTGCTTCAAAACATGAAAATCTCTGGTTTAAATCTCTATCTGTTCTACGTGTTTTCTGTGGTTTTTCCTCAAAGTTGTTTAGACTTAAATAATAGTTAATTGCAAAGTGACTTTAGAAGTGACTTTGAGTAGACATTATTGTTTGTCTCTGAACCCTGCCTGTCCAATCTGTAGCTCACCTCCCACCATTCTGATCTATATTCGTCAAACAAGTATGGGAATTTGAATAAATTATATATATATTTTTTTCTCTTTTTCAAATTGTGAAAAATGTAAACACAATAATACATGTTGTACTTCTGTGTGAATCATTATGCTGGCCACAGACTATGGACATTTTTTGCCAAACCCCATTGGCCACAACACCATTATATACCTACTTTAGTTCATATAGTTTACTTTATAACATCACATACAGCTTCCTTTGTTTCTTATTTAAAACTGCAGTATTTTAAGATTCCTGACCCTAACATGTCCCTCCTACTAACCACAGAAAAGTGTTCAGGAAATAAAAAATAAATGTATATTTAAGTGAATAAGTTCTTAAAGGCATTAATTTCTCTCTTTCTTTACCTCCAGGGATGCTCACTCTAGCTCCGAAAGGGTTCAGCTGTCCTGATACTGAGAAAGTCTGCAATCCCTGCCTTGATGCGACCAAAGCTTGCAACCTCAACAACAACTGCAAAAAGCACCGTGCCAACTTCATCTCCACTTGCACCAAGGAGGACCAGAACAAAGGAGACACCTGCAACAGGAAGCGCTGCCACAAGGCGCTGAGGTCGTTCCTGGACCGCGTTCCCGCGGAGCTCAGCCACCGGCTGCTCTTCTGCCCCTGTCAGTCTGAAGGTTGCGCCGAGAGACGCCGGCAGACTATTGTGCCTGATTGTTCCTATAAAGACAAGGAGAAACCCAATTGTTTGGAGCTGCGGAGGATCTGCCGTCAGGATGCTCTCTGCAGGTAAAGAAAAGCAAATGTGAGAATCTGGTGTGGAGTTTTATTTTGCTGATTTGTTGGACAAAGTCTGGAGATACAAAACCATTCCTGGAAAAACACTTTTGATTTTTTATCATCTCACTTTTATATATAAAAAAAATGAAATAAGTTTCCATCTACTGTATAAGTGTTCTGCTTTCTTCATAACTTCCTGCCTCCTGTGCCATCCTAAAGTTTTATATTTCTAACTTGTAACTTTGCCAGCAAAGTCATTAGACTTTGAGGGCATGGCTTTTAGATGCAGGATGAAGATGTGAGGCTAAGTTGAAGGGACAACGCTCAATTAGGCTGAACAAAACATTAGTGGATCACTTTGGCTGTGTGAGGCTTCAAGCAGCCAGATTCAATTCACACTTATCCAGCCGTGACATGTTTCCTTGTGTTAGCTCAGAGCAGGTGGGACACAGCGGTTGGAGGCAAACCAGCTGTCAAGATCTTTTAGCTCCAGAACCATCTGACCATCAGTGGGCTCCACATGGTGCTGATGGAGATATGCTCAGCTATCTTTAGACCTGCAAATGGGTGGCATTTTAATTAAAACCTCATTTATGAGACTAATGGAGTTCAACAAATTCTTAGTTTTCTGCTAAAAAAGAAAATGTGGGAAATAAACACAAACATATTTGGCATTTTGTACATTTCTTTAGTTACAGAAAAAACACATGACCTACACATGTGAAAACGTGTTGGGTTACCGCACGAAACATGTTTTGAATGTCAAAGTTTTGAATGTCAAAGTTTTGAATGTCAAAGTTTTGAATGTCAAAGTTTTGAATGTCAAAGTTCATGCTCAATAATCCAAGTAAAAAAAAACAACAAAGTTAAGTCAGGTCATCTGGATGGTAATTTTTTTGTTGAGACGATTCGTCCTTCATCCAAAGGACTTAATCAGTCTGAGGAGCCACAACAAACTGAGTTCCACATGTTGTTGTGGCTCCTTGGACTGATGAAGTCCTTTGGACGAAGGACGAAACGTCTCAACAACAAAAAAAAAAAAAAGAAATTGTCCAGATGACTTGACTTCACTTTGTTGGATTTTCTACCTGGATTATTGAGCATGAACTTTGATGTTTTGAACCACTTTGGCTATGGCTGCCTCAGAGGAGTCGACAGGGGAGAGGGTGGATTCCAGAAACCATATTATCACCAGCAAACTGGTTGGTCCACTATGTGCAGCTTGTGGGACTGAGTTTGTTGTGACTCCTCAGACTGATGAAGTCCACTGGATGAAGGATGAAATGTAATATATATAAATAGAAACTGTTCAGAGGACCTGACTGAACTTTGTTGGATGTTTTGAATGTGTTCCCATCCCATCCCAATTTTGAAATGTTTGCTACATATTTTTCCACATGGGATCCCATGTGAACAACATGTTACATTCAGGCGGTTTTCCGTAAAGTGTGATTAGGCAGATGTTATCCTGCAGAGATGATCAGTGATGTCCTGACAATATTCAAAGGGCCTAAAAGATCAAGGAACTGTCTACACAGGCATGAAAAATGGTGAGAGTCTTGTCCTGGTATCTTGCTTTTACCAACCGTCTTAAAATTATAGAACGGCTACTTCATATTACTTGTCAAAAAGTTTTGCTGAAAGACTTTTGTTTGTTGTGTTGACAAACAAAATGGAGAAACACTCAATTAATTAAGTTTTATTTTGAAAGGGTTGCTTTGCCCTCACACATATCCTGTAAATTAATATTTAAAAGTGGGGTTGTATGGAAAGTTTATGAACAATTATTGTCTTACCTGCGTTAAATAGATTATGAACGAGCTCAGTTCGGATAAATACTTCTCACGTCACGTCCTCTGGATGAATTCTTCTTTGTTGAAATGTTTTGTCTTTTATTCAAAAAACTTCAGTCTGAGCTGCAACAAACAGTTTTATACATAAGACTTAATATTTATAAGATTGAGTTTGTTGCAGCTCCTCAGACTAACGAAGTCTTTTGGATAGAAGACGGAAGGTTTCAACAAGAAGAACTCATCCAGAGGACCTGACTTAACTTTGTTAGATTTATCTACCTGGATTATTGAGCAGGAAATTCTCACTGGGCTGATGAGTTAATGACTGACTTGAGTGAGAGCAAGTACAAACAGTATCACTTTTCTTAAAATAATCTTAAAACAACTTCAATTTAAAACGTTTTATTATTATCCAAACGGACAAAGTTTTATGAACCTCTAAACTGCCCTCAGTTTTGAAGCACATGGCTTTTTTAATTTTTTTACAGATATTTTTTGATATTCCTGATGGAGATACTCCAGGCTGCACTGGAAGTGCTACATCTAGCTGCTGCTGCTGTTTGTGCTCGCAGTTAACCATAAAATTATGTGTAATTACTGTAACTGTGCGTTGAAGGCTGTGTAAAACTTGATCAATTCATTCAACCTTTATTTATTCAGGTTAGTCTCATTGAGCCACGAGGACTCATTTACAAGAGAGACCTGCTTTAAACAAAGAACACAGATGAGGTACAGCCAACAATAGACAATCATATAAAAAGCATAATAATGTAAATAAATAGAAGAAATGAAATAAAAATTAAACAAAAACAGCAACATTATAAAGCAATGTAAAATACTATACATTAAAGTATTCTATACAATAATACTATACATTACATAAAGCAGCATTCAGATGAACTGCTATAAAATTTCTGAGACTGGATTTGGCAGCGACCCACTTCTATCTTGGTCAGAACCAAACTAGTTCTTCAAACTGAGTCTGTTCAAAGAGTCATCAACAACAGGTAAGATACTGACTGTTTTTTTTTGTTTTTTTTATGAAATCCTGCTTTTTAAAAAATTTGACCTCTTTCTTTGATATTTTTATGTTTTTTTATAAATAAAAACGAGTAATGCAAAATACTGTGAGCGAACTGTGTGCAGCAGGAAAGCAGCATTCTAGTCCTTACTCTTTTTATTGACAGAAATACAAGATTAGTGAAAATGACTCCCGCACACAAAACGTCTATTTAAAGATTCATACCAGACTGTAAAGACCAGTGCGGCTCTGAAAGTTCACTTACATCTGTTCCATCGAGGCGAGCACCCTGTAAGTGGCGATGGTTCCTTTCCAGCAACACTAAATTCAACCTCCACGCTGCCAAAGCAGTGAAACTCTATCAGCTCTCCTCCAATTTATGATTGTCTCGATAATTACCTGCTTGCCTGCATTGTGTTATCTCTTTTCAGACCGAGTTGCTTTCTTTGACCTTTAGGCCCCGGGTGTCTGCTGAGCTCCTCCTTATTGAGAAAGATGAAATAGGACGTTAAAGCTCATTATCTGTGGCTGCGTAATGCCCCGCTGAGGTCAACAGCTCGATGAGCGCGCGCACACCTGAGCCGTGTGGACGCACGTTTGCCCGACCAACAACCTTATGACACACACACTTTCATTCAAACATATTGGGTTTGAATGTAGTTCTGATGGCTTTTTGTGCAACCTTCAGCTGTGAATAAGAGCTGCCGTGCAGGAGAATATCTTTACAGTTCTGCAACAAAGACATGTTGAGCTGTTTCTCAAGCTTGTATTTTATTTTAGCGCAAAATGTCTGTAACCGAAAATGTTGCGTGAGATTTAAAAGTTTAAAAACACATTCAGGTATCAGCACTTCATTCTGCACATTTGAGTTAGTTTTAAAAGCAAACTGACTTTCAGATATCCACAGGTTAAGGTTTAGCCTGTGCATCTTTGTTTATAAAGCACAAATAAACTCAAATTCAGCTCATGTTAAAACTAAAATATCAGCAATGAACACTGCAAGACCAGAGAACAACGTTCTTCAGCTGTGGTCACCGTTCAAACAGACCTGTCGGTAAAAACAGGGAGGACTGTTCAACAATGAGTTCTTTGTGGATACCTGTGTGACTCAAAAAGAGGACGCACAGCTTGTCAGACCCATTTGAGCACAGGGGATGATTCGGGGGTGGGGGGCAGTGGTAATGAGCGAGAGAGAGAGGCAGAGGAGGAGAGGGAGAGCCTGCAGAATCAATGTGGACTGTAAAGCTGCTGCAGTCGGTTGGAGGTCAGTGGCTTGTTCACGTGGATCGTTGCAGAAGATGCTACGGGCCATTTTAGAGAGCTGTTTGAACTCTCCGCAACATGTGAAGACCGGATTATAAATACAATTTACACATCCATAAAACATATTGAAAAAGCAGAGTCACTTCTCTTTATTTATTTATTTAAAGTTTTTAATCTAATAATAAATTGCTATTTGATCATTTCAATCAGCAAAAAGGCTCTTATATGTTGCACCTTTGGGTGCACTGGTTGCCAAATTGGCTCGAATTTCACCATTGGAGAAGGTTTAGATTGTTCCAGATGGAGCAAATACTTAAAAGGATTTCAATTATATCATTTTGGCATTGGCTTCTGTGCCGTATTGCATTAGGAGATCTCATTCTGCTCCTGCTCTCCGTGGAGGTGAACGTTGGCACACTCTAAAAATCGAGATGGATGGAGAACAAGTATTAAATTGAGCAGCCTTTATTTCTACAACCTGCTTGTAGCCCTGCTTAAGGTATTACACCATTACCTTCTATTAGTCTGCGCACACATAACGTGTGTGAATGGGTGTTCATGCAAATAACCGGAGCGACTGTCAGTTTACGTAAGCCGAACCAAAGAACACTGAGTTGTATTTGTGCTTGTATTGATTGTGTGACGGATCAGTGAAGCCCGTTCTATGCTTGATTCATTTCTCCGTGCTTACAGGATCACTGGGTGCACTTTGATTGAGTTATTTGGGCTCTGGTTTTCAAAAATGGGCCGGTCAGAGACAATCGATCACTGTACAGGTAACCTGACCCAGTTTGTGAAAGAGGCTAACAAGCCTGCGTTTCTGACTGAAAACTTGCTGCAAATGACTCCCTTTTTTTACACACACTGCCCTAAATCTAAAGTCTGCTCGCTCGTATCCGACATCTCAAGTCCTCACCGAGGGGGTGTAGGGAGAACGACTGGTCCAGATGACATTACTCTGTATAGCTTCTGAGATAAAGCTGAAAGAAATCAGAAGGCTGCCAGAGTTTTATTATCAGTTTCTATTACTTTTGTCCTCTCACAAACACTCGCACACAGACACATTTGTGCTGTTTCACTTGTGAGGGTCCTTGAAGTGTTCGCTGGCCTCAACATTGGCCACATTTTCTTGCTCAAGCACACACTGCAGCAGATGTATTTTTTTTTATGTGTGCAATAATAATGAGGAACCAAAGCCCATGGTTCAGATTCCTCAGAAAACTACAGAAATCATTGTTTGTGGGGGGAAAAAGCCACATTTATGAGTTAATATGTGGAGTTGGTTTTATAAATTACATGTTCAACCCACAAGCTTGCATAGCTCTGTAAAAGCCAGTATAATATTAAAATGTTTTTCATAGCTTTCCATTTTGTATTTAAGTATAATTAGACAGAACATTTACAGTGCATCATATTTTCACTGTATATCATATAAAAGCATGGAGGTTTATAGTATTTATTTAGCAACTCATTTCTGTTTAATTAACACATTTAGTTTAGGTTTTAAAACAAAGGTTTCCTAATTAGAAGAAAAAAGTGGTTTTGCAATCACTTTGGAAAGCTGTTTCCATACAGTGCATTGGCAAATTCGATGGTAATTTTTAAAGACACTACTAAAATGAGTTTGCAGACTGTCTTAAGAACGTCCAAATGTTTTTAGAGTTGCACAGGCAACGTAGCATGATATCTTTTACAAAGTCTGCTTGCTAACTAGAAACAAAACAATGAAGAAAAAATTAAAACAACCATTAAATTTAATATATATAATACATAATTATAAAAAGTTATGTAAAATATAGCACACGGGAGGAATAAAATTGTCCTTTTAATGTGGTTGGGTACATTTTAACATTTGTGTCACATTAGCACGTATGAGTCACTTTTCTCTTACATGAGCAGCTGATTATTCATTTTCTCAGCTGAATGTTTACAGCATTAAACTTTATTTACATCCACCATGTATCTTCTTTTTTTCTAAATGTGCATTATTTAAACATTCGTAAACACCTTTTATGGCATGTTATGTTTGTAATATGTTTTTATTTTAAAAAGTTACCTTTTCAGAATGAAGGATAACTCAAACTTAACGTGTGTTGCCATAGTAACTGACCCTACGAACCAGGTTTTCTTCAAATGGCCTGTTTCTCTGTGACATTTTAGCTTTAAAACTCTGATCTTATGTAAATTTTTTTTTTTTAAAGAACGATTAATGTTGAAGTGTTTAAACAAAACAAGCACACTCTAAATGTAAAATAAATATGTAATATTTCCTTTAGATTTCAACCTAAATGCCAGTTAATCAGATTTTATTCAAAATGTTCATGACCGAATAATCAGACTGAGCTTACCATCTAAGAATATTTATAATTACCATATGTTGTTTGGGCCCTGTTTGGTGATCTGTACCCTCAAGACTTACAAAACATTTATTTTTGAAAGTATGCCAAGTAAACAATACGCTTGTATAAAAATAAATAAATGCAACCCGTTTGGATATTTTAAATAAACAGGACTCTTTACAAGAAATGAACTATACTAACAATAATAAAAATCTTAATAAATACAATAACAGTCAGAACCAGAACAATAGGCAGCAACAGACCGTTTTTTTTACTCACAACCTGTTTCTGGACCTGCTCCAGAAGGGACTTGCTCATTCCCACCTGCACCTGAAAAAGATCAGAGTTCAGTCATCACAGACTTTTCAGCTGGAGGTGATCTCTGGTGATTGATTTCCCTGAAGAGGAACCCAATGACATCCTCAGACTGCAAACAACACAAAGAGGTATAAAAAATTGAGTTAATAAGATTATCATTTTAAATTAAACAGTTAATTTGATAATAATAATAACAATACCTCTTCTTGAACGATCATCATTAATATTCTATTGTTCATCATCATCAAGGCAGGGCTTTAATCTGGTCCAGGGCTTGTTGACAACATCAGTTTTAGCTTTTTCACGAAGTACTGCTACAAATTTTTGGCTGAAGTGTTGACTTGAATGGAAGTCGTAGGCAGCGGGGCTCAAAAACTTTAAAGCCGGCGCATCAACAGCAGAATACGGACGTAGATCCAGAGCTTTAAAACTCCTACAGCTTGTGTTCTTGCTTTGGACCGATCTGAATTACCTCATAAAGATTATTTAAATGCTGCTGTTATCGGTCTTTGCACCAACCAAGCTGCTATTCTGTAGAAGAGATGTTCATGTTCGGATGATGTCGTTTCAAGTGGGTTAACAAGTTAGACGTGTTGTCTACAGAAGATTAGGAGTTGAACGACTACATAATTTTTAAACTTGACATTAACATAATAAAACTCGAGTAGAACTCGAGTACTTGATGAAATCATAGGATCTAAAGAAACAAAAATAAATAAATAAATAAAACCGCAAAAAAGGTCATTATTTACAAAAAAAAAAAGACCAACAAAAAATTGGGACCATATATTATGCTTCTACCATTTATCATGCAACAAATAAGTCACAGGAAAAACTAAACTATTAGTTATTATTATTAAGCTGCAAAAGTGAAGAAACGTGTGGCAAGTCAAAAACAAAACTCAAACCAGTGGTGGTGGTGGGGGGGGGGGGGGTGTCGACCACCTCGCACCACCGCCAGCTGTGGTGCGCATTAAGTTTAGTTTTAGAGATTAATATGTTTAAATCGATTTTTTAATAGGTTTAGAGATTAATATTTTTGCTTTTAGTTTGTGAAACAAAGTCAGAGGAAGCTGGTTCTGGTTCGGTCGATAGGACCCGATGTTACACCAAATTCTGTGACCTGCAGCAGTGCATGCAACACCGCCCCCTACGGTCACAATATACGGTGGTCACAGAATATGGTGTAACGCCGGTTCGCAACGAGCTCCAAAACAGTCAGGAAGTTGATTCATTTTCTGTTTTCTTACGGTAGTTGAACCGGAAGATTCATCTTTAGTGAAATATTTCCAGACTATTGATGCATTTCTACCTGTTTGTCAAGACTGGGCCTGCTCTGCTCCATCCGTCTGCTTGGAGGAATCATGTTTGTAACCCGTGCCCGGTGTGGATCGCGTGACACGTGACGCAATGACGTAACGGCGGCGTAATGTCGTCACCACGAATACTCGACATGACATTAAACAACACCATAAGTGTCCTAGGAATCGATGTGTAGATTACTCGAGTAGTCTGTTAAAGCCCTACTGCAGATCCACTCTCCGTGAAATGTCGACACACAGCTTTGGATTTGTTCACTTGTCTTTTAACAAGAAAGCCATAATGTTCCTAAACAGGAGACCGTAACGACATGCTAGGCTGCTAATGCTACGCGTGCTGTGAGACTATGCAACAATAAATAGCGCAGTGATGAAACACGCTTAGGAACCTTAGTTCCGCGGTGCATAATCTCTCGTTAATTAAATTTAATGAGTGAAAAAAATAATCAAAACGGTAAGCAAGTGGACCAAACCAAACATGCTGTGCTGAAACGGTTCAATGTACCGTTACACCACTAGTTATATATGTATATATATATATATGTATATATATGTATATGTATATATATATGTGTATATATATATGTATATGTATATATATATGTATATGTATGTATATGTATATATATATATATATATATGTATATGTATATGTATATATATATATATATGTATATGTATATATAT
>NC_056505.1:25449864-25479746 GCF_014905685.2 Nematolebias whitei | reverse complement strand
TATATATATATATATATATATACACACACATATGCTGTGTGTTAAATTAAATTAAATTTTAGGGAAATTCCATTTGAGCAGTGTTGACTGTGTTAAATAAAATGTTATAGAAATAACGTTCTAAACATATTGACTTTAAAGATAAATCTTATGGTTTGCACTTCATATTGCAGGCATTGTTCCATTGAATTGAAGAAACTGCTCTTCACAGATCAAATATCACTTTTCCAAAGACTCTTTAGTAAAGTTGTATTTATGTATTGTCTTTTATTGCCAGCTTGCTCACTTAAAGAGAAGCAAAGAACACAGCAGATGACTCTGAGCATGATCAACTCGTCGTTTCTCATCCCAGAGTTTGTCAAAAGTTTGTGGTTTAACAAAACTCGTCAGAATTATCTAACAGAAAATGATTGTTTTATCAGATTAACTTAAACTAGCTCTAAATCCAACTCTCATTTATTGAGCTAAAACCAACATTTAGTTGGAACAGTTGTTCCCTTTCTTTAGTCCAACACTCTTTAAGTGAAACGGGTTCTGAAAATGACAGCGATGTAAAATTGAGCTCTTAAAATCCGAATACTTTTGTTCCTCGTCTTTATAGGACAGGGCTCAAGCGGTGCCAGCACCATTATCAGTGTTTCTCTTCAGATCTTAAGCTCTGGTTTTGCAAGCAGAGCATACATCAAACTGTGACCTTTTCCTCTTCCATAGTTCGGCTTGCTGCAGTGTGTGGCTTTAATCAGACACTGTCTTCAGCGCAGACATGTTTGCTGGCTTTACATGAAAGCGATCAAAAGGGAGGGGTGGCTGGAAAGACACAGGGAGAACTAAAGAGAAGTGATGAGAGGTACGAGGCAGGAGAAAGACTTGTGCCTTTATTTCCAATACACAGATTTGTACATGCCCATTTACTTTTCCAACTATAATCTCAAAGGGAAACGTGGCGTAGCGGAAAATTGCAGCCATTATTGACTAGGCCTCATTGTTTCCTTTACAATCTTTTCTTCCAATGGTCTTGTATCTATTATTAATGCAAACATTATCAATAGGGCTTTTGACTTGTCTAAAGGATGGTCAATTTGTGGTTTTGACTGTGTCAAACAAGGCTTCCTCTTTTTTTGTTGTTACTCTTATTCTAAACGTATTAAAAATGTTTTCATAAAAACAGCAAAATCATTTGACTAATGTTATTTAATTAGTAGTACATGTCTCTTTTGCTGCTGTGTACTAGTTTTCTGTCTGACAAACACACTATTTATTTCAAGACTGTATAAGGGATGTATGTCATGTTTAAATAATAATTAGGTAGTTCAGAAAGCCTTAAAAAAACATCTTTACCAAACTGACTGCACAGCCCTTTACCCTCTCACTATTCATTTTTGACATAAACTTCCATTTATTTATTATCCAGACTCATTATCCATGTCATATATATTTTCTTAGTCTTGTATGTATTATTGTTTTTTATATGTTTTCCTTTTAAAGAACAAACTATGGGGAAGAGATAATCATATTTGCTGTCGTCAGTGTCATGCAGTTCATTGTCACTTGTGCAATTACTTACTTGTTTTAGAATAAGAAAGAAAAAACAAAACACCATGCATTATCACATCATTTGAAAAGAAGATGGTAGGAAGACCTGAAATGCTTTAACAGCATAGTTTAGAATGCTCTGAACAAATAGTATCTTACCTGTTGTAGAAGGGCTTTGAATAACCTCAGTTTGAAGGGATTGCTTTAATGACTAGGTTGATGATGTCTTAATTCGATTCATTTCAGTTTATTTATATAGCACCAAGTTAAAACAACTTAAAACAACTCAACTTCAGACATTTCACATCAGTTCTTGCAAACACATTTTTGTTCAGATTTAAATTGCACGTTTTTTTGCAAGTTCAAAAAGCATCAGCAGCAGCTGTGGGAAATGTTTCAGTGCAGTCTAATTAACAGGGATATCCTAATATTTCCTCTGAAATAACTGTGAATAATGTTTATTGTGTGAATGCATTCACACAATTGTTTTCTGTTTATATTTATTATTCTTGTTACTATCCCTATTCCGTACGTTTTTCTATTCAGCTGTTTTTTGCAAATTTCTGCGTTTTTCATGTAATTTTCCACTTTTTATGCTATTTTTTGCTTCTTTAAGCCTAATTGGGCACAATTATACTCTCTCCACTTTCTTCTGGTAACATATGTTTTTTCTGCTTTTTAAGCTACTATTCAGCTGTTTTATATATGTATATACATATATATATATATATATATATATGTGTGTATATATATATATATATATATATATATATATATATATATATATATATAATGGGGTTTTTTTTTCAATTAATTTCCACTTTTTCGGCTCATTTCAGCTTTTTTAAGCTCTCTCCACTTTCTTCTGGTAATTTAAGCTTGTTTCTGCCTTTTCAGCTACTTTTCAGGTATTTGTTTGCTAATTTAATCTTTTTTAGTTAATTTACTAGTTTTTATGCTTACTTTTTCCTTATTTAAACCACATTCAGCAAATATGTGTTTTTTCTGCTTTCTTCTGCTAACTTGGGCTTGTTCTTCCATTCCAGCATGTTTTAGCTAATTTCAGCTGTTTTCAGCAAGTTCTTCAGCAATAAGCATTCACACTGCATTTTCACAGGAGATGCAATGTCTCTAGTTTATACTTTGTATTAATATTGTATTAATAATGTATTAAGAGGATGTCCTTGTTCTAGTTTTGACCTGCATTGTCTAAATGTGTGGAGGAAATTAAAAAATATTTCATGCTTTAAGATCTTACAGAACAATTCTATTAGGATGCTACTCTTTTGTCACATTTTTAAATGTGACAATTTTAATAATAATAAAATCTTGCTTAGTTAAGTAGAAGTACAGGCTTGTATTTATTATTTCATGTTTTAGTTTCTTCTCCTTGGAGTTTGACTTTTTATGAGACAGGACAGGTTGTGTTTCAAGGCCCTTTTCTGGCAGGTTGGCTTCTTGCTGAGTAAGAGGGCAGAAGTTTGTGCTGTGAGACATAAGCTGAAGTGTCTTGCGTTTTGACTGAATGCCATATGTTCACACTGCCCTTTAAGAGTATTGACCGGGGAGTACAATTGGTACAGTGATGCCAAAAATTGCAGGACTATTCAGAAATGTTTAAGACCAAATGGATGGGAGTGAAACAGTCGGACAAGAGAAGCAGAGTCAAGTGTCTTAGCGTCATCAGCAGACATTCAGGTGATGAAAACATGAGCAAAAGATACTCAATACTGTTTGTCAAAATATATTCATAACACTCCACTCAGTTAGGACTGGTGGATTTTTTATTTTGTGACAAATTGAGCCATTCTGCAGAAAAAAGAAAAAAAAAAAACTTCATTTCAGAGTAAAGCTTTTCGCCGTTCTTTTTCCAAATCATTTATTGCTTCAGCGTTTGACATCAAGTGACAAAAGGACACGAGGGCTGCTGGGTCACGTTGACTGAACCAGGGTCAAATACTCGGGCCACGACTTTGCACATGAGCGGCTGGAGCCGAACTGACGAAAGAAAGGATAACCGAGAGGAGGCAAGCGGAGATAAGGTCCAAGGAACGCAAGAGATTAGAAAAGAAAAGGAAGTGGGGAAGAGGGAGGGGATCAGCGCAGAGGGGAAGCTGTTTTGTTTTTCTCATTTGCTTCATGTTAACTGCTATTATGTCGGCAGCCATTGTTTGATGTTTATTGCTACGCCTGCTGAAGATGAGTGAGAGATACGGATTCTAAAGCCTCTTTAGGCTGAAGACGGAGAGAAGCGATAAGAGTAAGCATCCGCAGCGTCACATTTAACCAATATTACCATCTGCAGAACAGCTCATATTTGTAGAAAAGAGCTCTGATGGGAAGTCTCCAAACGAGATCTGACTCTCAATAAACTGTTTTTAAATGAAGTCTGATAACAGTTTTTTTTTCCCCTCTCCTGCTTCTCTTTCGTCTCAAGGAAATGGTTTCTAGGACTGACACTCATCTGATTTAAGTCACATTGTTTGTCACGGGCATCAAGTGATAGGAATAAGAATCCATATAAAAAGCCATTAGTTTTCTATTACTGCCAAGCAGGATGGACAGGCACTCAGCACTCACCCGGATGACTGTGTTTAAAATGTCAGGTTGCTTGAAAGAAGTCTACCTCTGTGGGGGCTCCTCTGCCACTTCCCCGGAGGCTGAGTGGCTGAAATGACCATAAAACTCCGTTGAGCCAGACAGCCTGTAATTTCAGCAGCGAGAGGCGCTTTGCCGCGATATAATGGAAAGTCCACGGAAGCCGTGAAATGCACCGAATCCCGGTGCTGGAACGCCATTGTCTGAACACTCAGGACACCTCTCTAAACTTTAAATTACTGTTTTTAAGCCGTCATTGTCGGAAAAAGCTCCGCCGCTAAAAAGAAACTTGTGCGTGTTGGGTTTCTTTAATCCTCTCAGGTCTATTCTGTTCCAACAGAAATCTGACATTCACATTCAGGGTTAGCACAAAAGTAAAAGATCCTTTTCTTTGCCCATAATAAATTGAAAAATGGAAAAGAAGCTTTGAAAGATTGCTTTGTTTGGGTGAAACAAAATGCTTTTCTTTCCATCTTGTTTTGTATATTTTTGCTATCGTCTGTTGCATCATTGTGGGTTCTTTTTTTTTTTTTTTTTACTCCGAGTGCAGATGGGTGAGAAATGAAGAGAGCATATGTAAAGACGGACACTTGTACTATTTCAGACTTCATTACGTTTTTTTTTTTTTTCAGTGTATCTTTACTGCGTTTGCACATACTTGTGTCTGCAGCAGTGGTAGACTTAGAGCAAATGTATGTCCAGATTCCTCAAGCAACGCTGTACGTCGGATGTGAGCAGCATGTCATGTCAAGAGGCTATGTGGGTGATCTGTGAGGAGAGTGGATGGAGCTGAAGTAATGAAGTGGATCTGAGTGTGGTTCACAGCTGGAGGTCCAAGTCCATCTAACACACTGGCTGCATTTCAGCTGCAGTGGAAGACATAAAATGAAGAAATCATCAGTGAGACAGACAGATGGACAGACTCACATTGCATCACTCTCAGCAAACCCTTTGTGTTCATATCTGCAGACCTAAGGCAGCGCATTGGGGAGGGTATTTTCTTTTGCAGAAGTTTCCTGAACAACAATGTCGGTCTTGCAGAAGAAGTCAATTATTTGTTGGCTGATAAGTATGCAGCAAACGGTTCAGTATCATTACAATGCATCTCAACCAATTCATTTACCTCAAAAACCCGTGAAAAAGGTAAAAAAAAAGATGAATAAGTGATTCAGCGGTGCCACCACGATCTAATGCATATTTAAAGACAAGGGGGTGTGAATTCCTGTGACATTAACGTTCTCTATATTTTAAGGCCATTGTGATACGCTGTTTGCAGCATCATCACTTACTTGTTTTTAAGTAAGCTTTTTAAATATGTTGTGTATGTCAACAATTTATCAGTAGATCTGGTGAAATTTCTTGCATAAATCGACACAGAATCACATTTGCAAAACACTAGAAGTTTGAGGGATAAATAAATAGGAAGTTACAGTAACTACTCAGAACAAAATCTAAATATTACTAAAACAGGTACTTCTTAGTGTCAGGCTTTAAAATAAGTTTGGCAGATATACATATGCGCTTGGCTTTTATATACAGTGTTGAATATCTTTATTGCTATAAATAAAATATTTCACTCGTTTTCTGATATTTCACTGTAAGTTTTCCAGATATTTGTACAGAATCAATCTGCAAAGAAAATATGGTACCACTTTATAATAAGGCTCCCCTTATAAATGGATAATAGTTTATAGATACATTATTAATTCCTATATAAATACTTTATAAATCATTAATAAGTGATTATTATGCATTAATTAAGGGTGACAGAGAGACAAAACTGACCATTTTCTTGCCAAATAGTGAGCCAAATCTGTTCACCTATATATATTTCATCTAGAGTTGTTATATTAAACATTTCAGACTAAGGTACTACCTCGTAAGCACAATAAACATTTGTAAATACACAGGGTACAATATTGTATTTTATCACTGCATTTTAAGTATTAGTAGTAGATATTTATAATGCAGTGATAAAGTACAATATTATATCCTAAAAAAATAGATTTACAAATGCTTATTGTGTTTACAAGGTAGTAACTTAGTCTGAAATGTTTAATATAACAACTCTAGATGAAATATATAGGTGAACAGATTTGGCTCAATATTTGGCAAGAAACTGGTCAGTTTTGTCTCTGTCACCCTTAATTAAAGCATTATAATCAGTTATTAATGATTTATAAAGTGTTTATAGAGGAATTAATAATGTATTTATAAACTATTTATTAAACATTTACAAGAGGAGCCTTATTATAAAGTGGTACTGAAAAGACAAATATTTTATGCTCGGAGTTCATAGCAATGCACTAACAGCAGAGTTCTAGTTAAAACATAGACAGGCACAAATTCATTGAATAACCTTCTATTATATATTTTACAATTATGTATAAATTTCAATAATATTTTGTGAAGTTTTCTTTACGACAGATTAAAAACAGACCAGCAACAGATAAGCATATTTTTTTGTGTAAACAAGATAAGACATATTGTCAGGAAATATAAGATAATCCTATCAGTCAGTCCTTTTGACCAAATACATGTGAAACACATGCTGCATTAATATTCATATTAAAACTCCCAGTTTTCTAATTAAAATGTGTCAGAAATAATATCAAGTTGATGCACCAGTATTAATAAAATTACACTTATGTTCTAAAAAACATCAGGTGTTATGCAAAAAAAAAAAAAAACAGCTATCTTAACTAACCCAATCTTGTTTTTATCAGGTGTTATCTTAGTATTTAACACTTGCTGTCAGTTTGCTGCATGAAGGTTTCTGCGTCCTTATGCACGAACAACACAATAGCCGAAGGGATTTTAGAGTTTCTTTGAACTTCAGTCTGAACATCGATGTCGGACCAGGTCAGGGTGAATGACTCATGACACAGAGAAGGAAGAGAGAGCTAGAAATGTGCACTGACTGTGATTCACTTTGTGCGCAGCGGTGATGTGAGTAACACAGACAGGGTAACGTCGCACACATTTAATTATTTATTTATTTCTTACCGGTACATCTAGTTAAGTGGATTAGTAATGCCACCCCAGGGGCCCACACAGACCTAAAACTCCTGTCGCAAACACAATTAGGCAAAACACACATTTTTCCCCCCACCGCTCTCTGGTGGAGGTGATGGGAAACTGTTGAGATGTTCAGGATAAGTATGAAAAAGGCAGCTCTTATCATGCATTACCGCCAGGATGATGTGGCACGCCATTACAAGAGTTGGTAGCTTGTTGGTAGAGAAGCATAAGCGAGAACTGATTGCTATTCAGAGCACTTGTTGAGGCAGCCTGGAGACAGATGTTACAGATACTTTTCCAGTTTGATGCTGGTCACAGCTGACAGCTGCTCTTTACGGAGTAAAGGTGCCAAGAATTAGAACCAGTCCTTTGATATTCTGCATATACCCGTGCGTACTGTTCGTCTGTCATCATCTCAAAGCGACGGCTCAGATCTTTTGAAGTGGGCTTCTGTGGAAAGGTTATAAACAATTAATATCTTAGATAGCTCTTTAAGCGGCCTCGGTTTTTTAGGAAAATACATTTGTTCTGACTGGTACGATGAGCTAAAGCCCAGGGGTCGAGACCAAAGTGGATTGCTTTTGTCTTATCTCAAATATTTCACAGTGGTTCATGCAAATGTTATCGTAAATGGTTTAAATGCTTTAAATGCTATTTTAAATTTCGCTAAATCACTATCAAGCATGCGTTACAAAGTTACTCACACAGATTCTAAGTTATTAGCAAGAGCAGAAGAAGAGCAGCAATTACTGTGGTTGTAGCACTTCTAATGGGGCCTGGGGCACTCCTGATAGGAATATTATAATATTCCATATGTTCATATTTTCTGCTAAAATATTCACATACTACAAGAATGGAAGCAACCTAAAAAATATTAATAGCTTTTGGTCAAGCTGCTATGAAATCTGTAAAAAATAAAGTTGTTATAAGATGTCAATGCAATCAGAACTTATCTCCATTTTGCCCAGATGTGGTTGCTCAAAGAGCTACTGGTAATGGTTTTTGTTCATAACCACCTGAAAGCATCTGAAGAGTCTTTTTAAGTTTGTCTTATTTTTGTTCGTAGGTCCAGACTGGCTGATTACGTGGCAAACTGCTGGACGACGTCACCCCCTGGAAGCACCTGTCCCAACCAAGACAATCCCTACGCCTGCTCAGCTTCTTATGCTAGGCTCATCGGTCAGTATGTGGCTGGCTGTGACTCGGTGATGGCTTGAGAAAATTAATCCAGAAGTTGTTCAGAAATTTAGATACAATGTTTGATAAAGAGCAATGGTTGTCAGAGTCTAAATGAAAGCAATGTACGACTGTAGTTTGGTCTGGTTTTATGACGAGAACCAGCAGAGGATTTGGACTTCCTGCTTTTTTCCCCCCACCTGGTCTGGTATCTCTTGCAGCAGACTTGACACCATTTCAGTACCAGAAGTAAATTAAGGAGTCGAAGTACTGAGAGAGTGCTCATTTAATTAAAACACTCAACGGCCATCTGTTTGCTCATCACAAATGTTGTGCAAATTATGTGACTGGTCACAAATCAGTTCACGCATATTTTCTATTTCTAGCCAGGTGACGTTGAGGAGGCATTGCAGGGATAAAAAAAAAGATTTGTAAATGCAGATTTACACACAAAACATTTATGTACATGTTCATAAATATATATTGCCGCCTCTTAATGGTTGCTGAAGTGTCCATATTTCAGCATCAGTCAGTGTCTTACCATCATCTGCCATAAATGATGCAGTGTGAAGTGGTATTATGCCACAATGCTTCCTGGATTTTTCTGTAAAAATGTTTGTCAAAGTGCAGCTAATGCTTTTATGACTCCCGTTGAAAGCATCGGCACAGAGGGAGAGACATTTGAAGAGTAAAATGTTTTGTTGCTGCAGAGATGTGTTCAGACAGGGGCAAACACTTCCTAAAGCAACTACTTTGCAAAAACATTTATAACATAATGGCCTCTTTACATCTAAATAAAGCATTACAGGATGGTTCCTGTAAACTCAAACGGAGCAAATTCTTTCCTGTGACTAAAATTCCGCTGCTGGTTTTACATACTAGCACGAAATGTAGTCCATTATTCTCCATTAGTGACCTATAGCTGTCCTAATGAATGTTGTGTTTGTGTGTGGATATTTCTGCAGGGACAGATATGACCCCTAACTATGTTGACAACAGCTTCACCAACTGGACCATCTCTCCGTGGTGCACCTGTAAGGGCAGTGGAAACAACGAGGAGGAATGTATCAACTTCCTGCGGCTCTTTACCGACAACACGTGCCTAAGTGAGTCGACCCGACACGTGCATTACTCTGCAAACATCTGAAATGTAATTTGCAACTGATAGGGCTCCAGCAGTCATGTAATATTGATGAGAGCAAAAGTGTGTTTTGCAGTAGTTACTCCTGCTAACATGCCACTGCAGTCTGAGCCGTGAACTTCAGACTAATGCAACTTTAATGGTTTCATGTCAGCTTTTGCTTTCCAGTGAAGTTTAGCTCTTCAGCAGGATATTTGCTGATATTACCCAGAAGTGGAAAGTGGAGAGTGAGAGGGGGGGGTTATATGTGTAGATTTTGTTTAAAAAAAATCATAATTTTTTATTGTTTTCATTTCTGTTCAAATCAAATAGTACAAAGAGTTTTACTAAAGAAGAAATACAACCAGCTTGAATAAAATAGAAAATGCATATCACTTACCACCTTTCATACCAGAATTTATAACTAAAACTTGCTCTGTGATGACAAGGAGTGCATTTATAGCTGTTTAGGTAAAGAAAAATGCAAATGGCATTTTGTGCAATAATGTGTGATTTTGCAAGATATTATAGCACTCAGTGATGTGTTGTAAAAGACTCTGAGCTACTACCACGTCTAGTTTTAGCTCAATACCTGAAAAGCTGACTAAGTTACAGTCATTTTTATGTTGGGTTGTGAATTGTGGTGACTCCTTAACTTCATAAGTTGTAAATGTAAAGTCAATGATTACTTTCTTATGCTGCATTCACACCAGCCATGTTTAGTCTGCTTTAATCAAACTCTAGTCCGTTTGCCTAGAAAGTCCGGTTCGTTTGGGGAGGTGTGAATGTGCAATCAAACTTTGTTGAGGACCAAAAAAGTGAACTCTTGTCCGCCTAAAAATCTAGGTCTCAGTTCAGTTGAAGTGAACTCTGGCGCGGTTCGAATGCAGTGTGAATGCAAGCAGACCGGAGACCGCTTCAAAAGCAGGAACATGCATTTCTCCTACCTCATACAAAGCCGTCAGCCGCCTTGTGTGAAAAACAGCATTTTCCATGGTTTTCTGCCTCATCTTCCGCTCATGCTGAGTCCATTGTTAAAAAATGACAAAACAGAAATCCTAAAATTGCTCAAATTTGACGCCACTCCGTTTTTGTTTTTGTTTCCAGAAGAAGAAGAAGAAGAAGAAGAAATGTCTTCTTCAGGGGGTTTTGTGTTGTTTCTTCAGTAGTTCTTGATGCAGCGCCACCACAGGCACGAGGGGAACAGTTTGGCTCAATGACTCAGAGCAGTGTGAATGCAGACTGCACCAGCTGAAATGTAAACCAATATTATGAATATTGGTCCCCAATAGAACCGAGTCTATACCGGACTATCAGGTGTGAAAATGACCTTAAACTTCAATTCGGTCCATTCACTGGTTCATGAGATACTCTGCTAAAACTACAGACAAACACACACAGACACATGGGTAAAACGTTATTGCCTTTGGGGACAATAAAGTTTTGTTTAGTTCATCAAAAAAAAAAAAAAATGAGCAAAAACAAATAAAACACCATCCCAATAAAAACTTGGAAATATATATTTTTGGGTGAATGAACACATGAATGGAGGATGGGCTTGGAGTCCAATTAAAAACGTATCTGGATTCAACTTCTTCACAGTCATCCCCTTATCTGTTGAGTAAATTGAAATTAAATATCCTTATTTTTTTCAAAAGCACACATCCTTTTTTTTTCATTATTCCTTATTCCTCCTGTGAGTAAGATACGCCCAGGCTTTAATACAAAAGAAACAATTTGCATGTCATTTTCACGTATAATCTGAAAGCGCTTATCCTTTTTGGGAGAAGGATGTCATGAAAAGAAACCAACTACCAGAAATTAAATAAAAAGGGTAAAAAGAGTAAAATACATATCATTTGTACAGCTGATGCATAATACACGGGTTTATTGGGACAGAAATCCTATTTTCAAATATCCTCGTGCTCTTTTGTCGACTCTAAAGTAAAAGAGATCAAGCTTCTTCCTTGTTATGGCATAGCGAGGGGTGTCATCAGCCCCATCAAGACATTGTTTTTAACATGTTCCATTGTGTGCATAATGCTTTCAGACAATTTCAATAAATTGCTGGGTTGCTGTTTTAGCTGAGCATGCAGGATGAGAGATGAGACTGAGAGCTGAGGAGGCGTCTTGAAAAATAGCATAAAATGCAGCATCTCCTCACTGCAGTCAAGGGGAACAGGCCAAATACTTCCACTTTTACCACAAAGACGGTACAGAAAAACATCAACTCACTGAACAGTACAGCACATGTCCAACTTTACCCTGTAGGGTGCTGAGATAACTTTTCATGAAAAGGCAACCTGTACACTTAGCCTTGATTTATAAGCAATAAAAGGTTTTATAATGTTGGCAATTTGCCTAATCTTCTTTATAGCTTCTTCCATTTTGCAGGGGTCACCACAGCAAGAGCACTCGCATGTAAAACTTAACAATTGTTTTTTTCTGATGCTTTTCCTGATGCAACCTGGACTTGAACACCGACCACCAAGCAACCACTGCTTCTAATCTTGATTCTAGTTAGAGTCATAAAAATGTTCCGTTCATCCGACCATTATCTTTACCCAATTCTTCCTTTTCGAGTTGTGGGGGGTCACTAGTGCCCATATCCAGCAGTCACTGTGCAACAGGCAGGGGACACCCTGGACAGGTCTCCAGTCCATCACAGGGACACATAGAGACAAACGAGACAAACAACCATTCAGTCTCTGTCTCACACCTAGAGACAATTTAGAGTTACCAGACCGGTCTAACATGCATGTTTTTAGTCTGTGGGAGGAAACTGGAGTACCCGGAGAAAACCCACGCATGCACGGAGAGAACATGCAAACTCCACCCAGAAAGGCTCCTGGCTGAGATTCGATCCAGCAAACTTCTTGATGAGAGGCAGCCGCACTATCAAGTGTTCACGTGTCATAAAAAAGTTAAATTATAAAACTTACAACTTATTAATATTAACTTTTATGCCATCAAATCATTGCCTACTGGTGTTTCATTGTGACTTCTTAAACTTTAATTTAAAATTTTTTGCTGTTAATTTCTCTTAATTCTGTCTTTTTTTAAATGCCAAAATATTCAATTTAAATCAGAACATTTTATGAGCTGGACTTTACTCAAACATGAAGGTATCAGTAAAAAAAAGGACATGATGAATTTTTCATTATGCGTAAAAAAACAAAACAATTGATCATCTTTAACACGATGCTCACAGATAAACGTGTCATACTTTACCAACGCTCCAAAGAAAATGTTCTTTTCAATCATTTAGTCAACAACGATATAAGACATTGCATTCAGTTTTTAATCTCAACCGTTTTTGAAATCGTACATCAAAAACGAGCACTGCGTACTGAGTTTCACAGGTCAAAGCTAGTTTCAGCTATTTGATTTTTGCTTTTGACAATCTTTTCAGATTGGATTGATTTTCAGCCATTCAGTTTTCACTTTACCAAAAATTACACGTTTAAACAAGTTTCAGCCAATGGATTTTCCACCAACTGTGATCATTTCCTGGTGTTATGATCGACTCAGTGTGCAAACACAAACCTTGTGACCTCTTTATGAGTGGCTTTTTGATGAACTCATCAGGAATATTTTTCTTTGAAGCAGCTTGATCAAGGTAGCTTTAGGGCAGTCAACACTGACTGAAAAATGTATTCTTTCAATACTTTTATTAGACCCTTCATTTAAAGTAAACTTGCAAATTTTGCTGCTTGTTTTAGTGACAAAAATGTCAGTCTGAAGCGAATGGCCTAATCTTTGTTGAGCTAATTGTTTTCTGCCCTGATTTTAAGAAAGAGTATTTTAATTATTGTCTAAAGTGGCTTTGATGCACAAAACATTTTTCAGAGTCAGAGTTTCTTTATTGTCATTCGCACCTCATGTGGTACATGTGGTGGAGCGAAATTATGTACACAGGGTCCCAGTTACATCCAACAATAAAATGTATAAGAAAAACAGTAATAACATCTAAGATATGAACTAAGAAAAACATCAACTAAATATACACTAAGCACTAATAACATAAAACATTGAACATCAGCACAAACATGAACATGAGTCTGTGAGCAGATGTGCACGCATGAACACATCAACATTGAAACAGATCAGCAGCAACATGAAACAGCCTTTTTTGTCTTTTTTAAGCAACATTAAAAAATGAAGATTATTTAATCTGCTTATATGTCACATACAACAAGTTATCCATCCACTCTCACCTTGACCAACTCTGTACTCTGGATGGAGTCAAGGCTCTTTCTACCAGCTCCTGTTTGTTCATAACTTTCTTCATCACCAAAAGATGCATCACATCTGTTTTAACCTCTTTGCACTGATTTCCTGTTACATTTTGTATTGCTTTTAGAGTTTGATTGCTCACATTCAGTCAATTAAATGAACTTGAGACATTGCACTGACATTGTCACAGGTAGTACCCAAGCTGTACCTCAGTAATTTTACGATTGAGTCTTTTCTATTAGGGTTCTAATTTTACACAAACCTCTTCGATCTCAGGTCCACTACACTTGTAGCTACTTTAAAATGGGGTCAAAAGTTTCTTCTTTAAAGCAGGAGCTTGTACCAATAGCTGACATGTGTATTACGCATTTTATTGTGATAAGTGCTACAAATAATAATGTTTACTTACTTACTTATTTACTTAAATAAACTTTAAAAAGGTACAATCGAGCAAGCTACTGAAATTTCAGTTCTCCAAATCCGATTCCCTCCTCCTTTGGCATCTCTTCTTGATGTTCTCACTACTTAGCCTGAGCATGCAGGTAGGCCATGGGTAAAAACTCTTGCCCAGAATCATTAAAAAATTGAGCTGCTATTGGCAACAAGCTTAATCACTGGGTGTAACATGGTGCAGTAAAGCATCTTGGATGCGAGGAGGGAGGGGCGGGCATCCAGCCAACTAGTTTGATTTATGGCTTGATTCCCCATCTTAAAGAATCTGTAGGGGGACAGCTAGCTTTAGCTGACCCCGACAAACAGATGTGTAACATCACACGTCTCAGCAGTTCTCAACCAGCTTTTCACTGCCAGCAGTAAAGTTTTAAGGCTTCACCAATGAGCTCAAATATTCTAAAAGCTCGAGGAAAATCTGCATGCTTTTGGATGAGTTATTCATGGGCGTTCATGTGTTTACCTTTTTAGTGTTTTGCTCTGCTTTATATATAATAGACTGTGTAGGTGGGCAGAAAATGTGGCAGATGAGAGCAAGCATGAGGAGTGTAAGACCTGTGTGACCATTGGATTATTCATGTACATTCCTCCACTATCCAGTCTGTCCCTGTATGGTGGTGGGTAAATGCCATTTCTCCTTTGTTTTGGAATGTTTTGAATTTGATCAGTCACATAAATCTATTCACGGCCATCTCTGCACGCTGACCTTATAATGAAGGTGGTTGCAAGCAATTACATGTCTTGCCTTCGCTCTGCCTGAACAAAGAGAAGCAAGCTTTGTGTTTTAAACGGATGAGCCATGAAAAGGTACTCAGCTCCTGTGTTACAACATCTAGCTGAAAAGCAGGCTAAATATGGATTTATCACATTTTTGCAGACTTGCACATACACTCAGAGAATTACACCCATGCTTGCAGTAAATCTGTTAGCGCAGATATGCTACCACTCACACAAGTTTACAGACTGTCGTTTTCTGTATAAACTGGGTGATTTGCTACCATCCAGTGGAGTTTATTTTAATTTTATGAGGCCAAACAGAAAAAAAAAAGATCCATCATCTTAAATGTGGACATTTTGACATTTTTTGGTGGGCTTGTTGTGATTTTCAGAGCAGCTATTGTTACGTAAAAACATTTTTGTAATGAGGTGAGACCATGAGCCAGAGTTGTTTGTATTTGATAAATGTCTCTATTTTTCTCTGCAGGCCTCTCTAATGGAAGCTAATTACTTGTTAAATTGACAAGATAAACATGTAAGGCAGTGGAGAAAAAAATAGTGTGTTTTACTTCATTAAACATGAGGAGATATTGGCATTTTGTTCAACGATAAAATCCAAAGTGGTCTTCCTACTGACAGATTTGACAAGCACATTTCTAATTTGTTTGTCGTGAGTTTGGCATGAAAATCTCAATCTAAAAAATTGGCTCGCTGCTATTTTTTTTTACCTTTCCCTTCTTTAATCTGTTCTTCTGCCCTGCCTTATTCCCACGGTTGGAGAAGACTGGGCAGGGAACCAAGATGATGACTTAGAGCTGTCTGTCTGCTAGCTGGCTTCTTGCAGAGGTGCAAGTCAAATATAAATGACTTTATTCTCTGTCCTTGCAGGAAATGCTATTCAGGCTTTTGCTTATGGGGTAGACATCATACCAGGCAAAAATGCAACTGTCCCAAATGCTTTGGCAACGTCTCCTGATTGTACGGAGAGCTTCACATATCCCTCTGTCACTTTCCCAAAGGTAATCTTTTATAATTAATACAGTGTTTTAAAAATGTCCAATTTATATGCAGTTTGTTGTTAAATTTGTTGATTGTTGTCTAGAATTCAACCAGAATGTTATACAGTTCTATTGTTCTTGTTACATCTTCCAACTTCCATATGCCTAAGTATGCCAAAATTGGGCTCATTGCAGGAAGAAACATAAAACCTCCCCTCTTTTCTGAGTCTTTAAATGGGGGGGATTTGGTGCTGATGCAAAATTCCAAAGCTCAACAAGCGGCACTGTTCATATCACTTTCTATCTTCATTCTCACCAAAGAAATTAACATATCAAAACAAACGTTTCTCGATAAAACAGTTCATGCTTCACCCGAGATGATGACATGTGGTTGAAATATCATATTTCCCTCCCAGACAATAGAAGAGTGAAAGAAATGGGTGGGGGGGGGGGGGGGGGTGTTTAATCTGGATTAGGGTTTATAAAATACTGGCCCTCGGCTTGTTCTCTGCTGAATGCTGTCTACTTTGAACAGTGCTTCAACACGACTAAAACTGGGTTCACTGTCTATAGCAGAAAGGAAAAGAAAGTTGCTTGTAGTACAAATGCATCAGTGTTTGTCTTTTAATGGAACTGCACTTCATTTTCTCCTTAAATAAATGTTAGGATGACAGCAACCACCCCGTTTGCTGCAGACTCCCCCGCTCTCACTCTGTCTCTGCTGAACAGTAAAGAAATATTTCACCTTTCACTTTTAGGCCAAGAAGAGTTTGCTGTCAAGATTGATTAGTCCTCACAATGAAATATTGTTCTATTTTACAGATGTGGTTTTGATGTGTAGCGCAGCCGTCAAACGCATGACTAATGGTATGTTTCACCTTTTGCAGGAGACCCACTCACCTAGTTTGGCTGAATTAGAGGACTTTTGTGAAATATTCAGCTGCTGTTGTTATTGTTCATGTCATTGTTCAGCAACTATTACAGATTCCAATCCAAAGCAATGAGCAATGTTTATGAATGAATGACTCTCATTAAGACGTATCAAATCACAGTCATTAAATGGTCACACTTCACCCGGAGGCATTCATTGTTGTGCTTTACACCGAAACCTTCATTGTTGGTACGACAGCAAATTAAAACCTTTAAAAATGTAGCAAAGAGGAAAATTAATGGACAAGCACTTTTGATAACAATAACGGTGTGGATGTTTAGGAAAGGTACCGAAGACAGTGAGCTGAAAAGGATGGCACAGCGAGAATGGATGATGTGCGTTAGTGTGTGTGTGTTTGTGTCAGTATTGATGCACTGCTCGGTGCCTGTCTCACTGCAGCATGGTGTTTAATTTATTGTAAAAATGGTAATTAGGAAACAATAAGACATGTGATTACTCAAGCAGGAAGTTTATAATTAGAGAGGGAGCTAGTAGGGACATTTTGGGCGGCCCTGTATTCTCAGACAACTATGGTTGGCAATTAAAACTTGTCAAACTTCCATGGCAGATAAATTGGGGGAGTGTTGTTATGGTATGAGTCCTGTTGGCTGAAAAAAAAGATTGACCAGACCTATAAATTTCATAGAAACTTATGAACACATGCTGTGTGCGTGGGGGGAGGGAGTGTACACATGAGCACAAGCTATATGAGTAAAAAAGAGAAGGTGTGTGATGGATGGATAGACACTATCATATTTACAGAGTATGGGATAATCTGCAGCCTGGGACTGATTGTGTCAGTCATGCTGCTCCTTTATATGCTGTACAATATTGTTCAGTCAATTTACATGCATATTTATTCAGTGTGTCAGTTGTTGTGGGCTTTGGCATACTTAAAGAGTAAACATGTGGGCTGAAGCTTTGTCTATTTTAAACATGCTTCCAGATTAAGTTCAGTTGATCTTCATTGCATTTGAAAACCCCCATTTCCTGCATTTACTTTAAAGTTCCAAGTGACTTTTAAATGTGTTTTGTGTGTTTATTGTTTTATTGTATTTGAACCAGCTATAGTGTTTGGCCAATGACTCCTTGTAAGATTCACAGAATAATTTAAACTGTTACTTCTCACATGCAAAGCTCTCAACAACCAAGCACTATCTTATTATACAAATGTTATTGTTCCATATTTTACTAACAAGGCATTTTGCTCTCATGCTGCAGGTTTGTGTGTGGTCCCTATAGTTTCTAAAATTACAATTGGAGGCAGACCTCTCAATTTTCAGGCTAATCTCAGGTGGAACTAACTTCCAGTTGTTGAAGTGTACAGTAAGTACAAGTACTGAAGTGACGTTGACAAGCTCGTTGAGCCTCGTCTCCCGGGGCTTGGCCAGGCCAAGCTTGAAGAAATGACAGGCAGCCACCGCCAACTGGGCCCACCACCTGCAAGGAGGTCCATCAAGGTCGAGTGCTCCAGATGCTGGGAGGCAGGCAAGAGAGGATTGCTGACCACATTGATACTTGGTGGCATAGACTAGCTCTAGGAACTTGAAATGTTACCTCACTGGTGGGTAAGGAGCCGGAGCTTGTGTGTGATGTTACACAGTACTAACTAGCTATTGTTGGGCTCACCTCTATGCACAGCTTGGGCTATAGAACCCAAGTCCTGGAGAAAGGCTGGACTCTCTCCTACTACTGAGTTGCCATGGGAGAGAGGCATCGGGCAGGTGTGGGGATACTCACAAATCCCCGGCTGAATGCCTCGCTGTTAGAATTTTCCCCGCTGTACAAGACGGCTGCCTCTCTCTGTCTTTGGGTTGCAGGAGGGAAGGTTCTGACTGTTGTTTGTGCTTTTGCATAAAACATCCGTTTAGATTACCTAATTTTTCTGGAGTCTCAGGATGGTGTCCTGGAAGGGGTGCCATCTGTGGATCCCCACATTTTACTGGGTGATTTCAATGCCCATGTGGGCAATGACAGAGTAGTTTGGAAGGGAGTAATTAGGAGGAATAGCCTTCCTGATATGTAAATGAATGGTGTTCGTTTATTGGAGTTTTGTGCTAGACATGGAATGGCCATAAAGAACACCCTGTTTGGGAATAGGGTGGTGCATAAGTGTACTTGGTCATAGGCCTCCTTAGGCCAAAGGTCAATGATTGATTTTGTGATCATGTCGTCAGACATCTGGCCCTATGTCTTGAACACTAGGGTGAAGAGACTGGTAGAGCTGTCAACTGATCAACATCTGGTGGTGATTTGGATCCAGTGGTGAGGAGCGGGGCTACTGAACAGACCTGGTAAATCCAAATGCATAGTGATCATAAATTGGGAATATTTGGTGGATTTTCTTGTCTGTGCAACCTTCAACTCACACCTCCAGGTGAGTTTTTCACATGTCCAGGGGGAGGTCAGAGACATGGAATCCGAATGGGTCATGTTCAGGACCTCAATTGCAGATGTGGCTTCCGGGGACAGTCATTGGTGCCTGTCACAGTGACAAACAAAGGACCCGCTGGTAGACACCAGTAGTGATAGAGACCATAAAGCTGAAGAAAGAAGCCTTTGGGACTTGGCTATCCTGGAGGACTCCTGAAGCATCAGACAAGTACAGGATGGCCAGAAGGACTGCAGCTTCAGTGGTTGCAAATGCAAAAACTTAGGCTTGGGGGAATTCTGTGAGGTCTTAGAGAAGAACTTTCAGTTGGCCTCAAGGAGGTTCTGGCAAACATTTCAGTGAATCAGGAAAGGAATGTGGGCCTCTTTCCAGGCTGTGCTTGGTTTGGGTGGGGGACTGCTGAGCTGGACTGAGGATATTGCTGAGCGATGGAAGGAGCACTTCAAGGATATCCTTAATCTACCCAGCATGTCCACCTATGAGGAGGCAGAGTCTGATGACTTGGGATAAGACAAGTCTAATACCAGAGGTCATCGAGATAGTCAAAAAGCTTCTCAGTGACAGGGGCCAGATGAGATTTGCCTTAGGATGCTACAGGCTCTGGATGTTATGAGGCTATCATGCTTGACACATCTCTTCAATGTTGCATGGAAGACTGGGACAATGCCTGTGGAGTGACAGAAAAGTGGTTCCCATTTTTATAAAGGGGAACTGGAGAGTGAGACTTGGCCTCCAATGGAGGAGTTCAAGTATCTGGACATCTTGTTCACATGCCTTGTCACAGTATGATGGAGTGGGAGATGGATCGATGGATTGGTTCCTGATCCTCAGTAATCAGGGTTATTGCTTTGTTCTGTCATGGTGAAAAAAGAGCTGATTCAAAAGGCAAAGCTGTCAATTTATGTCTGTCTATGTTTCAATCCTCACCTTTGGTCATGAGGATTAGATCATGATCAAAGAATGAGATCAAAGAATGGGATCCTGAATACAAGACCGGAATGGGCTTCCCTCACAGTGTGGCCACGCTCATCCTTAGAGATAGGGTGAGGAGCGCAGTCATCTGGAGTAAGCTCAGAGTAGAGCTGCTGTTTCACTGCATCAAAGAGTGCAGATGAGTTGATTTGGGCATCTGATTAAGATGCCTACTGGATTCCTCCATTTAGAGGTATGTCAGGCATGTCCCGCTTGTAAGAGGCCTTGGGGAAGACCCAGAAGTTGCTGGAGGAATTGTGTATTTTCTTGGGGTCCTCCAGGACAAGATGAAAAGTGTTGCTGGGGAGAGTGATGTTTCGGTCCTGGACCTGTTACCTCTACGACCTAACTACAGATAAGTGGTAGAAGATGGAGAACAAAATGGAGAAGTTGACAAGCTCTCCATTTTCTAAGGCCAGAATTAAAATTTCCTTTTTGTGAAATTCTATAGTTGGTGAAGGTTCAGCTTTTCTCAGCTGTCACTTAGTTATCTTGCCATAGGTTTTAAACTACTGGAGGACATACAGACCACATTTTTCACTCTGATGTCTTTATGTTTCATGTCTGTATCTACTGTCACTATATGTAGATAGGTAGTCCTCCTGAACTAATTTATGCTGAAGGTTTATTCCTGCCACAAGGGAGTCATTCCTTTTCACTGTCACCATCTTGCTCCGCAGTGACGATTCAATGCAGTTTCCTCACTTTGCCTGACAACTTTTCACTAATTGGCTATTCATAATGTATGTACATGTACTGAACTTACATTTAATTTGATTAAATTAATTGTAATTAGATTTGAATCTGGATTTGATTTGAACTATTTTTGAACTTGGTATTTTTGTAATATACTGCCGTTGAATGACCTTTGTTGTCAGTTGGTATTGTATAAAAAAAAACTGAGTTGAACAGAACAGTGCATGTAATTTTCTATACACAAACAAGTTCATTTTAATTTTCTCTAGTCCCATTTTCATTGGAGCTCTGTTTCATGGTCCAATTGCTTTGAGTCTTTTGTAGCAGAGACAAACACTTGACCTTTAAAATTCACGTGTAAATGATTTTAAATGAAACCAAATCATTACCTCAGAAGTAAACTGTGATATGTAAGTGATCCATTAGCCGTGGCCTGATTAGTATTACAACAATAAGACTGATCTCATAGTGTCAGTGATACACTTCTGTTTAACACCCTTCCACTTCTGATCTGCATCCAACCAGTCACCAGATTAAAACGCTGTCATGTTAAGTTTGCATAAAGCCCAAGTACTCAATACACAATTGCCTCATTTCTTGTGTAGTCTTTTTCTGTCTTTTGAAACTGCACTGGCACAAGCCCAGGATGTATTAATCAGAAAATATGTTCAGACTTCTCTTTTTATCTGGGAGATGTCTGTTGAGTTCCAATAACAGTACAGTTTATGCCTCAGAAACACACTTTCGTCTTGTATTTACTTTATTCTCACTTACCAGTTGTGCAGTGTTGGGCAACCACCCACTTTGTTAAGGTTAGAATTTTAGGATAGTAATTTGAAGTTGGTTTTGTAAAAATGTAGCATTAAAAATGTTACGCTCAAAGCTCAAATCTTTGTTTTGCACACAAGTGTGCTGTACACTGTCCAAATATGTCAACACACTGGACTGCAGTCAAGTGCCTAACAGCAAGAGGAAAATTAATCAGAGTGAGACCAGTTTGGCCATAACATTTCCTTTATTGTGTACACCGAGAGCAAATGTTTACTTATGTGTTGTGTTTTTAAGATATTTAATGCAGAAGAGCTATGGATATCAAAAAGCAATTACACACACAAATGTATATATACAGTATATATAAATTACCTTATGATTTGGTTTTCAGGACTGCATGCTTGTATTGCCTTTGTTTCAGTGTAACTCTCTCTGTTCATTTTCAGCTCAGCTGAATGGAACTGACTGTGGACAGAAACTACATAACCTGATTACTCGATAACTCGCCTTGGGAAATGCAGCCCTGTTTACTGTAAACTTGACAGTGTTCTAACTGACGATAAAAATTGATCTCAACAGGAGTTCGTTCAATGAAAAGTCGGATGTATCCTGCGCAGATTAAAGGATGGCCATGTGATTGTTCGCTCTCGTTTTCTCTTCTTCTCTCTCTCTGTGGGTGTGTGGACGGTTTGACACTGGCTGTGCCCTGTCACGCTGTTTTGCATGCGTTTGTGCTTCAGTCACCCGTTTATGAGTGTGCGTACCTTCCCACAAGCCTGTGTGGATGTGTGGATATTGGCTGCAGCCAGAGATCTGGACTCATGTCAACAGGCTGCTGCCACACATCACTGCCCTTGCTAATTAATTGGCTTTTAGTTGTGGATGTGTTTGGTGCATTGTCAAGCTGTCCTTACACTTGCCCCTCCCCCCTTTTTCATAACATTTTGTAATAACATGGAGTTGTAAGCCATTTGTGATTATTTATGTGATGATTTTTGCAGCTCCTTTATGATTTATTAAAAACGTATCATTTTAGTTAATGCGTCAAAATTCTGATTGTTTTGCAAAGGATTGGTCATCTATAAATAACCTGTGTTAGACAGTAGTCCCCATTTTATGGTTTTAATCATTTCCTAGAGAGGAGTGAATGCATAAGCCAAGGTGCTGAAATAAAAGCAGCTCTTTTCCTTTTTCTCTTTCACGCTACAACCCCTCCCCCTTCTTTACAGGAAAAATGCATCTTCCCTGTAAGAATTATTCAACAATATTTCCCTGCATCATTATTTATTTTCTCATTTATAAGTTACCTTGTTCTGGTGGAAGATGAGGCGCTGGTAGATAACATCCAAGTAGCTGATCTGGTTTTTTTCCTCCTATGTACAGGGAAATGGACCAATGTAATCTTTGCAAAGGTTGCTCTGGTGAAGATGAGGTGGGGGTGAAAAGAGGAGGAGGAGGAAAAGAAAATGTTTCATGTTCCCTATGATGTGCCTGTGTAATGCTCTGCCGGACTGAAAATGATGCCTCTTCAGTTTGAGCAGGACTTCTTTAACTTGAAGACAAATGGTTTCGCTTGATATAACAAGAATTTGAGCAAATTGGAAAAGTACTCAGAACGCTAACGACTTTATGAAACGGCACATAATGAAGCTTGTTGTGGTGGGGAGATAAAAGTGGAACTCTAGAGGCCACCAAATTTAATATTTGGTCTGATTCCAGCCTCCCTCACTTCCCTAATGTGCTAAACCGCATGCCCGTTTTGCCAACTGTACATAAAGTTACTTTCTCCTGTACATAAAAACAGGACTGCAGTGTTTTGATTACACACAGTCAAACAATATGGTGTTGGGATTGCTTTTTTATCCCATTTTTTTCTGTGAGACGTGCCTTATGAACGATTGAAAAAAATAAAAAATATCCTGAGCTGCCGCTGGCTTCTGTAATGTAAGTTTGGCATTGCACCATGTTTTTCTTGTAAATAAAGTCTGTAAGTATAGCTTTAAAAACTGTTCAAAAAACTTGCTGGCACAACTTAAAAGGGTTTAAGAAAAGGAAAAAAAAATCATACTTACAAGAAGCTTTTCTTCGTTGCCAACTTGTTTAAAAAGCAAGCAGCATACTAAGCAGAGGAGGCTTGAAATATACTTCACATATTAAAACATTTGGTTGATCAAACGCCTAATTTTCATGCCAACAAGAATCTTCCACGCACACGTCTGACTCTCTTGTTTGTGTTTTCTCTTCCTCTCCTCAGCGCTGACCCTGTCTTGTTTCACCTCTCTTCTATCTCCTTCAATCCATTATCAAATGCCAGGACAGAACAAAAAAATAAATAAAAATAGAAATACAGCTCAAGTGTCTGAGTCATGTCTAACCTTTGTACATCTGTCCTCCTGTTTGTCTTTCTATCTGCCCAGAATGTTGAACAAAGCAGTGGTGGCCTGGCCCGGGGAGAAGCTTGCTCTCTCTATCTGTGTGCCAACGTCTTGGCTCTGCTTCCCAGCCCAGCTTTGGCTCTGATCCTGGTTCAGCATGTCTTGTAGAAGTGCCAGGAGGAGGAAAAAAAAAAGAGGTCATGCATCCACAAGCCGATCCCAAATGCAGAAGGTGTCATTTCTGAGCCTCGTATAAAGAAGGTCAAATCTCTGTTGTCAGTTGACATAAATGACATTTGTGACGAGGGGGAGAACAAAAGGGAGACGAGGAGCATTTTGAAATTTCACAACTGTGACTATGTTGTTCATGTGATCTGTCTGCCGTCATTATGGAGAACCAGGCTTTACTGAGGATCTCTTGCCAGAAAAAAAAAGGCCAGGAGGTTCTCTGAGCAAATCTTCCTCTGACTGAGATGCTCAAACCTGGAGGACTAAACGGCTGCAAAGACGTATCTCACTCAAAGTGGAAGGGAATTAATGAACAATATTAAAAGATGACAGACTGATATATAAAAAAAAAAAGATTTTGCAGAATGAAAAAGAAGGAGCATGTGGTAAATGTTACAAAGTGTGGAGCAAAAAAGAAAGTTTTTTTTTTCTTTTGTCTTGAAATGGGTCTGGGTTTAATCTTCTCTTGGGTGAACAGACCACAAATGTATGGGTGTGGATGGAGGATGATTACATTCTGTCTTTTCAGCACTAGTGTAAAGTCTAAAGACTGTAAAGCCTACTCGGTGTTCTAAGTGTTGATTTAGTATCTATGACCATAATCAATCTGCAGTACAGATCTTTCATTTGGTTGCTACAACATACTCTTTAGGCAGATGGAAAAAAAAAAAAACTAAAGCTGGAGAAATGTAATGTCAACCTCTGCTCGGTCATTTAAGATATTGTTGTTGACTGTGGGTGTTCGCCATATGTCCACCTGCACATGTGTATAATCCAGTCTCCATGTATATAAACACTTTTCTTTAATGTAACTCAATGATATCTACCTTGAAAGGACGTATTGTATGCTAAGGTTGCTCAGTAACAGAACCAATGGAAGGTCATCATTATCTGCATTTATATTTGTCTATTAAAGTTGAATCACAAATGTATAAAGTGACAAGATTAAACGAGCTCCATCTTTGAAAGCCATAATCTGTGCTTGAATGTCTTGTGTTTACTGCGTGCATACAAGTTTATTACAAGGTGTGTACGTATGTGTGTGTGTTAGCATGCATGACAAGCTTATGGGAAGTATCCATCCCTATTCAAACAGTAATGCCTATTTTTTAAATTATTTTTAATAACTAAGACAGGTTTGTTCGGGGACATATGAGCTCTAGTATCCATTTAAATCACGTTCAGCGTGCTTTCTAAGTTGATATCAAAATCAAGTTCAAGTAAAAAAAAAAAAAAACATTTTCTCCCTCACTCTGTACCTGCAACTCCATACTAGAATGTAAAATTAGTGTATGATGTAAAAATTTCAGTGTGTGAACTCACTGGAGTTGTATCAGGTGTGATTCCGCTGCATAATGCTCGTTATTAAAACACAGTTGTCAAGATGTCAGCCTGCTTTCTAAAACCGTTCCCCTGCTGACTAGACATTGTTCCACATGGGCAAATTTGTTGCCTTTGAATTGGGATCTCCAGTTGGCAGGTTTCACATTTTAAACAAGAGAAGTTGTCTTCAGCTTCTTAAAAATCAACAGTCGTTGCACAATTTGATTAATTTGAGGTTAAACCAAATATATTCATCTGTAATAAAAACCGGAGGAGCGTATAAGCACACCAAATGAGGCAGAATGAATCATTTTAACTCTGATTAGAAAGTTAACATTGGAATATTATGTTACTCGTGATATACAGCTTTTCCTTTTGATTCATAAACTTTGACGTGTCTGGAGAGAAAGCCGACGCATGTTTGTTGGTGCGTTTTACAGATGACAAATGTACATTTCAAAGTTTATGCTTACATCATTTTCCCCCGGAGTGAATGAATGTTGATTTTTTTTTCCCACAAACATTATTTTTGCTGAAACATTTATGTCTTTGGGCAGGACATTGATTGTAGAGTTGGGCCACATAAACGCAAGCCAAAGAAGCAGGCGCTCTCAGGGTGCCACCTGATTTTCTGTTATGAATCACAAATGTGAAATTAAACTCTGCGCCTAATGTTATTGCTCACTGCAGCTGTTTAATGTACAAGAGGGCAAGAGAAAAAATTGCAGCAATTTTCAAAAGACTATGGACTTCAGATAGTAGAGATGAATATAAACGGATTAAAAATATAATACATGATTTCTATTAAAATTAGAAGCCTAGCATTCCATGAAGGAATCCATATCACCTACAGCCTTTTATGCTACAGTTTAAACCAAAAATAATCTAATTATGAAAAGCAATGGTGGCTTTTAGGGTAAACATAGTACATTATGTTGTGCATGATTTCAAATGATTTTGTGTGATCTTGTAAGTTTTTTTGGCATTCATAGTATATGATGAAGATGACTTTCAACCACTAATGCATACGATTTTTGAGCAGTGTCAGTTTAATCAGTTGTACTTTGTAGATGTAGACCCAGTCATCACGTTCTGAAAAGTTCATATAATCTGTTCAGTGGTTCATGTACGGAAGATACTGAAGAGGATTAGGGCATCAGTGCAATTAAAAAAAAAGTCCTTAATTCTGAGAAGAAAAAAAAGTCACAATTCTGAGATTAAAATCAGAATTTGAGAAAAAAGTCAGATCCATCTAATTCTGACTTTAATCTCAGAATTCTGTCTTTCTCAGAATTCTGAGATTAAAATTGGAATTTGAGGGGAAAAAAGTCACATCCATCTATCTAATTCTGAGTTTTTTGTCAAAATTCTGACTTTAACCTTAGAATTCTAACTTTTTTTCTCAGAATTCTGAGATTAAATCAGAATTTTGAGATTAAAGTCAGAATTTGAGGGAGAAAAAAAGGTCAGAACACAGAATTCTGAGATTAAAGTCAAAATTCTGAAATTAAAGTCAGAATTCTGAGAAAAAAAAACTCAGATCTCAGAAATCTGACTTTAATTTCAGAATTCAATTTTTTTTCTTCTCAAAATTAGGGGAAAAAATCATTTGCACCGTGGCCCTAATCCTCTTCCGTATTCATGATACATGTTGATAAAACTATAAACACACGCACAAAGACAAACAAAAACCTCATCCAGTGACATTTGGTGGTGGTTGATAAATATTTAAGCTGTGAAAACACAGTTGATCTTTGGCTCATTATCACTTGGAGCTCTACGAAATAAAGTTTTTTTTTTTTCTTTTTCAGGCTTGTCTACCCATTTTAAGTTCAGCTCATATATCAAACAAGCAGGAAATTTAAAAGATGTCAAAGAATACACAATTTTGTTCCAGCTGTCAAAGAAAGCATGAAAAGTACGTCTACAGCCCACTCACCTCTCAAGTGTCTCTCTTGTTTTCTCTGGTCCTGGCAACGCTGTGATTTCTCTTCACTCATATTATGTCCCTAAAAGTTTAGAGCAAACACCAGTTTGATGCATTTCACAAAAGACAAAATATACAGGTTGAGATTAAGATTTATTAATTGTCATTCAAACCTCATGAAAAGAACAAATCAGATTTCCAGGGCTTGTTACAGGGGAACAAAAGACACAACAGAACAACCGTGCAACTTATTTAGAATAAAAACAATAAAAAAATTTAATGTCACGGTAAAAATCACAACTAAGGTCAAATTCACAAAAACCAAAAACCAAAAGTGCATTAATTCAGCAGCAACAGCTCACAACAGTGCTGCTGCAGCATTAAGGCATGTTAAGGTGCAGAAGGTCCAGTATTTGAGCATCACTGTACAATCTGAGCCTTTGTATAAAATAGAACAGATACTTGGTTTGATCAAATAGAATCTATTTAAATAAAAACACCTAACATGAACACAGTGGCTCGCCGTTTGAGATTTTATAAACAAGAGAAAACTAACGCGAGTCTTATTTTACATCATTTATAAACATTTCAGAGAAAGGAATCAATCAAAGCCGAAGCTGAGCAGTCCGTTCTCCTGCAGGAACAACCTTCATAATGTGATACAGACATAATATAATCCAGACCACAGGACAGACGCAGCCCAGTGCCTAGGATTTTTCTTTCCAGCAAACACAGCCTTTTTTTTTATAGCAGGTAAACATTATTTGGCTTTTCCATATTAAATGTATTTGATCTCACTAAAGCTAGATGTGTTTGTTCTGATTGACACTATGGCCCCTTTTACCTGCTCTATGTATTTAAGACTGGGCCTGAATAATTTAGTACTGAGTACTGTAGTATTATTACAGGAAGCCAAACTGTAAATCTAATATTTATTTCTAGATGATAACAAGAGAGAATCTTGTTTTTGGATTAAGAATAGCTAGAATTGGCTCACTAACAATCAAACAAATTAAAGCTTAAATGTATGAGCTCATTTGAAGTGGCTGATATTTACAAATATTTATTCTGTGGTTTAAATCAGTTCATGATGCTGTGAGGAAATATTAGGTTAGATCATTTATATGACTTTTAAAGGGACAGTCTGATCATTTTTGACGTGATCTTCTGTCAAATAGTTATGTTACTGTTTTATAAACTGTAACATCAGTTGTAGATCATGGAATGTGAAGAAAAGGGTAAATATTGCTCATTCTCTTGTTTTACAGGCTTATAAAACAATTTTAAGTTGCATGGTGGATAAGTGGTTAGAGCTATCGCCTCACAGCAAGAAGGTCACAGGTTTGCCTCTCGCTTGGGGCTTTTTGTGTACAGTTTCATGTTCTCCAGTGGGTTGTGTGGTTTCTCTGGGTGCTCCAGTTTCCTCCCACAGAACGAAAACATGCATGCTAGATAAATAGGTAACTAAATTGTGTTTAGGCGTGTGTAAGAGTGTGAATAGATGTCAGACTCATTTATCTTTATGTGGCCCTCTGATGGACAAGCAACTTGTGCAAGGTGTACCCCACTTCTCACACCATCACAGTCCATCAGCTCTGGTGCAACCCTGCCAGAAAAACAAGTTAAAAAAGGAATGGTTACAAGTTTTTCTAAAAAACGACATACCAGTGTGAAAGAATGCTTCGTTAGTTAGTATTAAACCAACACTGTTGCATGAAACGGCTGTTTGCTGCAGTTTTCACAACCAAAAACAACAACAAAGTAAAAACGGTGTCGTTCAAAAGTTTTTAAGTTTAGTATTAGTGAATTTAATGTTATTTCACACCAGTATGTCATTTCCAATATACGACAGAGCTTTAGGGCCACGCTAAGAAAAAATTATGAAAAGCCATAACATTTTTAGAATAAAGTCGTAGTATTACGAGAATAAATTGTACGAGATGTTTTTTTTTTTTGCAGCTCTCGTTTATTTATTAAAAAATAAATAAATTCCACGAGTCGGATCCACAACGTGGCGTGTCAGTCAATCCATTAGGCGTGTCAGCAAATGACCAATCTGAAGCTAAATAAATGAGTCGTAATATTATCTGAACTCCGTCACATAAAGCAGGGTTTACTGCATTTTAACTGTGGTAAAATAAAGACTGTTGAGCATGTTGTTAAGTTATACTTGGGTATTGGTTTTATAACTAAGGAGATAGTTAATCGGTTAGCACATCAGCATCAGATTATTATCCATATCAGGACTTTGAACCTGCTGACAGTAAGGTAGGTGGTAGCTCTGATGGGTTGCAGCACAGCTCTCTGCAGGTAAGGAGCCTTTAGTGTCGGATTGATCATTTGCTGACACGCCTACGGGCAGCACGGTGGCGCAACTGGTAGAGCTGCTGCCTCTCAGTGAGCAGGTCCTTGGTTCAA
>NC_056505.1:25385164-25424864 GCF_014905685.2 Nematolebias whitei | reverse complement strand
AAAAAAAAATCTTATTTTATCTGCCCCCTCTTACAATAATTCAAATCAAACAACAATCATCTGTAAGTACCTAAACAAACAAAAAAGAAAAAAAAAGAACAATTCACTATAATTTTCTAACTATAATGCAACATACATAACAGTATTTCATATATATTTTTGCAGTAGTCCATTTTTAATTATTTTCTTAAAAGTAATCGTTGTTTTTGCATTTTTCACTTCAGTTTTCAAACCATTCCACAATCTAATTCCCTGGATTGAGGTTGACCGACCCTTCAAACTGGTTCTATATCTTGGTTTAACAAATATTTCCTTTCCCTTGAGATTATAACAGCTTTGTCGCTTAATGAAATATATTTGGATATTCACAGGTAGTTCATTTATATGAGCTCTATACATAACTAGTAAAATATTATAATCCACCAAGTCATGGAACTTCAATATTTTCAGTTGATGAAATAATGTGCTAGATGGGTGACAGTAATGTTTTCTAGTGATTATTCTTACTGCTCTTTTCTGCAGCAAGAAAACAGGTTCCGTAAATGTTTTACATGCCTTTCCCCAAACATCAATACAATAAATTATATGTGGGACAATAATTGTGTTATATAACAAATACAGGGCTTTATCATTTAACAAGTTCCTGACTTTGTATAATACTGCAATAGATTTGGCTATCTTTATCCTTACAGAATTTATGTGATGTTTCCACGTCAATTTGTCATCAATGACAACACCCAAAAACTTAATTTCACTAACACGACAAATCTCAACACCATCAATCGTAAATGGAACATCAATAATTTCCTTTTTTTTTTTTTTTACTGAATATCATGTACTTAGTTTTACTTATATTTAATGATAATTTATTTAGTTTAAACCAATCTTCTATTTTAACAAATTCTGACGTCATCAACTCAAACATCTGTTTCATATCTTTACCAAAATAAAAAAAAGTGGTATCATCAGCAAATAGGATACATTTAAGGAGATCTGACACTTTTACCAATTCATTAACATACAGAATAAATAGTTTTGGTCCAAGTACAGAACCCTGAGGGACTCCACATGTAATATTACAGAGGTTGGATCTTACATCATTTATTTGCACAAATTGTTTTCTATTTCTTAAATAACTAGATACCCACTGTGATGCTGGTCCTCTAACACCGTATTTACTTAATTTGTCAATGAGAATAGTATGATCAATCGTATCAAAAGCCTTTTTTAAATCAACAAAAATACTTAAACAATTTTGTTTTTGATCCATAGCAGTAGTTATTTGTTCCATAAATTCCATGATAGCCATTGACGTAGAGATTTTGCTCTGAAACCATACTGACTATTACTCAGAATATTTTGTTTATCAATAAATTGGTCTAATCTAATCACAAACAGTTTTTCTAAAATTTTTGAAAACTGTGGTAAAAGGGATATTGCAAACTTGATTACCTGTTGTGTTTTGGTTTAATACATTTGGTATTCCCTCCATCCAGGTTCCCCTCTCCTCCCTCCCAAGTTAGTGTAATTTTGATTTTGGTGGCAACCCTTTAAGAGGAGTTACTGTCAGAATCTGTGTTTCTGTTAGTTGGTGAAGATTCTCAGTCATCTAGTACATTTCTGTTAGTTCTTCATAGTTTTTTTTTATGGATTAAAATATCTGGGTTTTTGTTATTTGTGTTATATGTACTTGACAGAACATATTGTTCTATGACAATTTCCCTACGTCAATTCCTGCTCTTCAGTTTCTGCTCCTGTCCTGCCCACACTCACTTTTTCTTGGTCATCTCACTGCCAAGTGTTTGTGATTACGTCCATTGACGTTGTCTTCTTTGAGTCAAGGTTTGCTCCTGAGTTGAGCATCATGCATTGTTAAATACAGTCTTGGTTCTTCTCATGCCTTTGTGATTATTTCTAGTGCCTCCTCGAGTTCCATGTAAGGTTTTGGCTGTCAAGTCTGTGCTGTACTTAGTTTTTTTGTAATAAAAGTTACTTTTGAGATATTCAAGTCCAGTCTGCATTCTGAGTATAAACATTCCCCCAACCATGACAGTACCAAGTAACTGAAGTGACTTACATGTATCAGAACTCCACATAAAAAAGAGTACAGTGGTCCTTCGTTTATCGCAAATGTTAGGGACCACGCCCACCTGCGATAAGTGAAACATCGATAAGTAGGGATACAGTAGTTCAAGTTCAGTTCAAGTTCAGTAAACTTTGTCAGGACGTGCCAGGCTGAAATCACACTCATTGCCTGTTACTCCCAATATCCCTCCTTAAATAAATAATTTAAATACTGTAACATTTTAAATAAACAATCCATGCAGCATGGATTGTTTATTTAAAATGGTACAGTGTTTAAATTTAAATTGTAGAGAAGAGAAGTGCAGCAGGACATCAAAGGAATGTCACACAGCTTCATCTCTTCGGCATGGAGCAGAAATGTACTTCTTGATCAATTACACTTCAACAACTTAACATATAAGTTCTAAAATAATTAAAAATAACTTTTAACACTTTTCTATTTTGTGATTATGGTGATTTTACGATGTGACATACTTTGAATTTTAAGTTGGAAGACAAACGTTGATCGGTGCATCTGGACAGTAAAGGGTTAACCCTTCACAAAGCTGATACAGCAGAAGAAATGTATGTGCCTGGCAGAGAAGGAGATCAGCTGATCAGCTGCAGGAGGGAGATTCCTCCTGCACTTGTGGGCTTCTCACATGGTGCAAAATTATTTTAAACAATTTATTTTCAATAAACAACCCATGGTTCATCATTCAATCAGCCAACTGTGTCATGTCCAATCTTATTTTGAAAAACCGCAATATAGCAAATCGGCAAAAAACGAACTGCGAAGTAACGAGGAACTACTGCATATCTGCTATTACTTAAAGTTTTTATTCAAATTAAATCTGTTCAAAAACCCAACAAAAGAAAACCCTGAATGTTTAAAATGTTAACTAACATTATGTAAACAAAACATGCACAAAACAATACATCTTAAAAAGATTTACACAGAAGCTGTTTTCTACTTTGTTGGGTCATATATCGGTTAATTTAAAAGTTTATTTTATATGTCATTATAAGGTCTTTTTAAGATCTTTTTTTCATGTTATGAAGTTTCCATTGGGTGACAAACGTGGACTGTGTGGCAGTTTGGCACTCAGGATCTCTATTGACAGAGCAATGCTGTTGTATGTACAGAAAGTAGTTTGGCATTGTTTTGAAATGAGTAGCTTATTCTGTAAAAATAAAAATAAAATAAATTTGGTTTAAAAAAGTTTGCATTTGTGCAGCACTAATAAATATTAATTAAATGCACAAGAATCTCATACTTCTAAAGCTTTTACATGCTTTTGTCCTGAAACTGCATATTCATAAAACATTTTGAAACAATATTTACGGGTACAATGATTAATGTGATAAAGGTGATCTATTAACAGCAACATTTCAGGTCTCTCTTGTAAATGAGTCCCCCGAGGCGCAATGGGATTAACCTGTATAAATAAAGGTTGAATTAATTTAAACAAAATTGCATGTTTGAGTTTCATTCTATTAACGACATTTTCTTATAACTTGTTTTTCTTTTTTTTCTTTGTCTTTTTTTTTTTTGTCTTCAGGACCTTTCTTAATATTCAGTCACCAGCAGTTGTCCCTCTTGTGTGTTTTAGGAGTCATTGCAAACAGCTGCTTTGTTTCCTGTGTGGATTCTCATGTATCTGTTTAGAGTAGCCTTTTGGCTAAATCTTTGTTCACAAAGTTCGCAAGCAAATGGTTTCTCTCCAGTGTGGATTCTTGTGTGTGTTTAAACTTGCTTTTCTGGTAAATCTTTTGCTACATTCCTCACATGTGAATGGATTCAGTATTGTCTTGACTTTACTGCATGACTGTGCTTTTTTTCCCACTTTTAGACATTAGTATCCAAACAACTTGAATACTTGATTTTGAATGGCTTTTCACATGTCAGGTGAGGTGCCATCCTCCAAGACTGTGATATAATCTTTTTGTACTCAATGTACTCTAATGGCCAGCAAAACATTTTGCTGCAGAATACAAGACACTGCAAAGAACACAAAGAGCATAATCATTTAAAAAGTTGAGTGCTGTGAAACATGCCACCATAGCAGACTGCTGGACTGGTTATTTAGGTGTCACCTATTACTGCGTAGAACCCACCACTCTGGAGAGGCAGTCTGCTGCAGTGGCTTGTGTTAAAGACGCATACACATTTGATGTTCTTGCTGCAGCATTACAAGAAATACATTCTGATTATCAGATCAGAGAAAAGATGAACAGCAAGACATTGGCTCTAATTTCTTGAAAGCCTTTAGTTTATATGGTGTGGGGAAAAAGATAAAGATGCTGATAAACAAGAGGAGAGAGACTACATCATGGACAAAGCATCAGAAGATGAAAGTGAGTCAGAGATGGATTATCAGGATGTAGCTGCCATTCAGGATGATGACACCAGCCTTGAGTACCAACTTCCAAAACACCAAAAATGTGCATGTAATGTATTGAATCTCATATCCAAAGTTGATGCCACTCTTGCAGAAGTTGGGAATTAAACATAAAATACTCTCTTGATGTGCTTTTGCAAAATTTACTGCTCTGTGGAATACAACTAGCATGTTGAGCAATGGATGTGAAACAGTTGAACGTGAATGCAAACTGCAATTTCTCCGACCCAATCAAAACCACCGGAACTCTGTTTCTAGCTGTGGAAAGAGTGGTGCCCTTTCACAAGGAACAGGGAGAATCTGCATTTCGCATTGTATGCACAGCATTGACGATCAAGATCCAAGTTGGCTGAGCTCATGTTAATAGATAAAAATAAAACTGTGCTTTAACAAGACTTGATGAAAATGTTCATCATCGTGTGTACTGTATGTGTTAATGAAACATGCACTATGAACATTTTATGTTTTAACAATTACAATCCAGTTTTCGTTTAAATGTTGAATCCAGCTGAAATTGGATTTTGGGCTGACTGTTGCTGTGATAAAGCCTGATGGCCCTCAAGAGTCTTCAAGGAGAATCTGTGCATATGGGCTTCCTCCTGTCAACACTGTTACAAGACAAGCTGAAAAAGCTGATATACACTTGCAAAGTGTATGTTCCTCTCGTTGATGCCCTGTAGAACGGGATTCAGAAATGTTTTGCTGAGATGATGGAAGAACCTGAGCTCATTGCTGCAGCTGTGCTCCTAAATTCAAAACGAATGGGACTACAGATGAAAACGTCTTAAAAGGTGATTAATATTAAAACATCAGCATGTGCGTTTCTGTGCACACATGTTCACAAGAATGTACATGCATGTACTAAATGTAATGCGGACCTACAAGTGTGCAGAAATATACCTTTAAAAAAATGTATTGCAGGTCTCGACTACATCAAGAAGCACTTGGGTTATGACAATGATGATAACTTCACAAAAGCCAGCCACTCAAATGAAGAGGACTTCTTTAGATCCATTGTGTCCAGAAAACCCCAAACAGGAGAGTTGGAGTGGTATATTTCATGTCCATCCGCAGGAGGCATGGATCCATCCTCAAATCAAGTGATTTTCACTAAAAGTCAACACAAGCCTATCAGGATTGTAATAATTTAATACCCAGAGTTCTGACTGAGACTCAAGAGACAAATATGTAAAAGGTAAGTGATATTTATTTAAAAGAAGTGACTGGACAAGATCACTGGAGCCAGCAGTGAGAAAATGTACAAGGTGAGTATGCTGAAAACAGAGCAGCAAGCAGGGTTAGTCCACTGAACAGATCTGTTGGCTTACTTGAAATTTATTTTCTTGTACATTTGGCATTGGTTCCAGGAGATTCCAGTAGGGCAAAGCAGACCACGGAGATCAGGTACGTGGACAGTTGAATGAGAAAGTGGCAGGACGAACCTTAAGTCAGAATGACTGACAATTGTTGTGTTTGTGTTCCTTGTAGGTGATTGTAGAGAGAGCAGATGTCCAGACTTGGGGAGAGCATGAGGTAGAGCTAGGATGATGAGGAAACCTGTAACAGGAGCTACGCGGAGTACAAGGAGAATGCGCTTAAGTCAAACCATCAAAAGATCTGAGCTTACACTAGGGCTAGACATGGTATTATAAATGGGACAATGTTCCAGCAGAGTCCAGATGATCCCAAGGGCTTTAAGTACTGGAGTACTCTCATCAGTAGAGTGGAGACAGTTGTGGGTAATCAGTTCCACCCTGACACACCGGAACTGAAAATAAAACAACTACTACAAAAACTAGAATTCCTACTAAGCCTTCCAGTGTCTGCAGCTTGTGAGACACTCTTTAGTCGTGCAGGACTCCTCTTCACTGCTTAAAGATCACAGCTCTGCTACACAAACCTTGAGAGCTAACTTATCGAGTAATGTTTTGAAAGCCAAGTTATATTTTCTTCGTGTGCCACTCACATTGAGTTAATTACATTGTCAGTTGCTATACTGATTTAAATTCACAAATGCACAGGCCTTTGCTTGATGTGCAGGAATGTGTTTCAGTTCACGGCTAACAGTTAGTGTTGTTTATAAGGTTTCAAAATTGAAAGAAAATAGCTTCTAAGATGTTTTAGTTAAGAACAAAGTTTTTCAAAAAGATATGTTGTTGAATTTATTTGGCTATTATTAGCTTTATGTGTGTTTTATTTATAACAATATATTTTGTGTGTGACCTGTGACCTGTGTCCCTGTGACCCACATCTTTAACCCATAAGCCAAAACTCCATTCCAGATGCTTGGAAAACAGCCTTTGTTCTTTCTTTGCTGAAGGGAGGAGACCCCACCTCACTGAACAACTATCGACCAATCTCTAAACTCTGCATTTTAGCCAAGGTTCTAGAAAAACTGATAAACTCTCAAATCAAAAATTACCTGGACTCATTTAACATCTTACCTCGCCATCAATTTGGTTTCAGGAAACAACACAGCACAACGACTGCTTCACTGAAGGTTCTTAATGACGTTGTTGAAGCACTGGATGCTAAGGATTATTGTGCTGCACTTTTCTTAGACCTGTCTAAAGCTTTTGACACTGTGGATCATGACATCTTGTGTCATAAACTCTCAGAAATCGATTTCTCAGAACATACCATTGGATGGTTCTCTAACTATCTCTCAGAATGGAGGCAATGTGTTCAACATATTGGTACTTCCTCCAGTTATTTAACAGTCAACAATGGTGTACCACAAGGCTCAGTCTTAGGACCCACTCTCTTTACAATCTACATATGTAATGTAGGTAAAAACATCCCTGATGCATCCATACATTTCTATGCTGATGACACGGTTGTTTATTGTCGAGCAAAAACAGTTGATAAGGCTCTCCAGCTTTTGAAATCTGCATTTAACATCATCCAGTCTGATTTGTTTCGCCTCAAATTTGTCCTAAATGCCGACAAAACCAAAGGGATGCTTTTTCCAAATAGGAAGTCGGTACCAGCAGTTCTTCCTCTGATTTCATCCTCAAATGGTGTCCCCATTGAGTTTGTTGATTCCTATAAATATTTGGGCATCTTGGTCAACTCACATCTCTCTTTTAAGCTTCATGTGGAAAACTTGGTAAAGAAACTGAAAGTTAAACTGGGTTTCTTTTTCAGAAACAGATCCTGTCTAACTCTGAATGCTAGGAAACACCTTGTTTCTGTGACCTTCCTTCCCTCCTTTGATTATGGTGACATTATTTACATGAACGCTCCTACAAGAACCCTGCAGATGTTGGATGCTGCATCATGGTGCACTAAGATTCATAACTGGCTGTGATTACCATACCCATCACTGCACCCTGTATTCACTGGTTAATTGGTCATCATTAACTTCATACAGACTCTCTCACTGGTACATTTTCATCTTTAAATCACTTCTTGGTCTGCTGCCTTCATACATCTCCTCCTACATGTCTCTGCGTGAGTGCAGCTACAGCGTGTGCTCTCAGGACATTATTACCCGCAGTGTTCCCTCAGTGAGGACTTAACTAGGCAAAAGGGCCTTCTCCTACTCCGCTCCTGTTTCCTGGAATATCTTACAAAAAGATTTGAAGCTCTTGACCTTGACCTCTCTAAGTGGCTTTAAGAATCTGTTGGACTCCTGGCAAGGACCAATGCAGACATGTTCCTGTTTTTAGTTTTCTACATTTGCCTTATAATCTAGCTGTTTTTTGTTACTTTTCTATTTTTAGCCATCCTATTCGTAAAAAAAAAAAAAACATCAGTATGTCTTTTTATAACTGTCTATTGTTGTCGCTGTTGTCCATTGTTGTCATCATTCTTTGTTGAAACCAGGTCTCTCTTGTAAATGAGTCCTCGAGGCTCAATGGGATTTACCTGTCAAAATAAAGGTTGAATGAATTTTCAGTCTCATTAAATATTACATTGGTTTATTTTAAGTAAATTTTCATGATGCAGTTTAATGACATAACAAGATGGTACTGAGCAGTTATTCGCTGCTTGATTAGGTTATAATCAAAGTACTTCATTACTTTTACTCAAGTAAATTTGTGATGCCTACTCTTTAATGTTATTTCAGTAATATTTGGTTAAAGTAATAACACTTTTACTTGAATACAATTTTTGAAAACTATCACCTCTGCATATATGTTATATGGAGTTAGAGTGGTGCTAAAAAAACAATAAACCTTTGAACATCAAACAAAAATAAATGTATAACAGAAAAAAATATCCACAATAAAACAAATAGGTAAAACTAGGATTTTTTGAAGAAATGTTAATGCCTACAACTTGCACCCCAAAGTTTGGAACCAAGGTTTTGTGCCATCTATTAGCCCTCACCAACATTTCCATCAATATTTGATCATTTGACTTAGTTATATCTATTTTTACATTTTAAAGTTGATTAAATGTAGCAGTCATTTTGTATATGCTAAGGGCCATTAGCTGTGGGGTTCATTCTGAATCAGGTTGATCTAATAAGTTAATTGTGCTTCTAATGATTAAACATCTAAAAAAGTCAATGCACATGTAAGACACTTTGCATAGGCAGATAAATATAAAATCAGTCCATAAGTAATGCATTTTATTGGTATGTTTAAAGTGTATTTATATTATTGTGATTTTATTTGTTTGATTATATATATTTTTTAAATTCATTCTGCTTCTGTCAGCTGTAATGATAAAACAGTCATGTAGTTGGCTGCATTGTTCTGTCTGTGTGTGTGTGGTGGGGGGTGTACACTGTTTGTGTGTGTGTGTGAACTAAAGCAAGGCAGCAAAGAGGAGATAGATTTGAAAAGGAGTGCAGTACAGAAACCAATAGGAATAAAGGAGGCAAAATGTGAGAAATCACAAACCAGCTGAAGATTTTTTTTATCAGCCAGTCAGTTTTCTGTACTCCTTCTCCCAGTACTGCAGCTTCTCTGTGAATACTGATGCAGCCTGAAGAAGAGAAAGAAAACTGCACTTTGCATCTGAAACAGAATAGTTAAAGATAAAACTTAACTTGCAATCCAACATGTAATGCTTATTATTAAATTGTTTTCACTTGATGTTTTAACATAAATTTGTTAGTATGATGTGGTTCTAATGTTTTTTGAGGAAATGCACTAATTTGCTTCAAAGATGAAGAACGGCTGGGAAATCAATACAACTCTTTTATCTGATTGAATACAGTTGATAAATAGTTATCACAGGACCTAAAAAACAGGGGAAATCAATTCCCTCTCTCAGATAAAAGATATACGTATGTATCTTAGTTGCACTAAGGCTTACAAATCTGCACAGTACATCTAGCTTATCAATACAGTCCCATCAAATCCTTACAGGTATACTGTACTTGATGGGATAAAACAGGGTTTTCTTGTTCTGAATGCTTCTGTTTCTGACTGTTATCATAGCAGACAGTCCAGTGTGAAGCAACTTGCAGCTTTGACCATAGGTGTTATAATCTGTTCAATCAACACGGTGTTGGGTGCAAAATGGTCTGATGGAAAAAGATGGCTGTAAATAAAATGCTGCAATAGCATTTGATGTACTTTCACATAATATTTGGGCTTCAGAGTACAACCCATGCTTCAGGCCTAGTTTACTTTTATGTATTTTCGCTTTCATCAGGCTGGAATTTGTCAAAAGTATGTTGAGAAATTTGAATTTATCCTGTGAATTTTTGTATGCATTAACTATTTACTGGCAGTTGGTGAACAAACCAACACACACACACACACACATATTTATATATATATTTATATTTATATTTATATATATATATATATTACTAATTACTAAGAATTTTTAAGAATAAACATTTTATGCATTACAGTAGTCCCTCTTTTATCGCAAGGGTTCCATTCCTAGGTCCCCACCCCCGAGATTAATGAAAAACCATGAAGTACGAATAGTAGTACAAGTAGTAGTAAGTAGTAGTTTATTTTAGTATTTAATATAGGCTATATTAATGTGTTTTAAACCGTTCCCATACTCTTGAAATATTCTAAACAATGTTTCTAAACTCTAAACACTCTAAATGAGCACATCATGCCATGATCTCCAGTCTTTGCCATCTGCCGCTCTTGGCCGCGCCCACTTCTCCGCTGCAATCACTGGCAGGTGGCAGAGAGCGGAGATTATGACACTCTGCAGGAGGGAGGTTCTCCCTGCACCTGTGGGCTGCACACAGGTACAGCAGGTGCTAAATAATTTAAAACAGTTGATTTTAAATAAACAATACATGCTGCTCGTGCAGCTCATCCATCAATCTGCCACTTGTGTGTCATGTCCAATCTCACTTTGAAAAACCGTGATAGTGCGATTCCGCAAAAGTCGAACAGCGAAGTAGCGTGGGACTACTGTACGTAAATTGTTTTATGACTCAAAATGTTTACATCAAACCACACGTTTTTGCAAAATTCACTCTTTCACTCATTTTACATGCCCACTTGGTCCTGTTTAGGGTGGCAGCCTAGAACCTGCCTCACTAGTCAGTGGTGAGAGGTGGGGTACACCCTGAAACAAAAACAAACAATTGTGTGTGCACACTCTCACTTCTGAGGTCAATTTAGAGTCACCAATTAACTAATGATGGATGTGTTTTTATACTGTTGGAGGAAACAGGATTAACTTGGAGAAAACACACACTAGGAGAACGTGCAGATTCCACACAGAAAAGATCACTCGAGACTTAAAATTCTTTAGGGCAGTTGTGGATGAGTGGTTAGAGCAGTTGTCCTCCAATACGAGAGTTGGGGGTTTAACTCCACCAGCAGTCACATGTTGAAGTGTCCCATAGGCAAGGCACTAAACCCCTCATTGCCTTTGATGTGTGTCCCATCAGTGTATGAATGTGATAAAGCACTGATTATTCTTTGTAAAGATTTATTACAGTGTTGAATGGGTAAATGAGGGCAGATTGTAGTGAAGATTAGACATAACAACACTTCATCTAGCTACCTAACGGACACCAATGGTGTGCCACAAGGCTCAGTTTTAGGTCCCACTCTTTTTACAATTATATAAATAATGTAGGTCAAAACATACCTGACAAGTCCTTGCATCTAAATGTCGATGACACTGTTGTTTATTACCGAGCTAACACAGTTGCCAAGGTTCTATAGTCTGCATTTGACATCATTCAGTCAGACTTATTCCATCTCAAGCTAGTGCTAAATTTATGCCGATAAAGCCAAAGGGATATTGTTTTCCAACAGAAAGTCGGTGCCAAAAACTCTTCCTCCTATCTCATCCATGCATGGTGTTTCTATTGAGTTTGTAGATTCTTGCAAATACTTGGGGATTTTGGTTGAAGCACATCCCTCTTTTAAATCACATATCAAAAACTTGATAAAGAAACAGAAATTAAAACTGGGTTTATTTTAGATCTTGCCTAACCCTGAATGCCAGAAAACGCCTTGAAACCACTATACCTTCCTATAGGCCATTGACTATGGTGACATTATTTACATGAATGCCCCTTTCAGCTCCTTGCAGATGTTGGATACAGTCTACCATGGAGTGCTAAAGTTCATAACTGGTTGTAACTACTGTACCCATCACTGTACTTCTTGGTCAGCTGGTCAGCATTGTCTACATGTAGGCTCTCACACTGGTTCATTTTCATCTATAAATTTCTCCTTGGTCTGCTACCTTCTTATATCTCCTCCCACATGTCACGCTGTCAGTGAAGTTACAACATGCACTCTCAGACCTTCATTACTTGCAGCGTTCCCTCATTGCGGACTGAACTTGGAAAAAAGGCCTTTCCTACTTTGCTCCTGCAACCTGGAACACTTTGCAACAGGAACTGGAACTGTCCACCTTGATTTCTTTACGCTTTTTTTTTTTTTTTTTTAAATGTCAATAGAAAAATCAAATCAAATATATTCTTGTTTTTAGTATTTCACCCTGTTTTATGACACCATTTACCATTTAAAATGTAATAACCACACCACCATGGAGCTCTTTCTGAACAGAAAAGTTGGTCACTTTTCACATATTTACACATACGTATAGAGATGTTACAGTCAGCTCCGCATTGAAAACTAAAATATATACAAAAAAAATCATGCAATTGGGAATTTATTCTAAGAATGATAATACCATTCTTCAATGAAGCACCCCCTTTTTCCCCTGCCATGGAGCAAAAAGGGGAAATTGGAAATACCCTCCATCAGTCTGTCTGTCTATCCATGAATGTTGTCTGCGCAATAACTTGAAAAATAAGTGATGGACATCGTTGTTGTATTTGGCTGCATCTAGAAATAAGAAAGGTTCCTTTTGACCATTGGGTTACCACATCAAAATCAAAGATGGCTACCATGTATGAGTAAAACAGCCACTCTTATCATTTGAGGGAAGTAGTTGCACCTGGTGGAAGAAAAAAAATTATTCCTCCGCTTGCCAGGATCCGTCATTCTGTGCCACCTTGGACAAAGTTAGCACCAAATTCTTCTGTACTTATACAAAGTTTAACATATACTTATTTAAATATCTTGCACCAAAAACATTAAGGTGTACTTGTGTTCCCTGTTCAGTTCATTAAAAAACACCTCTTGAAAACTACAAACATTCACTATTCAAATCTTTCAGCAACGGAGGACATTGGAGTTCGCTTGTTAGTTCTGAATTCAAAATAAAGTCATTTTGAACTCTAATGTTGTCATGTGTTTGTAAAACAAAAAGGTTGGCTTCGTTATTTGTTCCATAATGTTATTAGGAAAATAATTTGATCATTAAACTTATAGAAAGAACCTCAAGCAAAAGACAAGCTCTTTGCGTTGAGACAACTTATTTTTGACACAGTTTTTTGTGACCTTGCCAACATCACTCCTGATATTTTAGTGGGAAATGTTCATGTTTGAAAACTGTTTTAATGTGGACTTTGCAGGTAAAAGTCCCTCCGGTAAAACAATTAAAGCCAAGCTAAACAAATTTATTAGAAATACTTCATAGTTCAAATTATTGCCTCTGAATGCTAAAATAAAACAATTGTCAACTATTACATTACAGCCGTATTATAAAAAATAAAAAAAAATGTGATATCAGGTACTTTAAAAGCTATTTCATTTCATTTTGGTGCTACAGAACAAAAATAAAGAAATATAGACAATGAGGCAGGCATTGCTGTTGTAACGCAACAAAAACTGGCAGAACACAAAAAATGATGACACAGATTTCTTCACAATCCAGTGAGTCACAATCAAAGGAACAATAAACTGCTGCACCCTCCAAATATTTGTTCAGTTTGTAAAAGTGGCATTTCAAGAGAACTGTTTCAACCTTGATTTAATTTTAATATTTCTAAATAAACTCATGTAACTTACAAAATGATCTTTCATTTCAAAACCACCCAGTCTCCTGGTGCCTCCGGACTGGAGTGTTTTGTTCATCATGCAGAGATATAATAACCAACGCCACTTTCAAACACTGATAGTTTCTTTTGAGCAAATTTTCTTTTCTTTTTTGAACAAAGCTACAGTTTTTGTTCAGGATTCTTATTTCTGCACCCGACTATTCTCATAAAATTCCAGATTTTAAATGAGTCCTTGGAAATGAACGCTTATGAGTACTCGGAAATCTTATAAAGGTGTTTGAAGTGATTTATTCCTTTTATTCGTCTTGCACTTTATACATTAGAACAGATTGTTACCAAGTTTGACTCAACGTTATGAACGAGTTGTTGAACAGTTCAAGTAGGGTTAACAGATCTTATCACCGCAGGATCCAGAATAAAAAGAATAAAAAGTTCCAGCCTACAGTGCTCTGTAATGCTTCTTCAGATGTTGCAGATACCAAAACAGCTTCTTCTAACGATTCAGTTCTCCCTGCATACAGCTCCTCTAACAAGCCTGTTTTCTCCCTCTCCTCTCCCATCTGGGTCCATTTTAGAAAATGAAACATCCATCAGAATATTTTGATTTGAGACTGTAAATGAGAGAAGCTTTCTGTGAAATGACAAGAAAAAGTACAAGGAAAAAGAAAGTTCCAAACGTTGTGAAAAGTATGAGAGGAGGGGTGATTAAATGATCAGGTTCAAGTAAAAGAGCAGTCTGCTTGTTGCTGCTTGTTGCTGCTTGTTGCTGCTTGTTGCTGCTTGTTGCTGCTTGTTGCTGCTTGTTGCTGCTTGTTGCTGCTTGTTGCTGCTTGTTGCTGCTTGTTGCTGCTTGTTGCTGCTTGCAGTTAATGGGAAAATAACAATATGACGGTAATGGACAAGTGCAAAGCTGATGAATAGTTTCCAAAGAAATGATGCCTCCAAATGCTTCCTGTCAATAGAAGTATTGATGTCTTTTGGCATGATTTTAAAAGGAAATTTGAGTCAGATGACAACAGAAAGTTTCCACTGAATTCAATTCAGTTCAGTTTATTTATATAGCACTATATCACAACAAAGTTGCCTCAGGACACTTTACAGGAACATACACATACATAGAAAAGCCAATTAATAAAGTTCTCTATCTAAGGAGTATAAACTATAATTCTGACCTGTTAAAGAGGGATTCTGTGAAAATGTTATCTCTTTAGTAAATAGTTCTGTGAACGAACTCAGTTTAGAAAAACAGAGTTTAATTTTGACCAGACTAATGAGCTTATGGTTTGTCTGGATGGGGCCAAAACCAGAGTAGATTTCTTCTGTCTAAAAACAAATCCAGCCTTAAAATGTGATACCACTTCATTCGAACACTATTTAATAAGAGTTTGCATCATTTTTGATTTTTCATTCCAGCAGGAAAAAAAAATGTTCTGCAGCATTTCATTGACCTCAGAAATCAGCACTTTATATGGAAACAGCATCTCAAAACATTTCTGTGTTCTAGTAGCAAATCTGAAAGTCAGCAGTGTTTCTTAAATGTTGCACTCTGTGACGAGGCTACCTAAAGAACCCTGCATACTCCGTCTGAAGCTGCAAAGTCGGCTCTCGTTGACGTAGTTGTGTGCTGAAATTCACATGTAGCTTCTCCTGCCCCTACTCGACACAAGGCCCAGGCTGAACTTTTTCTCACGGGCATACCAAATCTTGTGTGATTGGTCGGAAGTTTGTGGAAGTGTTCACTGTGGAAATGCACTCGGACATTCAGCTGTATTCAAACACACTAAATTAGTCAAATGACTGAAAACTCTTGGATGGAGATGACACAGACATTGTGTATGGAGGAGTCTGTCTGCTGAAAGGTGTGGTGCTTTCTTCCTGACATATTTGTGGCCAAACAACAAATACAGAGGCAGAGGGGCGACTCTAGCAGGAAGAAACCTGTGCAGTGACGTATACTGCAGCAGGAGGGGTTTCCCAGGAGCTCTGGGCCTGTGTCTCAGGAACTATGAAAGGTGTGTGTGAAAACGAACGTCCCACAACCACGTGACCACAAGTCGACTGTTCGGCTTCGTATGGAGTATGCTGGGCCCTTTAGTCGTAACAATGCATTTTTCCAAACACTCTCAAACACTGTAGCAGCATGGTTCTATTAGAGGTTTGACCCTGATCTGTAAACTGCTTTAATGAGACAAATGGAAATAAAATGTTTATCACCGCAGCTCTCTAAACTTTGATGCACAGAGCCAAGATTTTGTGGTCAAGGAATCTTTGACTTTCCAAATCCAAATTGGCATTTCAGGGGACGTTCTAGTTTATTTTTCTTCTTCTTGGACCCCGTCTACACGGCTGTGGAAATAATTTTTTAAACATTTATTTTCTTTGTTTATAATCTTCAGCACTGACAAAAAATTAAAAAATTAAAAAATTGCAGTTATTAGTAGTTTAATTAATGGTTTCAATTTTGTTGCAAATGTTTTAAAATAAAACAGATGACTCATTCTGTACTTGAGGCTGTATACTAGTCTTACAACCAATAAAATGCTAACTCCAATTGTACATTTCAGTAATGAGAAGAGTTCACCGGCCAAAGTAGAAGTGTACCAACGTCTGTATAAATTAAATGAAGAAAGTACATCAAGTGCTTTTTGTTTTTTTAATTTGCAAGTTTTGTTAATGCAGATTGTAAAAGTTAAGACAAAATCAGATTTTTGTATAAGTCGTCTGTAAACACGTTGGCTATGATGTGCTCATCTTTGGTTTCAAATGAGCCATTTAATCTAATAATACAAATGTTGGAAAAGCACAACATATGCAAAAAGGCAAGAGTTCAACTATCCAACCACTGTATTTAGGGCACAACGCCAGCCTTGGTGTGACAAAGCCAAAAGTTCATTGTAATATTTATTCTGACTCACTGTCTCTTTTCATTTTTCATGCTCCCAACTTCCCCATCTGCGCTTCGCAATAACACATGAAGTGAGCATACTTGAGTCGACTCTGAAGTTACTTTCACTCCATTTCGGTTGCAGTAATTACAGACTGAGACTACCAAGGCTCCTCTACTACCATAAGAGCAGCGGCTCTGTTTTCCTGATCTGTCTCCCTGCAGCTCCCAGGTCTAATGAGTGGAAAGGAAAAGGAGAGCAACTGCTGACGTTAGTGGCTGAGCATTAGCTCAAACCAGGCCCCATGCAGACCCACTTATCTGAAAATCACCTGTGTTCTGCAGACACTAAGGCCAATTATGTTGAGCTAAACCAGTACCTCAGAAACAAATCAGAGCACAGTCTTGTCATCCGCTTATTCCTCGATCCAAAACGAATACATCTTATTTCATTTCAACTTTACCTGCTCATAGAGTATGATCTTATTTGGAAATAATGCATTTTTCAAGATGGAGTTTGGTCTTTAGGTGCCCAGTGGAGTTAAACACTACACCAACAGGAAGGAGAGTGGTGTTCACTGTATCTGTTTGTCTGTGAAGTTGCTCCAAATCATTAATAATATTTTTGGGGCTTGATAGGATTGAGTTTATTTAGCACCCAGAAGGACCTTGCATCAATTCAGTATCTGCCATGATGTAAGGTTCAATGCAGTGTAAAAATAATTTATTTATTTATTTATTTATTATTGAAGTTCACAGGACGCCAGAGGAAATTCTTCCAGCTGCTTCTAATCCTGAGCCTCTTTAAACTTTTGACTCCTAGCCTTAGCCTAACCGCTACAATGGAGTCTCGTCAAACACAAATTGACCATCTGCACAAAAAAGGAGTCAAAGATAACATGGCATTATGTCAAGTAATTTTATGGTTAAACTTGCAAAAATGATTGGCACTTTAAAGGGAGCCTTATTAAGGTTTCATAGCCTTCCCCGTTCATCAAGATTAAATGCATGAAAGTGAGAGTGTCTGTGCAGATAAATGGAAGCTCTCAGAGAATGTTTGATGTTGGACTTAACTTTTCTTTCCCATGAAGGGAGAGAGAGAGAGACCATTTAAAACAAAACCCATTTTCTTAAATAAAAAAAATTTGTCTTTGAGACAAAAGAAAGTAATCGGCTCAGCAGTGGGTGAAACGTGTCACAGTGCATGTGTGTGCGTGTGTGTGTGTGCACCTGTGTTTGTGCTGCTCTCCCGTAGTGGTCAACTCAAATTACACACTCTATTATCTGGTCCCTCCAGCCAGCAAGCTCATTTGGAAATGAGATTTGAAACAGCAATAAATATAGAATTATGTTGGGAAGATGGGGGGGGAAGAGGGAGCGATTTTAAAATTATTTTGTCAGGGGTTGTTCCAGCTTGCCACTGGGCATTTGGGAAGGGGCTGATAGACAGACGTAATGGCAGTGACTAACTGCTCGCCAGTGTTTTTGTGCATTCAGGGCCCCTTGCTGAAAGCAGTATTTTCTCCGCAGTTTGAAATCCTTTTCCCAGGATAATTACCCATTGTAGATGCCCATCCTCAGATAATGACTGCATTGCCACTGAGCTCAGAAATTAACAGGGAGCACAGTGCCGCAAGCACAATGGAGAACCTGCCCCCCTCTGTATCAGCACTCAGCTAATTTTAAACAAGGAAAAAGGGGGAGAAGCTGTTGTTAATACTTTCCTCTTGCTTATAAGGAATAACACAATTTCATTTTGTGTGTGATACCATCTAAAATAGGAAGAGAAGATGGGGAAATAAGCAAAAGAGGTCCAGAGTCTAGGAAATGAATGGCAACAGTGCCCCCTTGTGAAACGGCCCAGCACAGTCTCTGCATTCAGTAACACTGCAGTTGAAGATTTGCAGTGGCTCTGATTTTTATTTTCTTTCTCATTCTTACATGATTTGAGCAGCTCAGTCCCACACTTTAGCTTTCCTTAGCTGTGTTCCAAAGGATAACGCGATCAGAAAAACTGAACACTAGCCAAATAGCTGACGAAATTGGGTGAAGCGAAATTGTTTTAAGTTTACAGGGTAAAGAAGAAAGACTTGGTAAAATATCACTCTGCATAAAATCACCATCATGTCTGAGGCATGGTGTGACAGAGCCTCAGTTTGACTGGTGTGACAAGTATTAATCCATTAATCAAACTCTGTGCTGGTCTTCACAGAGACATATATGAGATAGATTAGCTTTTTAGTTATTTGCAAAGTAGTTACTACTAACAGACATTTTCTTTAATTCACTTCAGACACTTGTTGGGAGATGGCCAAAGAGTGAGTTGTAAGTGTGCCATTACCACAATTTACATCCATTACAACATCAAACTTTAAAAGAATCAAAGCGAAGCCATAAAACTGTCAGTGAGCGCTAACATCATCAAACAGTGCTGTGCAAAACAAAGATTTGGGCAGACATAGATTCTCAGTGCACTCTGCTATTCTGTTCACGATGCCTGACTGCGCACCTCGCCGCGATTTATAGGCCAGTTCCACTCCATATAATCCCTATTAGCAGATGCTTAAGACTTCTCAAAGCGGTTAACTGTTGTTAGCCTCTGAGATGTTAACCACGGGGAGAGAGGGATGACTTTATATGTGAAATTTATACTATGCAAATCACACCTGCAGGGCAAAACGAGAGGGGACTTCAGCAGTGATGTATCTGCGCCGCATGTGGACACACTTAACCTGCAACTCAACTGCCATGCATCAAAAACTTAAATCATCCACAACAGTTCCTAATAGGATTAGGTGAAAATCTACTTTCAAAGGTGAAATATGGTTTGGGGGGTGGGGGGTGGGGGGTGGGGGGGTGGAAGCTTCAAACAAAGATTTGGTGTGTTGCAGAGGCAACCCCTTGTCCTACTATTAACCTCTCATGCCTTTAGATTTCTACTGGATGAAGACATACACAGAGGAGGAGATGTGCAAGTAATTGCACCTCTGCTTTTATCTGGCGCTAGTTAATCCTTCTTCGTCTTTGAAGACAATGCCTTGGCTCTGCGCCCGACACCTTCAGCTCGATGAGCACGTTCACGAATTAAAGCCTCATCAAACTCCAGCTTAAAAGAGTTGAGCGGGGTACATCAGATCAATACTAATAACTACTTTATGCGTTTGCGTGGGGGTCTGGGTGACAACACCTGCTTTCCTCAGCTTGTGCCTCTCACCTGGTGTGTAGGTGAGGGTGACATCTTCATTGTCCTCATCTAACCTGACAGGCAGCTGCTGTGCTCTCTGACCGTTTGGTTCCAGTTGTATTTATATTCTGAGAAGGAGATCATTCGCTGGACTAAACTGTCTTTGCACAGCAAGACACAGCAAGACACAGCCATCACTTCTCGTACACGGCATCTCTTGTGTTGGGCATCTGAAGTGTGCTCATTTTATAAATCGGAGTGGGTTTTATTTGTTTCTCCTGCAGAAAGAGCTGCAGATTAATCAAGTTAAGCAGGAAGAAGTGTTCCAAGGGGTCAACGTGCAGGTGAGTGTCCTGCTTTCTCTGGCTCACATCAGCTCTCGGTAGAGTAATGATGAACAGGCCTCGGAGGGCCGCCCTGCCCCTGATCTACCAGCAGCGAAACACAAGGTCCCCGTGGTGCCTGACTTCCTGACTCATGTCCCTCGCTGCAGCGGCAGCAAATGAAACAGCAATACATCATAGGCCAACTGTGTCCTCTGAGGCGGTGACAGACAAAGCCAACAGAATCAATAAAGCCTTAGCTCAAGCCCTACTTGTGCGCACTCAGACCTCTTTACCCTCCTTTCTGCCTCACAATTCATCTCTTTCTCTCCTCACACCTTAAATTTCTTTTGCAGTTTTGTCTCCACTTATACCTTTTATTTTTGCAGGTGCCATTATTTATCTGCAATGGAGTGCAACTACTGTCAATATTATCTTTGTCTACCGTCTGCACGGCTCCAGGTGAACATGTTCAAATAGAGTCAGCCTTGACAGGAAATGGAAAAAAAGGAGAACGAACCGAGCACTTCAGATAAAAAGATAGGACCAAGGTCTGAAGAGTACCGAAGGCCATCCTGCTCGTTAGTGCAGAGGCGCTGACATCAGGAAAATACATAATTTTTTTTCACAGGGACTGAGTGTTTCAAGTTCTAAAGAGATGAAAGTTCCCACAAAGTGACGGTTTAGATGATGGGGGGAGCTTTGTGTAGAACCCACATACCATGTTAGACAGCAGCAGAAAATTTGTTAGAGATGCAGGGAACACCAGGGAGCAGTTCAGAGCAATTAAACTGGAGCATCAATATTCTGGTGCTGCTTGATGCTTTTATTGAAAGGTACAAAATCTGTGGCAAACAGGTTTGGCTTTATTTATTGATGCTGATTACCATTATGATAGACTCACACAGATGTAAAATTTAGCTTTGAAGAATGGCACCTTGAAACCTTTGGAATCCTTTTTCTGTGATTGTTTCTCAGAGATAGTAGAGTGAGAAGCACTGGTACTAATTAACATTTTATGGTCTAACTGGTAATTTTTTTTTTTTTTATAAAATCTTCTTTGACACCAGATACTGACTAGAAAAACTGCATTTCCTGCGAAAATGCAGTGTGAATTCTTATTGCAGAAGAACTTGCAGAAAAATATCCGAAATTAGCTAAACAAAAAAAAAAAAAAATACATGCTGAAATGTCGCTGAAAATGTAGAGCAAGCTTAAATCAACAGGGGAAAACAGAAAGAAGGCAAAAGTTAAAATGAGTGCAAAAACTGTGGAATTACCTGAAAAAGCTAATATTAGTATAAACAGCTAAATAGCTGCTGAAATAAATGAAACAAGCCAGCAGAAACTAACTAGAAGAAGTTGAAAGCAAAAAGTTGAAATAAGCAGAAATTATTTAATTAGACTGAAAGTAGCAGAAATTACCATGAAAAACTTGATTTTTTTTTAAAACAGCTTAAATTAACTAAAACATGCTAAAAAGCTAGCTGAAAAGGTAGAGCAAGCTTAAATTATCAGAAGAACGCTGAAAGAATTTGTTTGCTGAAAGAAGCAGAAATAAGCACAAAACATTGAAAATTACCTGATAAAGGCTGAAATTAGCATAAAACCAGCTGAAAATAAGCTAAAAAGGCAGAAAGAAGCTTAAATTGCCAGAAGAAAGTGGAGAGAGCAATTTTTTGCTGAATTTGGCCAGGGGGAAAAAGTTTGAAATGAGTGAAACAAAAGTAAAATTAGCTGAAAAAGCTAAAATTAGCAGAAAACAGCTAAATAGCTGAAGTAGCAGAAAAAGCTAAAGCTTGCAGAAAGAATTTGAAAGAAGCATAACAAGCTGAATTTAATAGAAAGAAGTTAGAAAAAGCACAAAAATGTTCAGTTAGCAGAAAGGTCCTGAAATGAGCACAAGAGCTGAAAAAACAGCTGAAATTAGCTGAAAGTTGAAAAAAAATGTTTAAATTTGCACAAAGAAGCTGAAAGAAGCTGAACTAGAACACAATGTGAAAGAAGCAGTAAAAGGCTGTGAACAAATATAAAGTTTTGAAGGATGTAAAATAAGCTCAATTCATTTTCTATGAGGAAAAAAAAAAAGACAAAAAATGCTAAATATTTCAAAAAGCTAAAGTTGCACCAATATCAAAAGTCATACAGGATTGTCCTGAAAGAGCTGAACGTTCTGATTTATGATTCGTTGAAATAGTTGGAAAACTACGGGACTAGAATCACGTCAAAGAATATACGGAAGAAAAATGGATCACAATATGTATGCTTCATAAACATTGACACAATAATTTACTGATCTAAAGCATATATAATTCCAAAACTAATAATTATAAAAAGGCTGGTTAGCAACGCTTTTTAAGTTTAGACTTGAGAGAGACATTCTCATTTGGGAGCTGCCCTTTGAGAAATGAGGATTTGGGGGTGAAAATCTGACATCTGCCTTTTAGAAACATTTTCAATTGAGAGTCACTCCATCCTGATTATTGGAGGTTCTGAGCGCACACTATAAATCTTATAGGTGAAATAAATTTGCACTGGCAACTTCCCAAAGCCATCTGCATAAATTTAAATATAAATATCATTGAATGTCAGCAAACATTCCCAAGAGGAGAAAACGTCAACATTTAGTAAATGTTACTGTTTAATTGTCGTTTGTGTGGCATAATGGTGGCGTCGGTTATTCAGTCTCAACCGAATGGAAGTGTTTACTTCTATAGAAGATGTGTACATGGGGAATATGCTAAAAAACAGGAACAGAAGAAGTAGAAAACACAATAGAAAAGTTTAGTATCCAGGAAAAGATTTATTGCATAAAACTCAAAATGTATTGGAAAATATGGAGGAACCACATTAAAAGGTCTTTTTCTTACTTGTAAAGAATTAAACACCGAATAAAGTCAAAATTCTAACTGAACAATTTCTTAAAGACATTTTGAAACAGGGTTTAATAAAATTGTAGTTTTACTTAGTGAACTGACAAAGAACATGAAAAAACTAGACAGAGAATAAACATGAGGAACTTTTTACAGATGAACAGCAGGCCACCAGGATATTTAACATATTAAATGAAAACAATTATTCTGTTTTTACTGAAATGAGAAGTATTAAGAATTACTCTAAATTCATAAACAATGAAAAAACACTACATAAATCGACTGTTTAATAGCTGCTGCTAAATGAAAATGGCAATCTTTTGAACATTTTCTGTGCTCAGCTGACTGCCACGGTAACAAAAAAGGCTATACTCAGTTAATTTTTTAGTTTTTGAGCTAAAAGTTGGTGTGTTAGTCACACCAACACATACACTGAGCATTAACTACGGTAATCACACAGTCACTGTTTTTTAAACTTGACTAATAACATTTGGAGACAGCTTTGTTTGTTAATTAAATTTCTCATAAATCACTGGGTGAGTTTAAAAAAAAAAACATAGAAAGTAATCATTGGCGTTCATCTACAATAAATTATTTCTGGATTCAGCTTGACTCATGATGGCCGCCACTGCCAAAATGATCTTTGGAAACCAAAACTAGTTATAACTCAGGCAGTTTTACAGACAGAAAGCTAAAACATGGTGTAGTTCTTGCTAAGAATCATCCTCCACACTTTCGCAGAAAGCTGACAGATTTGTGCATGAGACTGAGCACAAAGTAATTTACAAGGTTGAAGTAAAACAACTACAAGTCCGTCTTTTCTCTTCATAAGACGATCGTTGTCTTAAACTCTGGCATGGAGGGTGGCAGAGGATATGCATTCCTTTAAAGAAGTAGTTCTCAAACTGAGGTCCCCGGACAACTGGAGGTCCGTGAGCTGGTACTTGGGGTGAGGGGGGGATCCACAAAAAAATATATTTTTTTTACAAACACCTAGATGTTTAACAACCCATTAAAATACAGTAGTCCCTCGTTTATCGCAGGGGATCCATACCTTGAAGATAAGTGAAAAACCGCAAAGTAGGAATAGTAGTACAAGTAGTGGTAGTTTATTTTAGTATTTATATATACTGTATATATATATTTTTTCAATATATATATTTACTTTTATTTTTTTGACTTGCCCTCGGCGAAGATGGATGCTTTTCTTCCCTCTCCTGCCTTCCTCCTGCTTTTGCTCTTTGCCTTTTGTATCAGAGACTCTCTACACATTTTTCAAATAGTAAATTATGGATCTGGTCAGCTGGTCTCTCAACACAATTGATAACATTTTCTTGATGAGGAGACAGGGTGTAGGAGAGCCCTCATTCCCTGAAGGGACACATGCAGCTGGATATGTCATGTATTCCTGGGTTATATGGAAGATGATGTGCCTGTCTGTATTGTCCATTGAGGACGTAGAAGACACATACATAATTGGATTTATGATAACAGGGTTTCTGCTTTTTGGAATCAGCAGATACCTAGGATATTCAACAAATTAGGAAGACATCGGCAGTAAGGGTTGCATGACTACATATTTTTTAAAGTCGACTTCAACACAATAAAAGTTGAGTCCACGTTGACTAGTCGCTGTGACGTCATATGAACTCAAGACCCTATATCATATTCACACAAAAAAGTAATTTATTATTTACAAAAAAAGAGCAACAAAACATCGGGAGCGTATATTTATGCTCCTAGCATTTATCATATTGCAAATAAGTCACAGGAAAACCAAAATTATTATTAAGCTACAAAAGTGAAAGAAACGTGCGGCACGTAAAAAAAAACTAAAAAAAAAACTAAAGACAGCAGGGTGGACGGTGGTGGAATCCACCTTATTATAATATTATGGATATTATATTTATTAACAGTTGTTTGCCGCGAGTGTTCACTGACACAGCAGCTGGGTCCAGTTAAGCCACAGGTGGGTCGCTGGCAGTCATCAGTCTGAACTTTTTTGTACCTCTTTTAACCGGCCGGTCAGCACCTGGTCAAACAGCTGCGAGTGGCTGGTTGTGATCCAAACTGGATTGTCAGCCGCGTGCATCCACTGACGCAATCAAAAGCCCGACACCGACCCAGCCCACCCGTCTAGCACATTATTTTGGCCTGGTCCGACCTGAAATTTGGGCAAGATCGAGCGTAGGCCAGGCTGGGCGCTGGCCCAGGTTAGAAATGACAGCTCTAACCACTGCGACTGCAACTAGTCAACGTGAAATTAAAAAGCTCGCAAGATGTCCTGAAATCGACTAGTCAACTAGTTGATTCAACCTCTAGTAGGCAGCAGTTTTGGTAATGGTGAGGCTGCCTGCCTTATCTGAAGGGTTACACCGTGCTTTGAGCACTCAGTCTCATGTGCTTTGGGAGCTGAACCGTAAGTTGGACGCAATTTCTGAGAATTTTAGGCCACTTGCAGCTCCTAGAACTCGTCTACATGAAGGAACCGACCTTGCACAAGGCTAACAAGCACGGGGCGGCTAAATGTCCACAAATCTTTATGTTTGGATTCATCATTGAGTGGAGCAGCAAAACTGAAGGCAGACATGAAATCTGTAAAGTTGGCCTGCCCAGAACAATTGTTGTTTAACTGAATCTGGCCTCCCCACTTGGTCTTGGACATGCCAACTCATCTCAAATTGATCATGGATACGTAAATCAAGAAGCTCTGCTCTGCTTCCCCCACCCCACCCCTGAACATATGTGGACCCTTATCAGAGTTGTACCGGCTGACAGACACTGTAACATATTTTGTCAAGACTATGGAAACTATATGGAAATGTTCATGGACAATCTCACTGTCTTGTTGTCCTCCTCTCCCCTCTCTAAAGACGTTTTAAACCCTTCCCCCACGGTTGCAATATTATAAACAATGTTTCTAAACTCTAAACGCTCTAAAAGAGCACAGAATGTCATGATTTCCCTCTCTGCCTCTGCTTCTCTGTGCCACCAGCCAGAGCTTTTGACCACGCCTATACTTCTCAGAGTCAGAGATTCTTTATTGTCATTCGCACCTCATGTGGTACATGTGGTGGAGCAAAATTATGTACACAGGGTCCCAGTTACATCCAACAAATGTAAAAGAAAAACAATGATAGCATCTACGATATGAACTAAGAAAAACATATCTAAAAATTAAGTACTAATAGCATTAAAAAAATTATGTCAAACATCAGCACAAACATGAACATGAGCCTGTTTAAGCAGATGAGCACGCATGAACACTTCAACATGAAACAGATCAGCAGCAACGTGAAACAGATCAGCAGCAACATGATGTGATTTTTCACAGTGATTTTCCTGGTTAGAGATTCATGAGTCATGAGTCCCCTCTCTTGGATCAGTTTTGGCCCCCCAATTGGTGTGTCGTGCACCCCTCCGGTGGTGGGCCCCCCTTCCGCCGGTGCATTGGCGGCTCTCAGCAGCTGGGGCTGGGTGGTGGGGTGTGTGCAGGCCCGCCCTGGTGGCTGCCTGCGGGGGCCTGGGTGCCCTGGCTCTGTCGGGCCTCTGTTGGGGGGTGGTATGACCTCGGGACTCCAGGCTTGGTGTCCATGGCCGGATCCACTCTGGAGGGGCGGGTTGCCGGCGGGGCCTGTTGACTCGTCGCTGCAGCCTCCTGGGGTTTCTGCATTGTGGTTGCTGGGGATCGCCCGGGGCTTCCCTTTGCTTCTCTCTCTGGGGGGTGCGGGTGTCCCTGTTGGGGGACTCCCAGAGTTCCGGGCTTGGGCGCCGCTGTGTGTCTGTGGTCCCGGTCTTCCCTGTGTTACCTTTGTGTCCTGTGGGGATGGGTTTATGGGTCCCCACATCCACTATTGAACATTTTTATGGAGAAACCTTATAGTGACAAGCATGCTCACACAGGTGTTTAGATTCAGGTGTTTATCAGATACACACTCAGTTGGATTGTGGTGGCAACTAAATATATCTTGTATTACCATGTACTGTATACAATACTTTCTAATGATGTTATAAGTATCATTATATATGTTGTTTGTTGTTCTGGTTTCTCGGTTTTTGTCTTGTTTTTTTTTTTTTTTTCTTTCCGCAGGTCTAGAGGCAGACTTCAATGATGTTGATTTGTGTTCTCTTTATCCCTCTCTCTCTCCTCTATTCCTATCTCCTCCTTTACATTTTAACCCTTCTCTCACTTTTCTGCTTTGTTATCTTCTTTGTTTTTTGTCCCCGTGTCCATTACATCTGAAACAAACCGAAAGCATATTCTAATACAATTTAATTTATATATCAAGTGGAGCATTAAGGCCAGCCATAATGATCTGCTTGTGAAAGTAAATCTGTTGGGCATCACTTTGACACTCAGACAATAATTCTAAGTGTCACAATGCCGGACAGGACAAGGGAAAAATAAAATAAAATAAAGAGATTCATGAGCCTAACAGCCTCAGGGTAGAAGCTGTTCCTCAGTCTAGTGGTTTTACACTTAATGCTCCTCAACCTCCTTCCTGAGTGGAGGGGGGCAAAAAGTGTGTGTGCTGGGTGAGTGGGGTCCTTCATGATGCAGAGCAGAGGTCTGACACGCTGCAGGACGTAAAAACAAAAATGGTCCTCTGGTAAGTCCTCTGGATGGGGGACGAATCATTTCTTCACTTACAGAAATCAGTCCAGATGACATGATTTAATCATTTTTGTTGTTATTTACCTGGATGATTGAGCTTACAAAACTTTTTTCTTTTTTTTTTGCTGCAAGAGGTAGTTTCTCCCGCAGTATGGGCTGCACACAGGTGCAGGAGGTTCAAAATAATTGAAAATAATTTATTTTAAATAAAAATTCCATGCAGATTCTGTGGCTCATCCATCAATCAGCCTTGTGTGTCATATACAATCTTATTTTGAAAAACTGCGATAAAGCGAGTCAGCAAAAAATGAACCACGAAGTAGCGAGGGACTACTGTACACCAAAATGCAGGAAATCGCATCTATTTTATTCAAAATTTTCTGGGGGTGGAGACCCCCTGCACCCCACCCCCTCTCTGCCGGCTCGCCTACTATTTGTGTTCCGGCATCAATCGATTTACAAATGAAGCCCTGTTACTTGGTTTTACTACTGCTGTTCTGATTCTGTTCAGTTTTATGTAAAGGTCTTAAGTGTTTATGTTACACAAATATGTCCACTGCATTAAAGAGACAAATTGAAGAAAATTATTTAATAAACATGAGGGTTATGATGGGTCCCTGAAACGATTCTCCCCTGTGAGGGGTCCCTGAACACAAAATTTTGAGAACCCCTGCTTTAAAGAATGCCATGTTTGAATTTGTCCATATAAAGCTGTTTACACTGTCAGCTATAAAAATGTCCAAATCAACGATTCTTTGAAACAATTGAATCTTTTCAGCCATCTCAAATGAGGTCTATGGTTTCTGTATGTGCTGGTTTTACTGTATGTGTGTGAGAGACTGCTGACTAGACAGCGTCTGTTTGAATTCATTCAGCTGCCCACATCCAGCGCTCTGCCAAAAGGAGCTCGTGTTCAAACACTGAACGAGCTCACAGAAAACATTGGGTTTTAAAGCCACCCGGGCATGTGCACATACTGTATGTGAGTGTTTGCCTTGCTTTCCTTTTACTGTCTCAAAAACTGCTTTCAACAAAACCACTTGTGAATTTGATGATGTGCGCTAAAAGATTTTATATGAGCTCATATTTACACAAGTGAATGTGTGCGTGTGCTGCTTGGACCATTATAGGAGCAGTGAATGGCCAGCTTGGTCATGTTTGGAGTTCTTACTCCACAAGGTATTGATCTCTGTCCGTGTATGTGTGTGTGTGAATGTTTTGAATATGAGCAGGAAAATGAGGGGCAAGCCAAGAAAAAGAAAGTGTGTTTTGGAAAAGCAAATATGACATAAAAATCCAATCATTTCCCGCAGTCCAGTGTGACAGCCGGAGCATAAAAAATACAAAACTCGCTGCAGTTCGTTTTCTTTGCAGTAAACACAAATATCTCCTGACTGTTTTCTTGTATTGCTGTCTTCTGAGACACACTATTAGGGCTGTGTGTGAGAGAAAGTGAATACACAGGCAAGTCCTCGTTTAGACGCCAAGAAAGAATTTTACCAACCTTGCTCACCATTTTTGATACACTAACTTGTGCTGTCATTGCCGCCTGCTGGAAATGTTTTGCTGTTTGACATAAAAAAAAAATAGGTAACTAGTAATAATGTGTGGCACTGAAACGAGATAATTCAGACTCCTTGGATTCAGCTGAAATTACAGGTATCTATGAAGCGCTGAACACCTTTAAATACTGCACCCACTGCGTGTACAGGCTATTTCTCTGACTGCTGATTCCATAGTATTATTCAGTCTGAGAGTAGAATAGCATTTCAAGACAAACTGGCACAGCCAGAGCTCTGAAGGAAGTCTTGTTATTGCCACCAAACAGGCCTGCAGGGTAATGAGCATGGTGATAATAGTGTGTGTGTTTTTTTTTATTTTACTTCACAACAAGTAACTTTAAGCTTAATATCTAGTTTTATATTAACACTGAAAGATGGCTACTTTTTGATATGTCTAATTTGTATACAGCGGTTGTTGCTGAGACTAAAGGTCTGATGATTAAAACTGAGAAACAACTGTGAACGAGTAAAGAGGAAAGAAAAACAAAAATAACAAGAAAGATGCGCACACAGGTTCAGGAATGTAATAGATACAGGCAGAAATAAGAGCGGAGGCAGGGGGGAGGCGAAATGTGCTAAAGGGTCAAAATGAATATTCTGCTGATACTTCTCTCTAAGGTCACCTGCTCACAGGTATGATGATGCTTTAGTTATATGCTGTCATGAAAAAAATACAAAATTAAAGGATTTCCTTTAAGGAATGCTTATCAATTACCGCTTTTCATGAGTTTCAGGCTATCAATTTTGTGGCGAGATGATGGAGCTGGAGCTGTTTCATTCAGTTTTGCATGGTGCAGGGTACTATTTTGAATGACAATGAAGTTTATATTTATTTATTTATTTATTATTTGGGGCTGTTTTAGTGAAATCATGACATTAATCTTTTGTTCAATCTCATAAAATGTCAAGCTCAGTGTTAATAATGACTCTCATATAATTTGAGCTTACTGCAAATTTGACTTTATTATAACTATTTCTGTGTTTGCTAGTTTGGAATAGCTGTGGTGGCCATCTTAATTTGGGTCAGCTCCAGAATTTAATCAGTTGTAGTTGTACATCCACTGATTATTTCCTGAAAGTTTCATTAAAATCCATTCAACGCTTTAAGAGATAGTTTTTCTAACAGACAGACATAATTTACTTCCAATGGTTGAATTGAGACATATAGTCTTGTGCAAACTGTTAGTGCTCTGTTCAGTATGTGTTGGGGATCAGACTCTGCAATTATTGCAGGATTCTTTTTTCCCACAAAAAATAACCTTAAAGAGGCAAATGTTGTGTCTTTTGCAGTCTGGATGAAAGTTTGTGGTGTCTGTATGCAAAACTGATGCTGTAAAGTACGAGGTGCCGTTTGTAAAGTTACACAGTCAAAAATCAACAGCCATAGTTTGGTTTATTTAGCCTTTCATAAGAAAAAAAAATGGGGGTTATTTTTCAAAGTCGTATTTTCACCATGTTATTCAAACATTCACAAAAGTCATAGTTCCAAACAAAATATTTAATTTACAAGCTAAATATTTAGCTCCACACTACATATTTAGTTTACAAACTAAATGTTTATGTCCAAGCTAAATGTTTAATTTACAAACTAAATATTTAATTTGCTAACTAAATATTTAGCTCAGACCTAAATATTTAACTTACAAGTTAAATATTTAGTTGGTGAACTAAATATTTACGTGTAAATTAAATATTTGATTCTTAAACTCAATATTTATTTTCCAAACTAAACTTTTAATTTCCAAAATAAATATTTAATTTGCTAACTAAATATTTAGCTTGGACCTAAATATTTAACTTGCAAGTTAAATACTTAAGCTGCTACCCCCACGACCCGACCCTGGATAAGCGTAAGAAAATGGATGGATGAATGGTTAAATATTTAGTTGGTGAACTAAATATTTAGGTGTAAATTCAATATTTGATTCTTAAACTAAATACTTATTTTCCAAGCTAAATATTTAATTTCCAAACCAAACATTTAATTTCTAAGCTAAACATTTAATTCCTACACTAAATGTTTAATTTTCTAACTAAATATTTAGCTCGGACCTAATTTTTTAACTTGCAAGGTAAATATTTAGGTCGCAGCTAAATATTTAGCTTGCTAACTAAATATTTAACTAAACTAAATATTTTTGTTTGAAACTATGACATTTCTATAGTTGGTTATATATGGTTCTAGAATTGCGTTGCTCAAGGTGGCTGCATGATGGAGCAGCTCTGTTACTTTCATTCTGAGATTTTGCTTTTGGAAACTTTAATTCCTGTTTTTCTGAATGTAAGTCACATTTTTTGGATGACTGTTTCCTCTGGTATCAGATGCTGTGCAGCTGGAAGGATTTTTACTGAAATGTTTTTAGTTTTGGACATTTATTATGATGCATAACCATGGCAACAAGGCAGTTTTCTACAACCAACAGCAGCTGATTAGCATCTCAAAAGCTCAAATAATATCTCAACTACAGCCCCAAATCTCAAATGAGTTGAAAAGGATGTTCTGTGGACGCATTCTCATCTACCTGCCAGCTGTGCTCGAGTGTCTGACCACAGAGATCCTGGAACTAGCAGGAATCACGGCTCATGACAGCGGAAGGACAGGATCGTCCCTCAGCTTCTACAGTTGGCTGTCCACAGTGACGAGGAGCTCGGCAGACTGCTGGGAGGAGTGGCCATCGCTCTGGGAGGAGTTCTGCCCAGCATTCGGGCGGTCCTAGAGCCCGGGGGAACCGAGAGGCCAGCTGAGTCTGGGTGGACGGATCGGACGGCATCTGCAGCCAGTTTCTCAGGATCCACTGTGGGATGGACCTTTACAAGAGATCCTTCCTGTCTACAGCCATCAGCATCTATAACATCTCAATGAAATGAGAATAACGAGTTACAACAACAAATAATTTCCCTTTGGGTTTAATAAAGTATTTTTGAATTGAATTGAATTGATTTATAAATGTATGAATTAGGTGTGAAATCGGCCAGCCGATTTATCGGCTCTGATTTCTGTAATTTTGGGAAATCGGAAATCGGCCGATACTTGCATGAGAAACCGATTTTACCAATTTTTTTAGTTTTAACAACAATCGTCTGAACTTCATTTAAATTTCAGAGCACTACCTCATGGCCAGTTAAAACAAGTTTGTATTGTTTCTAGGATATTGTTCAACGGTATGTTTTTCAATAAGATAAGATTGGAAAATGGAAGGTGCATTGTGACCTTATAACACCTGACAGTGTTGCTTATAAAACAAAATGGGAATCGGCAGGTCAGACTTTTTAGAAATCGTGATCAGAAGAAAACTGCAATCGGTGCACCCTAGTATGAATAAGACGGTGAAAATATGACTTTGAAAAAACTAACCTAATTATTTTTCTTATAAAAGGCTAAATAAACCAAAATATTGGTAACATTATCAATGACACCCCATAGTGAAGACATTTATAGACAAAAAATAAATATTAACAAAATGTAAAAACTAAATCTAGTAAAAAAGTGAGGGGGGTAAGTTCAAATAGACAGAGAGAGAGAGAGCCAAGGGGGCTAAAATAATGTCCATAGTCTCCAGATAAATATATAAATGAGTTGGCCAAGAAAAAAAATCATGTGTGTGTGTGTGGGGGGGGGGGGGTAATGGAGCGGTAGATGTTCAAAATAAAGGCGAGAGTGGGAGGGAGTTTAGCAGGAATACAGAGCACAGAGAGGAAAGAGAAAAAGAGGAGTGTAAGGGAAGCGGGGCGGACCAAACTAACTGCTGAACAAGAGGGACGAGTGGCTCCATCAGCAACAACAGACACTTCTTTGTTTTAATTCTTCTTTCCACATTAGCTCTGACAACTTCTGTCCATGATGACGGTCTGTCCACAGTGATCTGCTGAGACACCCTGCAGCAGCAAGAGCAGCGCACTGATTGTTCCTGTGGGGGGGCAGACAGACTATAATGGAGGTAAGTCAAGTCCAGAGGGACTTGAAGTCAGCATGGCTGATTGACTGGATTGAAAATGGGATAAATGGTGTCAGAGGCTCTTTAAATACATGCTTTAGTTTAGTTTAATTTATGCTTATGTACATTTTTGTGATCGTATATTCTTGCTTGCATAAAGTTTCACAGCAGAGGAGCACTTGAAACCTTTTGCTACTTAAAAGAAATGACATGAGAAGCTGCTGATTGACTCTTTGTATAAAAGTGCCTTTAGGTGCAATTCCCTTAAATTTTAACTCAGTCATGGCCGAATAGATGTTTATGATTTCAAAATTTCAGGAAGTAGGAAATATCAGATGTCTCTAACAGGAATAGGGCTATTTTTCCTAAAATATACTTCAATATCTTTATGATTGTGTTATGAACTGCAACACAGATATCTGTGTTGAAAAGAATCTGTCACACCAGACAATATTTAAGGTATGTGTTGAGACGTGCAGCGATCGGGAAATACTCCACAACATGATGGTGACAAAAGCCATTGGGCAGGTTAAAAACTACCTGTTCAGACATGTTCTACTTTGCCCTGTTTTGAAATATAAAGCGGAGTGAACCACAGCTCAAGAAGACACTGGGACAGCTTGTTCTTCCTGTATCAATTCAGCACAGTTTTCCCATTTTTTGATTTCCAAATGTGAAATGTAGAAAAGTTTTTGCTGAGGTTGATATACTCACAACCCACTATATTGTGCAGGTACCAATTTCCATAAAGTGACAATCAGTGAGAGCTGTAATGACCTGCCAGAGCCAGCTGAAAATAACTGTCCCAGATACCCTGAATGTATCATCATCCAATGAATGGAGGCAGCAACGACCAGCAACCCTGCATCAACTCATTCTGATGCTGCAGAGTGCTTAACTTGTCCTCACTAAATCTTACTCTCTTTAAATAATAAGACAAAAGCAAGCAAATGTCAGTAAGTTGTTTTTTTTAAATGCCTAAAAATGCTGAAATTAAATGCAAAGTTTTCCTTACTGTGAACAGTTTAGTGTTGCGAAATCACTGAGCTTTCATTTTGGAGCTGAGCAGAGGTATCGCCTGCAGCACAGATTTCCAGCTGCTTTTTGCATGATATAGAGCCCTCAAAGTGAGCTCACTGTGTCTTCTTGTACTCCCATATTACACCACGCTCACACACATGCACATGCACACACAGCCTCAGCAGATTAGGAGAATGGGAGGATGGTTACGCTGAAGAATGACAACCTTATCGCAGAGTTTTCAGCTTGCAGGTCACTGGGTCCTGGTGCCAGGAAAGACCATAATTGTTGTCAGCCTTCGATACTACACTATATTAAATAAATATCATGCGTGGAATAGAAGGATCATGCGTGACAGGGATGTTCTAACATTTACAAGTTTTTAAATATATATATTTTGTAGTGTTGCACAAAAACTCTGGCAATAAAAACTCATTACAAGCTTAGAATAAAAATATTACATAAAGTTTGATGTTTCATGAGTCGTCAATAAAATAAATTCAAGGTTTGTCATTGTGTGAATGGATGCATATCACCCACCACTTTTCATACCAGAGTTTCAGACTAAAACTCATATGTTATGAAGGGACAGAATTATAATTGTTACTGTCTAACCTTGTTGGGGACTGTCTTGTAAGGCAGCCTTCTATTATTATCCACTTGACAAAGGTTTCTTAACTTTATATCTTAATCCTCCGTCAATTTTAATGCAGCCCGAACCCCACAAATATCAAAATGTCTGGCTCAGCACCGTGATGTGTGCTATTACTTTTATTGGCATTTCGAGTTAACGTGGTGATGTAATTTGCAAACAAAGATACCATTTTTGTCATAGAAAAACACTGACAGAACTTTTAATAGCCTCTAATTTCCACAGTCAGGTCACATGACCTAGAGTGGAGAGTTCTCTGAACAAAAGACTGATTCACTTTTGGAGCCAGTTTGGAGCAAGATGGCTGCCACAGCTACCTCAAAAAACTCCAAATTGAATAGGTCATTCAAAAATGACTATCAGCATAACTCGTTGATTTTTTTTTTTTTTGCCATAATGAGCTGAAATTTGGTATGGTGGTAGCTGAGAGTGAACCCCAATACATACTGTCAAATCAAAAAAATTAAAATAATCGCAGTGTAGTAGTTCCCGTCAAAGTTTCTCCAGGAACTTTCTAGTTTAAGACATTATGCACAATCCTGTACGACAGTGAGATCTTGCAAGATGCATAATGCTCAAAAATGATGTTGAGGATGACTCTCAGCTACTTCCAAACTAAAAGTAGCTCAATATCGGTCAAACTGACTGAGGTACTGCCATTTTTGTTTGTTAATTAGGTGCAGTGGCCATCTTGTCTAGGGCTATTTTCAAAAATTTATGTTAATCAAATTTAATGGTTTCTTTCTGAGAGGTTGATTAACATTTTTGGTACCACTTTACAATGAGGCTCCCCTCATAGATGACTAACAAATAGTTTATAGATATGTTATTAATTCCTCTATGAACACTTTATAACTCATTAATAACTGCTTATTATGCATTAATTAAGGGCAAGAAAGAGACAATATTGACCAGTTTCTTGTCGAATAGTGAGCCCAATCTGTTCATCTATATATTTCATCTAGAGTTGTTATTAGATACTTATAATGCAGTGATAAAGTACAATATTATGTGCTAAAGAAATAGGTTTACAAATGCTTATTGTGCGTACAAGATCATAACTTTGTCTGAAATGTTTAATATAACAACTCTAGATGAAATATATAGGTGAACAGATTTGGCTCACTGTTTGGCAAGAAATTGGTCAGTTTTGTCTCTGTCACCCTTAATTAATGCTTAATAAGCAGTTTTTAATGATTTATAAAGTATTTATAGAGGAATCATAATGTATCTATAAACTATTTCTTAGTCATCTATAAGGGGAGCCTCATTGTAAAGTGGTACCAAATTTTTTTAAGGGATTCATGAAATAGTCTAACTCTACAGACAAATAAAAGACAGATAGAAACATTATTGTTGCTTCACCTTCAGTGGCAGGCAATGAAGACTCAGAAAATGTTTTTATTTATTTATGTTTCTTTTTTGGCTAATATTATTGTGGTGGCGGCAGGGGCGATTCTAGGATTTGACCTTTAGGGGTGCTTAGCCCCCAGTGCTGAAAATGGCTCTTTGCTTGAATGACACGGCGATCATATAAGTTCAATAGTAAACAGTTATTTCAATGGATCAGATGATTGTTTCTTAAACTTCTGTTTTGTTTCTGAACCATCACAGAAAACAAAGGCAAAAGGTCTATAAACTGAGAAGACAAGAAAAAATAAGACAGAACTTTATTGTTCCCACAGGAAGTTGTTGAAGGGCTTAATCATAATGATTAGAACTGTCCAAAATAAGTGAAAAATAAATTAATATTGCATGACAAATCTAACATTGTATCACTTTTTGGGTTTTAATTCTCTGATAAAGAGTGGTGATGGTAAAGTGGTAAGGAAGCACTTCACCCTATGATAAATTGTATTTTTGCTCTTAGTTCTAAATTAATTAAAGAATGTATTGTCACTTTGCATATGTGATTGCCCATTGCAAAACATCATTGCATTGCAAATTGCCATTAGAAAAAAAGGTGCAGATAATATGAGTCTCCCTCATAAATGTGTTTAAAAAATATATATGCAATGGTCTTGACGATTGTTTTTTATTTCTAACCTGGTTCATCTTGCTCTCTCTCCTGGGCTCGCTCTCTATCCTCCTCTCCTCCTCCTTGTGCTGTCAGTGTCAACCAGTAAGTAATGTCAATAATTTATCAATCCAATAAGTACAGGCAGGTTACACTCATCAACATTATATTTACATGTTTGCTTTTTTAATATTGGGTTACTAGGCTGCTCAGTGGGGATGTTTTATATTCCCTTACCTGAACCTGGCTGTGGTGGGCCTATTTTTTTAAAGAAAGAGCGAATGTCCATCTATGGAAAAGTAGAAATTATGGGTCAGGGTTCTGCTGTTCCACTGTTTCAGTTCACTCTCCATGAGGTGGGCCTATCAAAGTTAAAGTACAAATCAAATTTCTATTCACAGGCAAACAAATGTAGCTTAAGGTTAAACTTTTTTTTTAAAAGTCACTAGTAGGTCTACATATAACGCAGTGGCATAAAGTAGGCTACCTAACTTTTTAATTTCTAGCTAGCCACCACAGTTTAAGAGATGTAGTGTAAGCTAACTTTAAGATAAAAAAATCACTAGTCAATATGAAATGGAGCTGTAATAAGTTGCAACATATATCTACATTAACACACAAAACAAAGCACAGCTAGCTTTAGCATTAAACTTTAATTACCCATATAGTATATATATATATATATATATATATATATATACGAAGTGATTATGACAGAAAATGGAGGATTTTACTTGCAGTTACTTTGTACAGGTGAACATGAGGTATTTTCTGTTGATCACTGTTAAATTCAGCTGCTCATGAGGTCGGCCGCTGGACTTTAGACATTTTTTCCAATGATATATTTTTTAAATGAAATCGCTCAGACCGCAAATCGATCGTAATACAAAACCCCGACAACGCAGTCAGATAAAAACATGCAGCGCCTGAAGGTAAGGGGCGTTCCCTTTGAGACAAATGCGATCACCGATTGGTTAGATGAGGAGCTTACTGGAATGATTGACAGCTGGCGCTCAGCATCCGACTCGTAAAAAAATAAATCATAGATTTTACTGGCCCGTTTAATGCGTGTCATTCCATATTTATTCAAGATTTTGGTGAATCTAAAGTTTAAGAACCGAGTTTCCTTACAAAATGGTTTTCTAAAATTTTTAGGGGTGCTAAGCTAAAGTTTAGGGGTGCTTCAGCACCCCTAAAAAGAGGCTAAAATCGCCACTGGGTGGCGCAGAGGTTAGAGAGGGTGGGCCTGTGATCGGAAGATTGCCGATTCAAGCCCCGGAACCGACAACATTAAAAATGTGGGTGGGGTAGGTGAAGCACTCACACCTGCCCCCACCCTCATTCGCTCCACTCTGGGCCCTTGAGCAAGGCCCTTAACCCTCACCATGTGCTCCTCCAGGTGTCCTAGACAGCAGCTTTCTGTTCCACACAGAGGGCTGTGGTAGCTCGGTGGTCTGTGGTTGCATCAGGAAGGTCATCCAGCGTAAAAATAACTGTCAAGTCTTCGTGCAACATAGTTCGCTGTGGCGACCCCTAACGCAGGGAGCAGTCGAAAGAAGAAGAAGAAAATATATATATTATTATTGTGAAAACACAACAATATGAAATATAAGGTTTAAAAGTGTGTCACACCTTGCATAGCGGACAGCTTCTGTTTAAAGCAAATGATGAGTAATGGAAAAGGTATACATTCATGGATAATTAATGCGGGGCTCTTCAGAATGTCTAAAAATACAGCTTCTTGTACTTGCACTGGCGTTTCTTTGAGCAGAATAAAAGCTCAATAAGTAAATATTTTATGACAGGAGTTCTGAACATGGCCTGCAGATGATGCATAAAGTTCTTTATAACTGCTTTGGACATTAAAAAAAAAAAAAAAAAAATTGTATGCAGTCTGTTTAGATCAATTTTATTTTATTTTTTACTGCTGAATGAAGCACTGTAAAGGAATATGAAAGGCCATTTCACATATTTGATTTTAAGACTCCCTTAATGTCGGAGCATCAGTTCCAATTCTCATTGAAGCACTAAACGCTCTCATTTAGACTCCATTAAAACAAGAGATTTCAGCTATAATTGCCAACGCTATGCAAATGTGTGCACTTCAGAGCAGCGTTTGGTCAGCCACACAACTCCAGCAGGTGATGCACTGAACCTTCTTATCTATTTACACCCAGGGAGGTGGATCGTTTTATTCAACCTAATGTCTCATCTGAATGCACAGAACAGCGTTTGAAAGCAATCTAACTTCACCGGGGAGAAGGAGGGGGGGTGGCTCTTTAGTAAAAACTGGCCACTTATCAAAGACACAGAGCTCGAAATAATGAGTCATAAATGTTTACTGATTTATGACAGATCTTTGTATTGTGAATATAAACCTTTACTCTGCGGAGGATTCATTGACTTTGTGCTGCAGCAGCTATCAATATATAAAGCAATGCTGGCCTCACAGAATCTAAATCTCCCTCCCTCACTCCGTGTCTGTCTCCTTGTCTTTCTGCTCGTGCCCCTCGCTCTGCGCCTGGTACTCCATCTCCTTCACTCTGGGCCAGTAATGAGTGTCTGGTACTCTGCACTTCACCACTGAAGCCCCATTCATGCTCAATCTCCTTTACAATGCACTAAAAGGATTACCCAATTAGTTAATGTGTGTGTGTGTGTGTGTGTGTGTGCACGCGCGCGTGCATGAGGGCGTGCATGTGTGTGAACTTGGTCACCAGATAGACATGTTAGAGGTGAATGTGAAAGATGGATGACTATCTTGATCCCACACTTCATTCTTAGTTGATTTCATGCTGGAGGCCATATTACTCATCCCTGTGTGTGTGTGTGTGTGTGTGTGTGTGTGTGTGTGTGTGTGTGTGT